>NW_012115488.1:14213033-14296104 GCF_000951035.1 Colobus angolensis palliatus | reverse complement strand
CTGGGATTACAGGCTTGAGCCACCGCGCCCGGCCAATAATTCTTATAAGTTTGATTGTTAGTGGAGAGCTAAGATTTTCTTTATTCAAATTAACTGGGATTCCTAAACATTAATAGATTTTCCTCCATAAGGCTAAGTCAGATATTATAGTTGAAAGAGGAAAAAAAATGCTAGATGTTTACATGTAAAATGTAAATTCTCCTTAAATTATAAAAATACTCATTTGGAGTATAGTGGATATAGAGACAATTTGTACTTATTATGTAAAGTGCTGGTTTCAATACCATAGAGCAAATAGGACAAAGCTTTTTCGGAATGATAAAAATCATATTTTAATTGAAGAGTTTTTTTATTATTTATAACTTCTAATATTTTATTGGAACTCAACATTTTAGCAAAATTGTGCAGATTACTTACCTAGAACTGAAACTCAAAGAAGCTAATTTATATTTGTTTCTAAAACTTAATGTGTTAGTTCTCACACTGCTATAAGAAATACCTGAGACTGGGTAATTTACAGAGAAAAGAGGTTTAATTGGCTCAAGGTTCTGCAGACTGTACAGGAAGCATGGCAGCATTGCTTCTGGGGTGGCCTCAGGAAACTTATAATCATGACAGGAAGTGAAGGGGAAGCGGGCATGTTTTATGTGGCCAGAGCAGGAGGAAGAGAGAGGGAGGCGCTGCACACTTTTAAACAACCAGATCACGTGAGAATTCACTATACAGTACTAAATGAAGATGGTGCTAAACCATTCATGAGAACTCTGCCTCATGATCCAATCACCTCCCACTAGGCCCACTGCCAACACTGGGGATTACAATTCAACATGGGATTTGGGCAGGGACACAGATCCAAACCATATCACTTAGATATAATGACCAGAAAATAAGTTTAGCTTTTGTTGCTCAGTGAAAAGTCATTGATGCTTTTAACTGCTTCAATCAGGGAAATTGCTATCTCTGATTTTGCTTTTATATTAATAAAAGAAATTTGATATTAATAAAAGAAATTTATATTAATAAAAGAAATATAAAAGAAATTTGCTTTTATATTAATCTTAAAGTTGAGTTTAGTTTGGTGAATCTTTACATAAATTGCTTTTTATACTAAATAATGTTTTAATAGTTACAGATAAAGACTACTGTAGTCATAGGCCGAGCGCGGTGGCTCCCGTCTGTAATCCCAGCACTTTGGGAGGCCCAGACGGGCGGATCACGAGGTCAGGAGATCGAGACCATCTGGCTTACACAGTGAAACCCTGTCTCCATTAAAAATACAAAAAATTAGCTGGGTGTGGTGGCGGGTGCCTGTAGTCCCAGCTACTCTGGAGGCTGAGGCGGGAGAATGGCGTGAACCCGGGAGGCGGAGCTTGCAGTGAGCCGAGATAGCGCCGCTGCACTCCAGCCTGGGGGACAGAGCAAAACTCTGTCTCAAACAAACAAACAAACAAAAAAGAAACGAACAACTACTCTAGTCATAACTAATAGGTAATTTTAAAATATATTTACAGCTCTATCTTAAAGGAACCAACCACAGAAAGCCTTCAAGCCCTGTGTGCTCTAGGGTTGGCAATGCAGGATGCTACACTGTCAAAAGCAGCACTTAATGAGTTACTGAAGCACACCAAACACAAAGACAGTAATTATCAGAGGTGCCTTCTTACATCAGCGATTTATGCACTCCAAGGTCGCAGTGTGGCAGTGCAAAAACAAGTATCTAAAGCTGTTCACAGGTAAATTCTGTATTTGCGAACTTGGAACCTAATTATACTTGATATCATTGCAATTGACATTTGGACTTTATTAATACTGTAAAATAAGGTAAGAATATACATTTGAAAACCACACCCTGGTTTCATGCAATTTTACACAGGACCTGACTATATATATTATTTTACCTATAAGGATTGTGTTTTTTAAATTCAATTGATAAGTTTGGCCCTTAGTCAGGTTAAGGCCCAAACTTTGTTTTGCTATTAAAGCTTTTAATTCCCAAGTTTGTAATATTCTTAGTCTGTTGTCTGGTACTGTCTAGATTGATGGTTTTAGTAATTTTCAGCGATTTAAAGATTCATTAATTTCTTCAAAATTTGAAAAAAGGAAAGCTGTCATTAGCAGCAGTGGTTAATTATTTTATTTTTAGCAGTAAAGTGTCGTGTCTGTAGTCTCTTTTCCTTTCAGAGTTCATTTTTATTAACAATCTGTGCTGATTTTTTTGAAATTATTTTAATATAAAGCTTATTCCTTATGTCATTTTTATTAGTAGTCATCTTCCTGCCATGCAGGTTTACTTATCCTATAATTTTTAATCTCTTTGTGTTTGAATGCAGTGTGTTAAATTTCCTTAACTTTTCTTAATTACCTCATGACTTTATAAACATCAATTGTTGATGTTTTTCTTCTTATTTTCATAAAGACTGTTGGTGTATATAAGTGATATAAAGTATGTTTTCTAAAAATGCTTTCAACCAAACATGCACAATTAATATGAACTTGTTTTAGATGTCTAAAAGGTTTTAAACTTAATACATTGTTGATTGCTTGTACATTTTGTGGTTAAAGTAACTTGTCCCTAAGCCTGCTACTTTTGATGATCTCTTTAGCAACCCTGGTGACCCTGCTGTTTGGTCTCTGTTGTCTCGAGTTGTTGCACAGTATGCTCAACGAAATGCAAAGGTAAAGTAATGTTTCAAATTCTAGCAAAAAGATAAAATAACTTGTGATGCGGTAAATATGATAATTTTAAACTATGACATTATTCTTCTGAAAGATAATTTATACAATGAAGAAAGTTCTGTTATTAGCTAAATTTTCAATTAGTCATTCAACGAAACTAGACTGAGTTTTCTCCATGTATCATTGCACTGTTCTAGATGTTGTGGGAGCTACAAAGAAGTAGGAGGATCTTTTTGAACACATACAGATTATGTTAATGATATGTGATAAAATAATGTAACACTGCCAATAGTAAGCATTAGCTCTGTGTTTTTGAATCCCAAAAGATAATTTTATTTAAAATCATCTTAAAGATAAGGCAGTAAGAACTAGAACACTGCTAATATACAAGTATATAATTATAGATATGAAGTCATTGACATTCTATAAAGGATTATACGCTACGTTTTAGTTTGTAACAGCCAGATATTTTCAGGAGTCTGTATTCTTCTATTAACTTCTGTGGTTAATATATCCTCTCATAGTTCACTTCACAAGTTGGTAAACATAATGGTAATAGCTAATGTTTTCAACAACTTACCATGACTAATAATTCCAGTATCTGAAATCTACAAGGCCTACACACTTGTTTGATGTCTGTGAGTCTTGTTTGTTATTCCTACTGAATTTCATTCTTGGTGGCTTTGTTTCTTTGTTTACCCAGTTGTGTGTACTTGAAAATTATTTCTAGGAATAATTTGAGGCCTAGAATTAAGGTACCTTTCTACAGAAATAATTTGTACTTGCTTCTGCTTGGTGCTTGGGAGGTCCACCAATCTGGGACTATGTTATACAAAGTTTAGAACTTGGGGTGTTTGGACCAAGCAGGCTACTTTGTGCCTGGGTTGCTAGTTCCTGAGACCTGGCTTAATTCTGATTCACCTTGAATCTTAGGGTGTGGCCTGTTAGGGTCTCAGCTTATTCTGATGTAGGTCTCCTCTATACTCACCTCCTTGTGTTAACCTGGGCCTTAATTTTTGTCCTACTAGCCCATGCATCCTTCAGGCTTAAAATTAAAATTTGTTAGTATTTGAGCCAGGCACGGTGGCTCATGGCTGTAATCCCAGCACTTTGGAAGGCCGAGGAGGGTGGATTACCTGAGGTCAGGAGTTCATGACCAGCCTGGCTAACATGGTGAAACCCTCTCTCTACTAAAAATACAAACATTAGCTGGCCATGGTGGCATACACCTGTAGTCCCAGCTACTTGGGAGGCTGAGGCAGAATAATCACTTGAACCCCGGAAGGCGGAGGTTGCAGTGAGCTGAGATTGTACCTCTGCACTCCAGCCTGGGCGACAGAGCAAGACTCCATCTAAAAAAAAAAAAAAATGAAAAAAGAAAAAAAAAGAAAAGAAATTGTTAGCATTTGCAAATGGCAGAAGCGGCTTCCCTGCTCACTTGTCTCTCTGAATTCCAGTTTTCCCTTTCAATTTTGACCTGGTAAGTCCTTAATATCTTGTCAGTCTTTCAGTACTTTTAAGAATATGTTTTTAAACTCTTTTATCTCAGCGCTTTTCAAACTTTAATGTGCAACTGAAGCCACCTGGTGATCTTTTGAAAATGCAGATTCTAATTCTGTAGACCTGAGACGGGACCCAATATTCTGCACATCTAACAACCTCTTAGAGAGTGTGGACACTGCGGATGCACAAGCTGCAGTTTGAGCAGCAGGGTTTTGTTTCACATTTTTCATTATTTTTAATGAATGAGTTGGCTCAAAGGACCTGGAAGACCACTGTTATTCAACTCCAAAATTACCTGAATGAAGCGCTTTATTTTGTGTCAGCTATCAGCATTTTTATAATCTCAACAACCATATGAAGTAGCTGCAATTATTTAAAGTTATAGATTTCAAATTGATCTAATGAAAACCCTGTGATGCTACATGTATTTTTCTTATTTTTAGTATTGAGTTGATTATTGAAGCAATGATGAGCTTCATGGTGCCTTGAACTTTATTTATTTTACTGGAGTATGTAAGTTTTGAAAATACTATGTATTTTCATATAGTAAGCCATGTTAATTTATCTTTGTGATCTTTCTCAGTCTTTATAATCTTTTATATTATTAGAAAATGTATACATTTGGTTGGTAAAATTACGTAACTTTTGAGCCTATAAACGAATATTTTGAAAGAAGAGTTGGTCACAGTAGAAAAGATTTCCTTTCACAAGATTATTAGTCTTTTCAAACAGTAATAATAAATTGATACTTTTAAGAAGGTTAGGAGTTGTGAAAGTGGTAAAACTGAACCTTTCCAGTGATTTAGTGGAAAGGCCTTATCAATCTTAAATTTACTTTTTCATGAAAGTTTTTGCATTTGTATGAATCATCAATATTTTCTGTTCTAGGGAGGTGTTGTAGCAGGAAATGTGGCTCATATTCTGGACTCAAATCACAGAAAGGTTAGTTTGTCCTAGTACAAAGGAAATGTTGAATTTATTAAATAATGCTGATGAAGGAATAATAGTTTTCATAGCCTTAGTGATTATATCATATCAAATAGAGCCTTTTAGTCAGTTTCATAGCCTTAGTGATTATATCATATCAAATAGAGCCTTTTAGTCAGTTTGAAAGAGAGGGAGCTATAAGGAAAATTGGCTAACATACTTCTTTTCTCTTATGTCGAAGGCGTTACTGTACACTGCAGTAAATCAGTTGGCTATGGGAAGCAGTTCAGGAGAAGATGAAAAAAATATTGCACTAAAGACCATTCAGAAGGCAGCTCTCCTTTCTCCAGGTGCGTATAATATCCATTTCATTAATTCCAATTTTTTTTTCTAAATACATATTTTGTAAGTGGGGGAAAAATCTTGCACACAATATATATTTTATTGGCATTGTTTATACCAGACAAAAATGTGCATAGTTTAGATCTTCTACAACAGGAGTTTGAGTGATTAAAGTATTTTGTACTATGTAAGTGTTTAATACAATATATAATGCTATCAGAAATGACTTTTTAAATTGATGCATTATAGATTCACATAGTTTCAAGGTGCATGTGATAATTCAGTACATTTATATTCTTGAATTTGGATTCTATCAATCTTGCATTTATTTGTGATTTATAGGAGCAAAGTTTATATTTCCATGAAATAAGTCAAAGGGGAATTTTAAGAAAATATTTCAAGATTTTGCATATCATTTGATTATCTGCTTTTGGCTACTGATAATTAAGAGAACATCAATTATCGAAATAGGCCTAAAGGAATGTCTGCTTAATGATACTTTATTATTACCTGTTACTGAAAATCTGAACTATACATGTATTTTCAAGAAACAGTTTCATTTCCATTTTGCGTCAATATGGTTTAAAGAGTTTCACCTATAGTTGCTAAATTATTTAACATACACATTTAGATATTTTTATGTGTAGTTAGATTCTTGAAGGATGGGGATGTATCTTGTGTGGTAACTTACAAATGCCACAGTTATGGCCTCACCTGAGCTAACTGTGTCATATATAGGCTGTTGATCACAAAGGTACTGAGGAATGTTACTTAAGCGTGTTCCATCACTACTACTGGAAAAATGCCGTAGAAGACTGGAATGTCTAGCAGTATAGGGTTATAAGGTATATTTTTACATAATACAGTATTTTAAATATGAAATAATGCATGAAATTTATTCTCCTTTAACTCTTCAGATGTGTTAGATCAGAATGCTATTGCTTTTGGCTAAGCACTGTTGGGAAAGAAATTATACCAAGAACAAGTTCAGTGTTACCCTTGACAATAAATTGTAAAGACTCTCATTAAGTTGCAAAATATCTAACATTTCAGGGATTATTTTGTAAACTAAGCAAAAAAATCAATATTCTGTTGTTTATCTTTTCCTTCATTTTGACATAGAAATAAAAAGACTAAACACTTTGATTTGTCTATGTTATATACATATTGGTAGGTTTTTTATTTTTGGAGTTCTTAAGCAGATATTAGATAAACTTACTCTCAGTAATTCTTATTGTGGATCCAGAATGATAAAAGAGCTATTACCCTTTGACTGTGTAAGGACAAAAACTTTAGAAAGGTGAGATTGCCCAGATTAGGTCCTCTCTAATGATCTCTGATGTTCCCGGATTATCTGGATAAATACATACTCAAGGAAGCAGAGACATCACACAAGATGCTAGAACAGTGACTTAGTGGCAAAGATGAGTGCCTGTTTGAGACTTGTCCTTAGAGTCCAATGAAAATGAATATAACTGTCGTTGTGTGTAGTGGCTGTACACCTAGTCCTTGTAGATCTTTAGATGAACAAAGCACAGTTTTGATAGATGTTATTCCAGGGAGACTTGTCAGGAATTTAAAGATAATTCCGAGAATTTAGAACTGAATGGAAAAAAATCCAATTTCTGCTAGATCAGTGCTTCTGTGATACTAAGAGGTATTTTTAGCAAGCTGTATTTTAAAATTTTGGGGTTTGTAGTTTATATATTATCTTAGAGTCACTCTATTTTATAGGAAATTTGGTTTGCTGGTCGTCTGTGGAAGAGTTCATGGGAACAGTAATTATTTTGTGTTGTGATAGAGGGAAATTGCTGCCAGCTATTGTCCATTCTCCAATCAGAAATCCAAACTATACAATACTGTAAGATCCCTAAAGGGGCTATCCCTTTAATCTTAGGATTAAGTTAATATTCAGAGATTGAGTCCACTTCAATTGGAATCATAGAATTTAAGACCCTATGGCACCTCAGCTATTATCTAGTTTAGTTGTCTTGTTTTACAAGAAAATGAATCCTAAAGGAAGAACTGCCACGCATTAATTAGTGGCATGGCTAGACCTGAAACCCACGTCTAAGGCTGTCATGTGCCTTTATTTATATAGTAATCAGATTTTATCATAAATTCTAGGAAATAGTCCCCATTTGTGTATTCTGGAATTTGATTATGTCTGTGCTACTTAAAATAAGGTAGTCATTATTTGGAGTGGAAATTGTTTCATTATATGGAGGTATGTATTTAACTTTTTGTAAAAGTATTTGATCTGCATAAGATTTTAATGATTCTTGTAATTTTGTTGATTTTTGTACTTTTAGCAGTAATACTGGTCACCTATAACTGAAGTAGATATATATTTCAGATATTTGATAAGAAACATATTGGGTGGGGTGGTCAGATAAGAAAAAATAGAAAACTAAAGCTAAAAAGTATGATCAAGTGACTATATTGTTAACCAGCACCCCCTTGTGAGATTTTGAAAGCATTCATTTGTTTTTTAAGAGTAACAGGACTAAAATATTAACTTGTTGAAGTAAAGGGCAAAATAAGATTTATAAAAATAAATGACCAAACAAATGAAAAGAAAAAAAACCTTCTAAATTCCAAATCCCCTTCACGTTTCTTTTTTTCACAACTTTCTTAAAAAGAGAAGTCTTTATGCATAATCTTTTCTATGCATAGAAAGTTACCTTCCAACTCACTGCTGTTGGACTTTTCTCCTTTTCCCTCCCCTGAAGCTGCTGTGAAGGGTGAAGGAAAGAAGGAAAGATCAAATGAATGAAGGATATATAGTCATATAAATGCTTCACCTGGAATGATGCAGTTACTTTCATGCTTGCCTGTTAGAATATAATTAAAATCTTGAGTCTTTCCTTTGGCTTGAACTTTTCTTAAGAACTGAAAAATTGTGTTATCTTCCTTGTCCTAGGACTGAGTCTTTAAAACAGCAACTACTAAGTGACGAAGATGAGTGAGACTTATCCTTGGTGTTCAGTGCAAGTGAATCTAATTGCCCTTTCCACAGTAATACAGCACTCTAGGCAGCTGAGCTAACCAGCCATGGAAGAAGAACTTAATAGGATGCTTCTCATCCTCTGATATGTTTGGAAAAATTGGCAAATCTTGAAAGATGAATGTAGCAATGTGTCTCTGAAAACAAGTGCAATTTAATTTTCCTTTGAGAACGTGAAATTTTTTTTTAGATACAATTTTTTTTTAACTTGTAAACTCTTAATCTCATCTTTGATAGTTTTTAAGCAACATATTGATTTTAACAAGACTTATCACTGTGTATTTCCTGTTTTTAGGTGATCCTGCTGTCTGGGCTGGGCTAATGGCAGCCTGTCATGCTGATGATAAACTGGCCTTAGTGAACAAGACTCAGCCAAAGAGGATAGATTTATACTTGGCACTGTTATCTGCTATTTCTGCTTCAAGTAAGTTTTAAAAAGCTTCTTTATACATGATTTAATTCAGATTTCTTGAATGGTTAAATCCGGAATACAAACAGCTTCAGCACATATTGTTATAAAAAATACATTCATTAGGCTGGGTGCGGTGGCTCATGCCTGTAATCCCAGCACTTTGGGAAGCCGAGGCAGGTGATCATGAGGTCAGGAGATCGAGACCATCTTGCCTAACACAGTGAAACCCCGTCTCTACTAAAAAATACAAAAAATTAGCTGGGCATGGTGGTGGGCGCCTGTAGTCCCAGGTACTCTGGAGACTGAGGCAGGAGAATGGCGTGAACCTGGGAGGTGGAGCTTGCAGTGAGCCGAGATCGCACCACTGCACTCCAGCCTGGGCGACAGAGCAAGACTCCGTCTAAAAATATATATATATATATATATATATATTCATTAAAAATCCATAGTATAATATTTATACAAAAATGTGATAAGCGTATGTATTTTCTCTTCCAGATAGCTTAAAAAGCCCAATAGGTTCTGTTAGCTGAAATCTTTCTTTTGTAGCATTTACTTGCTTTGAGACTTTACCAGCATTTTAGGATAGAGGTGACCTGGAAAGAGTCCTTTACTGAAACCTGCATTGAAATTGTCCCGTGATTCCTCCTGGGAATGTTGGTCAGAATAAGCTGTTAATCTAATCAGATTTAGTTAACATTGTATTGTAAATCTATAAATTTCTTCACTGAAAAGTGACATAGATTAACCTACTTAAATTAATAAATAGATTAGTCTGCTTTTGTCTTGGGACATTAACTTTTCACTGAATTAATTTTAGGTTATTAATCATTTTTTAGTAAATGTTAAGCATCATTACTGCCAGTCTTTTGACTACTAGGGCAAATTAAGAAAAGTAGGCTTTTGTTTAATGGTATTAGATTATATAAGATTGAAATATTTTAATAAAATGAATTTATTAAGTGGTAAATCAGAAATACCTATAACATAGTTATTTTTAAGCCATACTCTTCAGATTAAAAGAAAGAACTACCTATTTTTATTTTTTATCCACATTGATAATCTCTGTCTTTCATTGGTATGTTTAGACTATAGGTGTTTGAAGTGTTTGTTGATATAATTGGTTTAGTATCTATCATACATTTTACCATTTTCTATTTGTTGCCCTTGTTCTTTGTTTCTATTTTTGTCCAACTGTTTTTCTGTGTTTTGTAGTTTTAATTGTGCATTTTATTTGATACTATTTTCTCTTCTTTGTTAGCATGTCAGTCATATTTCCTTTTTTACTTTTCTTTTTTACTGGTTACCCTTTTTTACTGGTTGCAATATACATTTACAATTAATCCAACTCCATTTTCAACTAACACTGTACTGCTTTATGGATAGTGCAAGTCCTTAGAGTAAAACAATCCTAGTTATTGTCCTTTATGTCATTGCTCTTTTGCTTGCACGTAAGCATACGAGTCTATGTACATCCATACACACATAAGCACACATAATCAAATACGTTGTTGCTATCATTATTTTAGTTTTTTTTTTTTTTTAAGAGATGAAGTCTTGCTGTGTTGCCCAGACTGGCCTCAAACTCCTGGGCTCAAGTAATACTCCTGCCTGAGCCTTCCAAGTCATAGGTACAAGTCATCATGCCAAACTAATTTTTTTGTTTTAGAAATGAGGTGTTGCTATGTTGCCCAGGCTGGTCTCAAACTCCTAGGCTCAAGCAATCCTCCTGTTTTGGCCTCCTAAAGTATTGGGATTACAGGTGTGAGCCACCACATCCAGCCTAGATGTGTCTTAATAAGTGAGACTAGTTTCTTGTAGGCAGCATATATTAGGTAATTTTTTAATCCATTCAGCCAATCTATATATTTTCAATGGAAAATTCATTTACATTCAAGGTTATCATTGATGTGTGATGCCTTATTTCTGTTGTTTAATTAGTTTTTTTTGTATATGCTTTATTTCTTTCTCTCTCTATTGTATGTTATTGTATTTTGGTGGTTTTTCTGTAGTGGTACCATTTGTGTCCTTTCTCTTCCTCATTTGTATGTTTGCTTTACCAGTGAGTTTTTACTTTTGTGTGTTTTCATGATGGTAAATGTTGTCTGTTCTCTTTCAGGTTTAGATTCCATTAAGCATTTCTTTTAGGATAGGACTGGACTAGTGGTGATATTCAACTTTTACTTGTCTGGGAAAACTTTATTTTCCCCTCATTTATGAAGGATAACTTGGCTGGATATAGTGTCCTTGGCTGATAGTTTTTTTCTTTTCAGCAGTTTGGATATATTATCTTATTCTCTACTGGCCTGGAAAGTTTCTGCTGACAAATCTGCTGTTAGTCTGATGGGTGTTCATTTATAAGTAGTATGCTTTTCTCTTTCTGTTTTTTGTATTCTCTCTTTGTCTTTGACTTTTGGTAGGTTAACTATAGTGTGCCAGGGGGAACATCTTTTGGAATTGTAAATGTTTGTGCATCTCTAAGCCTCCTCATGCTTTCAGATGTGTAAATCTCTTGCTAGAATTGGTATATTTTCATCTATTATTTTGTTAAATAGTTTTTCTAAACAAAATAACAATGTTTTATTTTTGCCTTCTAGGACACTGAAAATTTAAATATTTGGATGTTTTATGGTGTTCCATATGTCATGTAGGCTTTGCTTATTTTATACTTTTGTCTCACTAAGTTATTTGAAAAGATCTGCCTTCAAGTTCTGAGGCTCTTCTGCTTGATCTAGTCTGTTGTTGAAGCTTTGAGATGTAGTTTGTATTTCATTCAATGAATTCTTCATTTCTGGAATTTCTGTTTGGTTACTTCTGATGATATCCATCTCTTTGGTAAATTTTTCATTAGTATCCTACCTTGCTTTTTGTAATTTCTTTGTACTGGTGTTTAGTATTGTCTTGTATTTTACTGAACTGCTTTACTATCAGTATTTTGAATTTTTCCCCTAGGATTTCATAAATTTCTTTTTGATTCAGATCTGTTGCTGTAGAATTATTATGTTCCTTTGGAGGTGTCATATTTCCTTGCTTTTTCTTGTTTTCTTTGTCCTCACATTGATATATGCACATCTAGTCTAACAGTCCCTTCCAATTTTGGAATTTTCTTTCATAGGGGAGCATTTTTTCCTGAAGATGTATATCCATGGTGTTGTTTGGGTAGGTCACTTTGGCTTTGATTCTGAATGTAGTCTCTGATTTCTTTGGCTGTAGACAGCATCAGTGATATTTGTGATTTCTTTGGTTTGTTAGGATACACTTGTTAGTGGAGGCTTGGTGAAGTTTTAGTGGGGCCTGGGATGCCAGATAGGCCAGTCTTTGGGCCCTAGTGGTGGCAGCAGTGGGCTAAGCTTGCCTGTCCTTGGATGCCAGAGCAATATACAGTGGCACTGGTGTTAGTGGGTTTAGGCAGGCCCATTCTTGTGCCACTATAGATGGATTGCCCAGCTTCCAGGAATGGCAGCATTGGTGTATTAGGGTTCTCCTAGAGGGACAGAACTAATAGGAGATATATATATATATGGAGTTCATTAAGTATTAACTTACACGATCACAGATTCCCACAATAGGCTGTCTGCAAGCTGAGGAACAAGGAGAGCCAGTCCCAGGCCCCAAACTGAAGAACTTGAAGTCTGATGTTTGAGGGCAGGAAACATCCAGCATGAGAGAAAGATGTAGGATGATAGGCTAGGCCAGTCTCACTTTTTCGTGTTTTTCTGCCTGCATTATATTTGCTGGAGGCTGATTAGATTGTGCCCACCAGATTAAGGGTGGATCTGCCCTCCCCAGCCTACTGACTCACATGTTAATCTCTTTTGGCAACACCCACTCAGACACACCCAGGATCAATACTTTGTATCCCTCAGTCCAATCAAGTTGACACTCAATATTAACCCTCAAAATTAGGCTCGGTAGGTGGGTGTGTTCTTGAGTTCCTGGGCAACAGGCATGGTGTGGGTGATGGCAGTAGCAGTGGGACCGACCCTCTGGGACCCAAGCAGTCCACACTGGCATTAGTGGTGGCTGCAATGGACTGAGCACACCAGTCCCCAGGCCCACGTGTGGTACATGTGAGTGAGTGCCAGCTGCAGTGTTAGTGGCAGATTGGATGGGCCTGACCTCAGACCCCAGAGGAGTGCTCAAATGCTAATGGTGGTGGTCTAAGCTGGGCAATCCCCAGGCCCCAGGAGGACATGCTTGGGTACTCTGGGGAGTGGAGCCAGGCCAGGTAGGCCTGTCCTTAGGCTCCCTGGTGGTGCATGCGGCCCTGGCTGTGATAGGCAGGGGCAGAGTGATGCTGGGCTGCCAGGAAATACTTTGTTGGGAGCAGCAGCTACTGTATTGTGACCCTGCTACTGGGTAGGGTGGGGTTGCTTTCAGTGTGAGCAGCCATAGGCAGCTGGTTGTGGGGGTTACAGGCTTCAGTCATGCCTCAGTTCTGCTGTATTCCAATGCAGTGATAGCTGCAGGGCAGTGGAATTTGTTCTCAGGGCACTTGAATATGCATGGCTGCTCCTTACCGGCAGCTCATGGTGGTTGACAGTGGCTCTTCTCAGCTCCAGCAGCCGTGGCTGTGGGCACGGAATATCAGTGGGGCTGCAGGGCTGTGGAGATACAGGGGCTGTTGGGCTGCATGGCAAGACACAGCCTGGTAGAGGGCTGGGCTCTCAAAATAGTGCCTCACTCTAGCTGCTTAGGACTCAGGGGTTTGTGGGACTCAGCGTGACCTGATCCCAGCTGAGCAGACAACCTCACTCCCCTCTCCTTCCTTGTTTTTGGTGTTTCCTATTACTTTTCTGTTGAGGTCCACTGTGCTTTTTTAGATAATATATCTGAAGTGTGACTGTCTACTTGCTATTTGGTTCCTTTCCATGGACGAGGTGAGCACCAAATGCATCTAATCAGCTATCTTGAATAGCTATCTTAAATTCACTTACTAGTGATTTTACCAAATACTTAGGGAAAAATAATACCAATTCTACTCAAATTCTTTCAGAAAATCTAAGATAGTAACACTTCTAACATCTTCTATGAGGCCAGCATTACCCTAATACCCAAACCACGCAAAGAACAACATCGCTTGTGAAGGTAGATGGAGAAATTCATAACAAAACTTCAACAATTCAAATCCAGCAGTACATAAAAATGATAATAATACATCATGATCAATTATGGTTTATCCCAGGAATGCAAAGTTGATGTACCGTTTGAAAATGAATGTAATTTGCCATATTAGCACCCGTGAAAGATGCCGAAGAGTTTATACTACATGATTCCACTTATATGAAATTTGTGGAAATGCAGATTGGTCTATGTGACAGAAAACAGATTACGAGCTGACTGGGGACAGAGGCTAGGGGAGGATGGAGTAGGTTGGGGACAAAAGTGATTACAAAGGGAGAAGAGGAAAATTTTGATGATGCTGAATATGTTCATTATCATGATTGTGGTGATGGTTCACTGATATACATGTCAAATATCATCAAATTGTATAGGTTAAAAATGTACAGCTTACTTTACATCAGTTATATCACAGTAAATCTTTACGTGTTTTCAGCAAATTATTTTATTGTTTCTTTAGAAGTCACAATTATAAGAGGCTTTGAGTTATTTAACCACAAATACTCTTGCCATGAAACTTTTCAGAAACCTGCCTCTTGTCAGGATAGTCTATGGTACATGTGGCACATGTAACTGGAAAACTGTATATGGATGATAAGTCTAATGGTAACTTTTTAGGAACCAGTTACTCCTCTGAGAACACATTATAAATTGCAGGATAAAGTAACCTTGACATTTTTTGTTTACAGTTAAAGACAAAAAATTCTTTGAACATTACAACCAGTCTCTTGAAAAGTGGTGTCTGTCACAAGCTGTCACTGGTCTAATAGACACAGGAAGAATATCTGAAGCTGAAACTCTCTGCACAAAGGTATTATTATGGAATGTGCACTGAAACTCATGGATTCTTATCTTACTTGGAAAATAACTTCAAAAATAGAATATGTGAGGCCAGACGCAGTGGCTCACTCCTGTATTCCTGGCACTTTGGGAGATTGACATGGGAGGATCACTTGAGGCCAGGAGTTTGAGACCAGCCTGGGCAACATAGCAAGAGGCCGTCTCTACAAAAAATTAAAAAGTTAGCCAGGCCTGGTGATGCATGCCTGTAGTTCCTGCTACTCGAGAGGTTGAGGCAGGAGAATTACTTGAGCCCAGGAATTTGAGGTTGCAGTGAGCCATGATCACACCACTACACTCTAGCCTGGGCAACAGAACAAGACCCTGTCTCAAAAAAAAAAAAAAAAGAGGAATGCATATTATTTAAAGAGCATGTAGTGGTGGTGATGACAATTATGATGTTAACAACTAAAATTTATTGATTACTCTACTTGCCACAAACCAGTCACCGCATTTAGCATTTTGTATTTGAACTTCACAACAATCTTATGATATAGGTATTTATTATTATCCTCATTTTTACAGTTGAGAAAAACTAAGGCTTAAAGAGGATAAGTAATATGCACAGGAGCTCACAATTAGGAATGGATAGAGTTGTGATTTGAACTCACTTTCGTCTGACTCTAGGACTCAAGCTCTCATTAAAGGTCTTTAAAAATTTTTTTTATTTGGGTGCCATTAGAGAGGCAGTATTTTCCTTTAATTTCTGATTGCTTCCTTCTTAATGTTATATTTTCCAATATCCCTTCAGTTTTCCAAAGTTCTGGATCACATAGAATGACTGTGGAGATTGTCGAGTGGGTGACTGGAACCTACTCAGTAGTCTGTTTTTACATGCCAGAATTGTAGGGCTCTGTGCTTGCAGGCTCTGTGAATAAATGTGTAGTACCTTGCCTAGAATATAGTAGGGACTCAAATATTTACTGAATGAATGAATGAGTTTCCAAAGCTCACTTAGAAATAATGTAATGGTTAAAGAGAGTTTTGAACATGGCTTTTCTTGAAAACATCATATTTCATAATTGCTTACCATGGAGGTTGTGTTATGTTGTTTTGAAAGATCAGGATACATTTTACACAGAAAGAAGAATGGACTTTTGAAGATTTCTTTGGTTCTTGAATTCTGTGAAAAGCAGAGTAATATATTTTTTCTTTTATTTAAGGAATTCCATCTGAGATAAGTTCAGGACAGGGTATTACTCAGTAAGTGCTTAGTAAGCATAAATTGACAGTTGCTATGTGCTCTCTGATAGAATAAGTGATGCCTTATGAACCTTTCCTTGTCAGTTTGTTGTTCCAGTCTGTTACTTAGAAGAAAGCAATCAAATACATTTTAGAAATACATTTAAGATCTAATGAGTAAAAAACAGAAAAGTAAGCTGTTGAGGGACAAGCGATAAAGAAACATTTGAAACAATAGTGGGATGACTTGTTTACAGAAATTCTTCATATATATAAATATATACACACACAGAGGATATAAATATATACAATACATTAATGTATATATGTAGGTAAGTATTTTAAGATACAAATAGTAGCTTAAGGAAATGGGGAAAATAGGTCATTTTTCTTACTCGCAGTACTCGAAAAGGCTGTGCCTAGAAGAAAGACATGTAGAGTGAATATCTTTGTTAAGAGGTTAAGAAAGAAAAAAAATGTATGCCTCTTTTCTTCTTACATAGTGTAGTTTTTTCCAGTATGGAATAGTGATAGTCTTCCCACTTAATTTTATATTTATATTTTCTTAGTTCAACTATTTACTTACATTCAGAACCTAAATTTTTCAGGATATCACTTAAGAGTAAACTAAGTCAAAGGGAAATATATGTAGACTACAATAATAGTGTTACTGATTGTAAAGGTTATTTAAATGTAAAGTTTGATATTTACAAGCTGTTCATTGTTTTGTTTATTTAGTTTTTGCAGTTGTTTACTCTTTAATAAGAAAAGGTATAAACATTCAGAATTTTATTTTCCCAACTTGGAGAATATGCCTTTTACTTTTAACGCTTAAGAACCTATTTGATGTATTCCTATTTGGGATTTGCTTTCTAGAATTTAAAAAGTAACCCTGATCAGCCAGCCGTTATCTTACTTTTGAGACAAGTTCAGTGTAAACCACTCCTGGAGTCACAAAAGCCACTCCCAGATGCTGTACTTGAAGAATTACAAAAAACAGTCATGTCCAACTCAACCTCTGTTCCAGCTTGGCAGGTAAGTTTTCTCCTTTCTTTCCTGAGTCCTTAATTAAAACACTTCATAATATTAGTTAATGTCAGGGCTATGCTCCATCTTTATTTGACTTGCTGTCATTCTCACCATGTTATCTCTCAGTTTCAAGGTCTAAAAAAGGTATTGTGGTTAGAGGAGCTAAGGAAGTTTAATACTAATGTAGGATCTGCTACAATGATGATTTAAAGCTTTTTAAGTTATTGATTATAAATTTTCTCACTTTAAAACAATGATGAAAATACTGTCTTTTGTATGGGTTGATATGTTATAGACATTTTATAATAAGGGTATCATAATGGTGTTTAACTCTGCCTTTAGAGGGGATGTGTATAGTTTCTCCCTAGCTACTTTACAGATAACCTGTATTTAGTGCTTTTAGAAATAATTATTTTCAGGATTGATGCTTGAATCAACAGATCATCTGCTCTTTCAGGTGGCTCTGGTTATCCACAGTGACAAATGTACAATGATCATTGTGTGCTTTGTTCTTATTGATATTAAAATACAAGGAAGCACATAATTATTTTATACAATTATATTTTCTCTGTGCCCCAGAGAAAGTATCAAAGGCGCTTTTTGATATAGATTTATAGAAGCTTATTATCGTACTATAATTTGTTTTTTATTGTGATCTTTTAGTATGCCAGCTTTTTTATATCCCTGCTTTAGATAATTTGAAAAAATTATTTGGCATAAAATTACTGGATTATGAAAACTAAGCCTCCATTTTACTGTAATTCTTTTTTCCACTTTCTTAGAGTAAGTTTTCCATATGAGATTTAGGATTTAAGATCAACATCTAGTTGACCTTAGAACATCTAGTTGACCTTAGATACTTAATCAACAGCTAGATGTTGTTGATTTCATATTAATTATCAAAGGGAGAAATACATTGTCAAACTAAAAGGGAAAAATTGAAGGATAAATTATATCAGAAGTGTATTAGTCCATTTTCACACTGCTGATAAAGACATACCCAAGACTGGGCAATTTACAGAAAAGGAGGTTTAATGGACTTATAGTTCTCCGTGGCTGGGGAGGCCTTGCAATCATGATGGAAGGCGGAACGCATGTCTCACATGGTGGCCAACATGAGAGAGCTTGTATGGGGAAACTCCCCGTTTTAAAACTATCAGATCTCATGAGACTTATTCGCTATCATGAGAACAGCACAGGAAAGACCTCCCCTCATGATTCAGTTACCTTCTTCCGGGTCCCTCCCATAACACATGGGAATTCAAGATGAGATTTGGGTGGGGACACAGCCAAACCATATCAGTAAGTAAAGTCTTAAGAGATTGCATGTGTGTGTGTGTGTGTGTGTTTTCTTTTATATTATGGTATAATTCACAAGGAATAAAGTGTAAAAATCTTTAAAGTAGTACTCATTAAATATGACATGTCTGTTTAACACCTCCCATATCAAGATACAGAACAGTTCTAACAACCCAACTGCCTCCCCCAGGCCTCTGTCAGTTGATCTCCTTGCTTGACTCCCCCTACCCCAATACAAGGAAAACCTCTATTCTGACTTCTAGTTTTTCCTGTTTTTGAACTTTGTGTCAGTGGAGTAGTACGCTTTTGTATCTGGTTACTTTCACTCAACAGGATGTCTGTGAGATTCATTTGGTGGTTTCATGTAGCCATACTTATTTCATTTCATTTTATGAACATACTATAATATTTATTCATTTTACTGTTGATGGGCATTTGGGTGTTTCCAGGTTTTGTCTAGTATGAATAATGCTGCTGTGACCATCCTTGGACATGTTTTTTGGTGGGACATAGAGCATATGTACGGTTACTTTAGTAGATCCTGCCAAAGAGTTATCTTAAAATGGTTATACCAGTTTACACTTGCACCAGCAGTGCATGAGAATTCCAAGTGCTGATATTGCCAGATTGTTGTGTTTTTTCCCCATTTTGGTGAATATGTAGGTAATAATGTCTTTTGGTGATTTTAACTTGTGTTTACCTGATATCTAATGACATCAAACAACTTTTCATATGCTTATTGAGCCTTTGGATATCCTCTATGTAAAGTGCTTTGCATAATTTTTAATGGACTATTCATTTTTTACTTACTGAATTATTGGAATTTGTTATATTTCCTGAATCCAAGCACATTTTTGGATATTGATATTGAAAATATTTTCTTACACCTATGGCTGCCTTTATTAATGTTATTTTTTGATGAATAGTTCTTAATTCTAATGAAGTCTGATTATGGTTAATGCTTTATTGGGATATTCTATTCAAGAACTTTTTGCTTACTCTAGGTTCATGAAGTTTTTTTTTTATGTTTTGTTTTAGAAATTTTATTGTTCTACTTTTCATGTTTAGGTCTATAATTTATCCTGGATTAATCTTTGTGAATATTGCAGGAGTTAAGATTTATTTTTATCCATATGTAACATAGTACCAATCTTTGAAAAGACTGTTTGGTCTCCATTGAATTACAGTGATGCCTTTGTCCTAAATCAATGTGTGGGTCTTCCAGGCCTCCTTATTATTTTCCATTGGTCTATTTGTTTATTCTCTTGTTTTTTATTCTTGAGTATAGCTTTATAATTAGTCTTGATATGTGGTAACATTAAAACCTCCAACTTTTTGTTCTCCTTCAAGTTTGTCTTAGGTCCTTTGCATTTCCAAATGCAGTAGTCCCACCTTATCTGCAGGGGAGATGTCCCAGCACCCCTAGTAGATGCCTGAAACTGCAAATAGTAATGAACTATATATATGTGTGTGTGTGTGTGTGTGTGTGTGTATATATATATAAAAATAAATACGTATTATTTTTTCCTATACATACATACATACCTATGATAAAGTTTATAAATCAGGTACAATAAGAGATTAACAACAATAACTAATAATAAAACAGTTATAACAATATATTATAATGAAAGTTATGTGAATGTGGTCTCCCTCTTTCTCTCAGAGTATTTTATTGTATTGTACCACAGGTAACTGAAACCACAGTTAAGGGTAGGGTCTACGGTAAATTGTTAATTCTCACCCAAAAAAGCTCTGCTGGGACCTTAATTGAGATTGTTTAGAATCTACAGTTTAATTTGGGGACAATTGACAAAGTAATACTCTACTGAATTTTTTCTGTCCACAAATGTGGTATGTTCCTCTGTTTAATTAAGTTTGAAATTTCTCACAGCATTGTTTTGCGATTTTCAACTTAGAGGTCTTTTATACTTTTGTGTTAAATTTATTTCTAGGTATTTGGTATTTTTTGTTGTTGTTCCATTGTGTATGTTTGTTTAAATTATCTCCAAACATTTAAAAATTCAGTTGATTTTTATATGTTGACTTACCAGCACCTTGCTAAATTCACTTATTCTTTGAAAGGTTTTGGATTTTGTATATAAAGAGTTAGGCCCCTTTTACCTTTTTCTTCCCAATATTTACATATTAAAGTTTTTTGTTTATTTGTTCTGCTTTATTGTACTGTCTGGAACCTTTAATACAATGTTAAAAGTGGTGCTAAGTAAACATTCTTGCCTTCTTCTTACCTCAGGTAGAAAGCATTGACTATTTCATTACTAAGTATGGTGTTTGGTAGAGATTGTTATAAATATCCTTATCAGATTAAGAAGATTCTACTTGGAATATGCTAAGAGAATTTTTTCTTAAATAAATGGGCCTTGAATTTTATTAAAACTTTTTTATGGCATCTATTAATCTTTTTCTTTATTCTGTTAATGTGGTGGATTACATTGATTTTCAAATATTAGGCCAACTTTGCATTCTCAGAATAAGCCCTAGTTGATCATTATATGTTATTGTTTTTATATATTGCTGGAATTGATTTGTTAATAGTCAGCTCTTGTTAAAAGAATTGGCAATATGGGCCAGGTGTGGTGGCTCAGGCCTGTAATCCCAGCACTTTGGGAGGCCAAGGCGGGCAGATCACGAGGTCAGGAGATTGAGATCATCCTGGCTAACACAGTGAAACCCTGTCTCTACTAAAAATACAAAAAAATTAGCCGGGCGCGGTGGCGGGAGCCTGTAGTCCCAGCTACTCCGGAGACTGAGGGAGGAGAATGGCGTGAACCTGGGAGGCAGAGCTTGCAGTGAGCTGAGATCGCGCCACTGCACTCCAGCCTGGGCGACAGAGAGAGACTCCGTCTCAAAAAAAAAAAAAAAAGAATTGGCAATATGATAGCCCTTTTTTGACCTGTAATTGTTTTTTGGCCACAGAACTTACTAATAACTAAAAACATAGTTTTACTACATCAAAGTTTATTGAATTTGTTGGAAGCAGGGGTAACAGACTGCATAGTAAACTAAAATCCTTTGCCTCCTTCTCCCTTTTTGTTTCTTAGTGGCTGGCACATGTGTATCAGTCCCAAGGAATGATGAGAGCTGCAGAGATGTGTTACAGAAAGAGTCTACAAGTGGCATCTCAACAGGGCAGTTGGAGTGGGAAGCTCTCAAGTCTGTTGAGACTAGCGCTGCTTGCATTAAAAGTCTGTATGGTAAGATCATGTTATAATTATGATCATGAAAAATTGATATTTTATCTTTCTTTGACATGGAGGCTTTTTACTTAGTAATATTCGATTGAATTCCTGTTGTTTCATTGTCTTCTACTGTGGCTTCTTGATACACTTTGTATTTTGGGTTTGTGGTGGATATAGGGCAACATAAATCTATAGACTACAGCAGAACTTTGTCGATGTTTGGGGAAAAAAGATTACAGTTTTAAAAGTTGAATTATAGTAGGATATACATTTTTGTTTCTTGGTGAAACAAATTGTATTAGAATTAAATTTAGCTACTCAATTGTGACAAAAATGTTAATAGTGAACATTTCGGTCATTCTCATTTCAATTCAACATTCTTTAAGAGGGATTTCTAGTAACTTATGACCTAACAAGCTATTTTCTGATACCAATTTACACATATCAATCTGAAAGTTTTACATGCTGGTAGGGAAAATTTGTCAAGATACATGTTTAAGTGAGAGTGAGGGCAAACTGCAGAACAGGATGTATGATATAATTCTAATGGAATGTTCATATATGTGGTATGAATTTTTAAGAATGTATATCTCTAAATGCACCATGTGTGTTTCTGCATATGCTTAAAAGCACAAAGATATAATTATATGGAAAGATATAGAAGAAATATAATGGCAGTTATTTGGAGAAAGGGACTGGGGGTTTTAAGGGATGGTAGAGGATAATTTTTCGTTTTGTATCTTGTGATAGTGTTTGGATTTTTTTTATTATATCCTTATTATTTTGTTAAACTGTCATTATTTCAGTTTTACATGGTTAGAAGAAATTATCCTACACAGCCCTGAAGTAACTCTTGTTTTTACCATAGTAACCCATGAGAATGTTAGTTGTTCACTTTAACTAGGCATTTTGACAATGAAATATGGAATTAGGACTTTTTTTTTTGGCTTTGGTGCCATTACTGTAGAGCACATTTAAGAGCTTCTTATGTCAGGGGTTATTTCTGTTCATTTTTGCTTCCTTGCTCTGTCAGTCTGCCTGGGGTTCTCTATAAATGGTTTTGAATGAATGGACAAATAATAATAATGTGGCCAACTAATTGTAGTTCACTATTTTGTTTTGTTTGCCCCATTTTTATATATAACAAAGGTCTTTATGATCTTGGTAACTGGTGAGCCATAGAAGCCACACATAGTACCTATAACATGCCCTTCAGTTTGTGAACTGGAGAAGTAGACACTCTTTTCCCCTAACTTATTATTGGTTACTTTTCAATATTATTTGTTGATTTTTATTAATACTGGGAAATTAAATCTGACCTGGAATAGAACAAATTAATAATAATTGTAATAATAGCAAACTATAGCACTTAGTCTGTGCTAGGTACTGTTATAAGTGCTTTATTCTTATTAACTTATTTATTAATCACAATAACCCTATTTGACAGATGAAGAAATTAGCTTGCAGTTCAGTAATACCCATGTATACCTGTCCCCCCCAGCCCACTCCCCCGCCCCACCTTTACCAGTTGTATGCCACAGAATTATTTTCTCTAAGAGCCCATGTTCTGGTTCTACCATTTACTACCTGTGAAACCTTCAGCCAGTTAAACTGTTTAAAGCTCTTTTCTTTTTCTGTAGTAGAGGAGATCAGAATACTTATTTTACATTCTTGTGGCGTTGTTTGAATAACGAAGTAATGTTTACACATGCCTTTGTAAACCTTAAAGTGCTGTCAATCCAATTTGTTCTTGAAAAAACATTTGGCATCCAGTAATTATAAAGGAATAAAGGTATGCCATATTTCTATGGTAAACAGCTGACAGTATGGGGAAGATGGATATATTAAAATAAGACATTTATAAAAGTCTTTATTTGAAAGTTTTATTATATATGATAAAATGTGATCTGGATATAAAACTGACAGTTTGGCTAAGATACTACATATCAGATTCCAAAGTGAGATATCAGATCAAGAGAGATTGCTGTGTAGCATATAAGATCCTCCAGGATAACCTGAACTCAACCCTGAGCCATGGGACATTCCAGTACCCCTAGGGCTGTGGCATACAACTCAGGAGTATGGAGCCGAAATCTGTGGCTGACACTTGAGTTGGGGAGGAGTCCCTACCCTCAAGAGCTGAGAGGGGTGAGATGCATGGGTTCCTGGGCAAGGACAAGAGTGGGGCATGCCTCCCTTTGCAGGGCCAGTCCAGAAAGGTTTTGGCATATCTCCCTGCCATAGCCCCTGCACAAGGAGACCCCACAACCCAAATCACCTAACAAAAGTAATGTGGGCATGGAGGGAATGATCAGAGGGGGCTTCCCCTAAGGCCCTGGAGCAGAGCTGGTGAGGGAGTCATTTCTATCCTGTCCCTGCCATCACCACTGAAGAGAATGCCTGTGAATGTGAAGAAGTACAAAAGAGCCATGTGGCTAAGTGTTAGCCTAGGTGCCCACTGTTACTCTTATGCACTATCTACTAGATTGTAGCCCAAACTACACCACCAAAAATTATCTTGCTAAAATATACACCTGTGAAACCAAATGCAAGAATTTACCTACACATAAAGATCCTGTACAGAGTCCTGACTCTTTGGAAGCATCCAGAAATAAACCAACTGACTATAGTCAATTTATACCACATTTAAAGGAACACCAACTGTATTAGTCTGTTGCATTGCTGTAAAGAAATACCTGAGATTGGGTCATTTATAAACAAAAGGTTTTAATTGGCTTATGGTTCCACAGGCTGTACAGTAAGCATAGTGGCTTCTGCTTCTGGGGAGACCTCAGGAAACTTACAATCATGGTGGAAGGCAAAGGGGAAGCGGGCACGTCTTACATGGTCAGAGCAGGAGCAAGAGAGAGAGGGGGGAAGTACCACACACTTTTGAAAACCAGATCTCATGAGAACTTACTCAGTGTATAGTACCAAGGGTGAATGGTGCTAAACCATTCATGAGAACTCTGACTCCATGATCCAGTCACCTCCCGCCAGGCCCCACTTCCAACACTGGGGATTACAGTTCAACGTGAGATTTGGGCTGGGACACAGATCCAAGCCATATTACCAACCCTCCCAGATGAGAAAGAATCAGCACAAGAACTCTGGCAATTCAAGCAGCCAGAGTGTCTCTGTACCTCCAAATGTAGCCTACTGGTTCCCCAGCAATGGTTCGTAACTAATCTGAAGTGACTGAAATGAAAGACATAGGATTCAGAGTCTGGATGGCAAGAAAGCTTATCATGATTTGGGGGAAAATTGAAACCCAATCCAAGGAATCCAGTAAAATAATCCAAGAGCTGAAATGTGAAATAGTCATTTTAAGAAAGAACCAAACCGAACTTCTAGAGCTGAAAAATTCACTACAAGAATTTCATAATACAATTGGAAGTATTAAAAGAAGAGTACATCAAGCTGAGGAAAGAATCTCAGAGCTCAAAAACTGGTTCTTTTAATCAATTCAGTCAGACACCAAAATAATGAAAAACGAATATTTTTAAAATGAACAAAACCTCTGAGAAATATGGGATTATGTAAAGAGACCAAATCTACAACTCATTGGCATTCCTGAGAGAGGATAAGCAACTTGAAAAATGTATATTAGTCCACAAAAATTTTCCTAAATTTGCTAAAGAGATTGACATAGAAATCCAAGAAATACAGAAAACCCCAGCTATGTACCATAGAAGATGATCATCCCCAGGGCACATAGTCATGAGATTTACCAAGGTCAACGCAAAAGAAGAAATCTTAAAGGCAACTAGAGAGAAGGGTCAAATCACATACATAGGAATCCCATCAGGCTAGCAGCAGACCTCTCCGCAGAAATTTTACAAGCTAGAAGCAGAAGAGTTTGGTGCCTATTTTCAGCATCCTTTTTTTCTTTTTTCTTTTCTTTATTTTCTTGTTCTGAAGCATCCTTAAGGAAAAGAAATTCTGACCAAGAATTTCGTCTCCCACCAAACTAAACTAAATAAGTGAAGGGCAAGCAAATACGGAGGGAATTCATTGGTACTAGTACAGAAACAGACACATTGACCAATGGAATATAATAGAAAACTCAGAAAGCTGTACACCTACAACAATCTGATATTTGACAAGGCTGACAAAAACAAGCCATGGAGAAAGGACTCCCCTATTCAATAAATTGCATTGGGTCAACTGGCTAGTCATTTGCAGAAGAATGAAATTAGACCCTTACCTTTCAGCATATATACAAACTAACTCAAGATGGATTAAATATTTAAATGCAAGACCTCAAGCTATTAAAATTCTAAAAGAAAACCTAGGAAATACCTTTTTTGACATCGGCCTTGGCAATGAATTTTTTGGCTAAGCATCCAAAAGCAATTGCAAGACAAACAAAAGTTGACAAGTGAGACCTAATTAAAGAGCTTCTGCACAGCAAAAGAAACTATGTACAGAGTAAACAGACAACCTACAGTATGGGAGAAAATATTCACAAACTATGCATCTGACAGAGGTCTTATATCCAGAATCGATAAGGACCTTAAATCATTAAGCAAGAAACATAACCCCATTAATGAATAGTTGAAGGACGTTAACAAACACTTCTCAAAAGAAGACATACAAGTGGCCAACAAACATATGAAAAAATGCACATCCCTATTAATCATCAGAGAAAGGCAAATAAAAACCACACTGAAACAGCATCTCACATCAGGCAGAATGGCTATTATTAAAAAGTCAAAAAATAACAGGCTGGATGTGGTGGCTTATGCCTGTAATCCCAGCACTTTGGGAGGCCAAAGCGGGTGGATCACTTGAGCCCAGGAGTTCAAGACCAGCCTGAACAACTTGGCAAAACCTCATCTCTACAAAAAAAATTAGACAGGCGTAGTGGCATGCACCTGTAGTCCCAGCTACTTGGGAGGCTGAAGTGGGAGAATCGCTTGAGCTCGGGAAGTTTAGACTGCAATGAGCTGAGATCTTGCCGTCTCACTCTCTCCTGGGCCACAGAGTGAGACCCTGTCTCAAACGAACAAACAAACAATAACAACAAAAATAACAGGTGCTGGTGAAGCTGCAGAGAAAAGGGAATGCTTAAATGCTCATGTCCTGTTGGTGGGGATGTAAATTACTTCAGCCACTGTGGAAAGCAGTTTGTAGATTTCTCAACTTAAAGCTATCATTTGACTCAGCAAGGAAAATAGGTCATCCTACCATAAAGACACATGCATTCTTGTGTTTATCACCGCACTATTCACAATGCAGAGACATGGAATCAACCTCGGTGCCCATAGAGTGGATTAGATTAAAAAAAAAATATGGTACATATCTGCCATGGAAATACTATACAGCCATAAAAAAAGAACAAAATCATGTCCCTTGCAGCAACATGGATGGAACTGAAGGCCATAATTCTAAGTGAATTAACACAGGGACAGAAAATCAAATACTGCATGTTCTCACTTGCAAGTGGGAGCTAAAGATTGAGCACACATGAACATAAACATGGGAACAACAGACACTGTGGACCATTGGGGGTGAAGGAGTGGGACAGGGGTTGATAAACTGCCTATTAGGTATTATGCCCCCTAACTGGGTGCAATATACCCATGGAGCAAACCTGCACATGTACCCTCTGTATGTAAAGTTAAACTTGAAATTAAAAAAAAAAAAAGCATCAGAAGAGTGGAGTTAGAAAAGGATTCTTGAAGACATTTCTTTGGAGAGGGCTGTTGCCTCGCCCATTTTCCTGTTGCTGACGGAATCAGCAACACTCTCAGAGTTTGTTAGATGCAGAAATGAGCAATGCCAGTGGTAAGAGTGGGTTGGTATAGGAGTTATCCTAGATCCTGTTCAGTAAGGCCACCTAGAGGGATGATGAGATGTCAGCAGAAAGGAATCTGAAGTTTCCACATTGCTAAAGGATGTGGAGAGAGTGAGAAGAATAGAATACATTTACTAGATTAGTGGAACTGCAGGTGAGCAGGGCTGGCTTCATGGGCATGCAGCCTCTGCAGTTACACAGGACGTCATACCTGATTTAATGTTCTGTAGTTGCTGTCTTAGAATTCTTGATAATTTTTTAACGAAGGGCCCTATACTTTATTTTGCACTGGGCCCCACAGGTTATGTTGCTGGGCCTGCTGATGAGAGACTACCCATGAAGTTGGGAGTCTCTGCTAAAGCCAAGTTGAGAAAAAGAGCTTTAAATATCTGTCAACCCTGGAGAGCTTGGCACCACCTTACAATGGCATCAGTTAAATACAAACTTCTAGTATTTCAGTAGGGCCCTGAAGCTACAATTAGCCACAGGAGGTGGGAGTATTGGGGAAGAGGAACCAGCCACCTGCTGCTGCCTGTAACCATACTCTAGCCTGGGAGCCGAGGGGAATTGAGGCGGGGCAGGGAAGTATGTGCAAATGTTACTTTTCTTTTTTTTTTTTTTTTAATTTTTTATTTTTTATTTTTTTTTATTATACTTTAAGTTCTAGGGTACATGTGCATAACGTGCAGGTTTGTTACATATGTATACTTGTGCCATGTTGGTGTGCTGCACCCATCAACTCGTCAGCACCCATCAATTCATCATTTATATCAGGTATAACTCCCCAATGCAATCCCTCCCCCCTCCCCTCCTCCCCATGATAAGCCCCAGTGTTTGATGTTCCCCTTCCCGAGTCCAAGTGATCTCATTGTTCAGTTCCCACCTATGAGTGAGAACATACGGTGTTTGGTTTTCTCTTCTTGTGATAGTTTGCTAAGAATGATGGTTTCCAGCTGCATCCATGTCCCTACAAAGGACGCAAACTCATCCTTTTTTATGGCTGCATAGTATTCCATGGTGTATATATGTGCCACATTTTCTTAATCCAGTCTGTCACAGATGGACATTTGGGTTGATTCCAAGTCTTTGCTATTGTGAATAGTGCCGCAATAAACATACGTGTGCATGTGTCTTTGTAGTAGAATAATTTATAATCCTTTGGGTATATACCCAGTAGTGGGATGGCTGGGTCATATGGTACATCTAGTTCTAGATCCTTGAGGAATCGCCATACTGTTTTCCATAATGGTTGAACTAGTTTACAATCCCACCAACAGTGTAAAAGTGTTCCTATTTCTCCACATCCTCTCCAACACCTGTTGTTTCCTGATTTTTTAATGATGGCCATTCTAACAGGTGTGAGATGGTATCTCATTGTGGTTTTGATTTGCATTTCTCTGATGGCGAGTGATGATGAGCATTTTTTCATGTGTCTGTTGGCTGTATGAATGTCTTCTTTTGAGAAATGTCTGTTCATATCCTTTCCCCACTTTTTGATGGGGTTGTTTGTTTTTTTCTTGTATATTTGTTGGAGTCCTCAGAAATACCACACATCTACAGCCGTCTGATCTTTGATAAACCTGAGAGAAACAAGAAATGGGGAAAGGATTCCCTATTTAATAAATGGTGCTGGGAAAATTGGCTAGCCATAAGTAGAAAGCTGAAACTGGATCCTTTCCTTACTCCTTATACGAAGATTAATTCAAGATGGATTAGAGACTTAAATGTTAGACCTAATACCATAAAAACCCTAGAAGAAAATCTAGGTAGTACCATTCAGGACATAGGCATGGGCAAGGACTTCATGTCTAAAACACCAAAAGCAACGGCAGCAAAAGCCAAAATTGACAAATGGGATCTAATTAAACTAAAGAGCTTCTGCACAGCAAAAGAAACTACCATCAGAGTGAACAGGCAACCTACAGAATGGGAGAAAATTTTTGCAATCTACTCATCTGACAAAGGGCTAATATCCAGAATCTACAAAGAACTCCAACAAATGTTACTTTTCAACAAAGACTGAGTGTTGAGAAAAAAAGAGGACATTCTAATTGAGACTATATTTGTGGATGAATGTAAGAAAAATGGAATAAGACTCATGGGGCCTAATGTAATTTACATCCAGGGACACAGAAAAAGTATCTCTCAAATAAATGTTAAAGAGGTAGTGGGAAAACAAAATAGAAGTATTCCGACCACTTTGTTTAATATGCCAGGTATGGCCGGGCGCGGTGGGTCAAGCCTGTAATCCCAGCACTTTGGGAGGCCGAGACGGGTGGATCACGAGGTCAGGAGATCGAGACCATCCTGAGCTACACGGTGAAACCCCGTCTCTACTAAAAAAAAACAAAAACAAAAAAAACTAGCCGGGCGAGATGGCGGGCGCCTGTAGTCCCAGCTACTCGGGAGGCTGAGGCAGGAGAATGGCGTAAACCCAGGAGGCGGAGCTTGCAGTGAGCCGAGACCGCGCCACTGCACTCCAGCCTGGGCGACAGAGCTAGAATCCGTCTCCAAAAAAAAAAAAAAAAAAAAATATGCCAGGTATATATAGCAATTTTTTCCTTACAAAGTCATCTTTGGGATAACTTTACAGAGTGTTTTATATGATTTCATAGAATTTAGAGAGTACATTATTGAAAGCATCCAGTGAGAGTTTTATGTTACTGGTTTTTAATAATATGTTGAGAATAATTGTATTAGAATGTGCTTTGCCTTACTTTCTTTGTCAGATGTATCCCAGGGTTGCCGCTATTTATAGACGATGCATCATAACTGCTGTTGTCTATTTTCACATTCATTATAGCTTCCTCTTACTTGATTATACAAATTGCTATTGCCTATACTACACTCAGAAAATTGCTCTAATTTTTGTTATATAATTTGGTGTTTGAAATAGAGTATATTGACTCATTATATTGACTTTATTAAAATATATATTTTAGATACTTGTGGTTATGAAATCTTGGTCAAAATTTGAGATTTTTAAATGAAACTTTCTAATGCATTTTTTTCTCTTTACATAATTCAGTAAAGTGTTCATCACTTTAGTTTGTTACTGTTTCTTCAGAAATACTTACCTTTGTTATTTCTGAGTGAGTACCTAATGTGAAAATAAAGCATGTAACCCAAGTAATATATATATTGATATCTTAGCCATAAAGTGAAATTTTTAAAAGATTTTCAGTATTGATTGCTTTGATTTAATACCTTTATCTCTGATCTGTTTTGTACTTTTTTATATCGGGAGTTTATTAAAATACTTTATGTCAGCCTTTCCTCTCTCCTTAGATAATTTTTGAAACATAGAACTTTATCACTACCAGTTAAAGATCAATTATGTTAAATTGAGTTTTGTATATTTGGTGGACACAAGACTGATAGATTGTATTGCCCTATGTGGTATAATAGTGCATTTTCTTTGAACAAATATTTTAGTGTTTTTTAAATATCTCCTCTTTGAAAACCTCCTTTATCCCAGTTTACCCCATTTTGTAGCTCCTTAAGAGCAGGGATCAGATCTTAAATCATTTTGTAGTAATTATACTCCTTGTATTATTTCTATGGTGACTTGCACAAATAGGTACTCAATAAATGAGAATTGAATTGCATACTTTTCAAATAAATATGCCAAATCTTTGAGTTAATATTTGTCTTATATTTTTATAGGCTAACATTTCCAATGATCACTGGCCATCTTTGGTTCAAGAGGCTACAACTGAGGCCTTGAAACTTTGCTTTTGTCCACTGGCTGTTCTTTTACAAGCTTTATTACAATTCAAACGTAAAATGGGGGCAAGGTATGAAGAATCTTCATCTTTTTCTTATAAACGCTTCTTCACTTTAAATCTTTCTAGGAAACAATCAAGGCAAAATTATAAACTTTAAAGTTTATAACAGATCAATTTAACAAACTTTGAGGGGTGTTTATATATCTGTATCTACTTTGGAAGAACTGGTTCCAGAAATCCAGTAAGGGAGAAATAAAGCCTTATATTTGTTTAAAAAGGCAATTTGATACATATTTATAGGACATGAGGGATTTGGCATGATAGCATTTCCATTGAAGAAGGTCTTGGAGTTTTTGTTCTTCACTGTGTTAGGAGGCGCCAACAGTGTGATGTGGGTTCCAGAAACAAACAAAACCAAAAGACCCCAGTTCAAGGCTACATTATCAGAAGTTCTTGCTAATGTAATAAGCTATGAAAAAAGTAATAAATATTGAAAAAGCAGAGACATGTTGTTTATAAATGATGTGGTTTCCTATCTAGAAAATCCAAAAGCTGCTCTGATTAAAATATAAAAATTCTATAGCAATATATATTTTGGAAGAAGTGTACTTAAATTTGAAGAATATTACTTAAAGATCACATGGCTAAAAAGTACAGGCAAGAATACTTCAAGATTTTGAAAATATCTAGTTTTAATGTATATTACATATAATACAAAGCATCTGTAAGTAAGGCAGTGATAGAGGAGCAAACATGACTGGAACAGAATAGGTATGGTAGAAATGGAGGTTAGTACATATAAATATGTAGCAAAAGACACATCACAAAATAGGGATGGTAGAAGATTAAGACCATATGGCTGATTAACAACTCCAGCACTATTTATTAACATTTATTTATCTTGGGCCATTTTTATGTGTGACTAATTTCACTAAGAAATGTTTTAGGCTGTAATTTAAACTTCCTAATGAACTACTTCTGCTCATGCTCAGTGTTGGTAACTTAGAGAGGACTATCCCGCTTTTACCCCCTACCCCAATAATCTTCGTTAACACCTCCCATACTTTTTATCACCTTCAAAACCTAGCCCAAATAAAGATGCAGTCTAAGAAAAATAACAACGTGCTTACTATGTGATCCCTCTGCAAAAGCATCTTCAAGACAAGTTATTTAGTTCCTGCTTCAAACTAATTGCTACTTAGAAGATCCTTCTGGTTAGCAGTTCTGAATATACTATGGTTTATGTTGTTTTTAGCAGTACAGAAGTTTTGGAGTCATAGATGTTAGTAAATTAGGAAAGAAAAAATTAGAACATAGCTGTAAATCAGCCTGTTATTACATGGGTTTACATTATCATACACATCCTTGAAAACATATGCTAAAAGCCTGATATGATATACATAGCCTGTAATGTAGACGCTGAATATTTCTTGTTCCACTCTTTATCACCCTTGTATCATTTAGTGACTTAAGTAGTGACTTAAGTAGTTTCTGCCTACTTTTCAAAAAGATTAGAGGTAGAGCACTCAAAGTAGATTATAAAATAGGGATTGTCTCCCTATTCTCTTTGGAATGAGAATAAATTGGAATAATTTACTTATCTGCCATATGGGAATAATAACTATCTACCTAATAAGGTTGTGAACATTAAATACAACCATATGTATAAATATTTAGCATAGTACCTAGTGCATGATAAACACTTAATAGGTATTAGCCATTATTACCTTTATTGTTATCTGAATTAAAAAGTCATAATCAGGTACCACATCTGCAAAAATATAAGAACGACAATGTGTATGTGAGATTAGTATAGGAGGTATCTTATGGTAATTTGCATGCTTTGGAATAAATTTAACTTTTTTTTCCAGAGAGACACGGCGTCTTTTGGAAAGAGTGGTGTATCAGCCTGGGTATCCCAAATCTATTGCATCAACTGCACGTTGGTACCTGCTGAGACACTTATATGCCAAAGATGACTATGAGCTTATTGACGTAAGGCATTGATTTTATTTAAAATGTTTAAGGCATTGATTTTATTTAAAATGTTTTATCTTTGATCTGAGGGTTTTAAAGTTAATTGTTCAAAGTTACCTCACTTTTACGGTTGAATTTTTAAAAACTGAGTGTGTAATTTTTTGTCTAATAAAAGACTACAATGTCTACTGTTACATCTGTTGAAAATGAGAAATATTTATGCACATGGTTTGAAGGTTAAATATATAGCTTGTATCTTACCATGGGTTAGCTGTGAAATTCTCCTTTTGATATTAGAATATCAAAAGCTGGGGCTTTTTGGCATAAATAACAGAACTGTTAAAACCTGTGTTTTAAAAAAGTTTAATGTTGATTTAACCTGTATATGTACAAGATGCCTTTATATGGGGAAACTATACAGGTTGAGCATCCCTAATCTAAAAATCCAAAGTCTGAAATGCTCCAAAATTTGACACTTTTTGAGTACCAACAACCTTGGGGTCATGATCAGTTGTGAAGCATGTTGTAAGTAATGAGATGCTAACCATAGGTGGCAAATGGTTTTACTTTTTTATTTTCAGTAATACAATATAACAGATTCATGAATATTTTTATATATCTCTCTATTAATGCATTCCTATAAGCTTTTTTAATTGAAAGAAAAGGGTAGAATTTTAAGGAGCTTGTCTAATTGCAAGACTTTATCTTTGAACCAATGAGAACATCACAAGTTTAAAAGTCATCCATTAAATGTACTGAGGTTTATAAAAAGTTGCGAACTGCTGATCTAAAGCCCTTACCTAGTGAAGTTTATAACAATACAAATATATGACCATCTAAATCCAACCTAAAGCAGTATCAAAAATCAACGTTTTCTTTCCCTTTTTTGGCCAGAAAGGCACGACTTAACTACACTTTCTTTCATATTATTTATATACCTTTGTTATTTCTTTAGAAATCGATGGATAAAATATTTTGTCCAGTTTTCGATAAACATTGGATTATTTTCTTTTTTTTTTTCATGGTAAAAGAATTATTTTTTTTTGAAGAGTTGACGTTAACAATACTAGTTTTAAAAAGTGACTTGATCTTGATGAGAATGACTTAAACATTGGATTATTTTCTAGTAAGGAAGCAAAGAAAAAGCCGTAAGAATGAAGCAATAAATCAAGACTTTTTCCCAAAGCGACATTTGTTTAAAGCTATAGTTATTCATTCTTTTCTTTTTTAAAGAAAGGACTCTAAAGAAGTTGAAATTTTTAACTGTATTTAAGCAAGAAGCAAGGCTAAGTAAAAATGGCCAACTGGTAAACCAAAGGAGAGAATGTCCATGCATGAATTGTCACTAGTCTTGTATTAACATCACAACAATTATACTGTTTTTGCCTGCCTGTATTTCTCTTTTCCTGAACCCGGGATATGATACACCCCCTTCCAGTCTTTTTAATCCAGAGTTTCTCATCTTCAGAGATCTCAACTCAACCTACTGAGATTGTGGAATGCACAATTTTTTCTTGGGTGTGGGTCGAGGGTAGGTACTGTCCTGTGCAATGGTGGATATTTGGCAGCATCCTTGGTCTGCTAGGTGTTAGTTATATTTTTGTGGCCATTGCAGTGGAGGCAAATAGGCAGATAGGATGGAGTTAGAGGTAACAGAATCCTATTTCTGTTATTTTCTGTTATCCTGTTTGCCTTATTGTTGCCTTTACTATGAAATACATGTGACAGTTTCTACTCTACTTCTCACGGGATGGTTCTGGCATCTAAATATATAAACATATATGTATCCAAAATTATTTTGAATAATGTAGATAATATACAAATGTATTAGGTTAAAATTTTCATAGCTTTAGCCAACAATTTTTAAAACACAATGAAAATCACTGAAAAGCTTTTTCAGTACCTACAGCATTTTGAAATACTGTTTGCCTTTTGGTGAAATGTTAAAACATTAAAGAAATAGTAAAGAAAACAATGCTTGGAGAAAGGCATTATAATCAACATAAGCCAAACCAAAAAGGTAGAACATTTATGAATGTTGGGAGACAGTTCACCACGGATCTCTTGCATTTCTAAATATCCTGTGAGCAGGAGGCCTGATTAACTCTTTGTTCTAGTCTATCTTTTCAAAGATATTTGTATAGTCAACATCCTTGGAAGACAGAGCTAGTATCTCCCTCCAGAACAAAGAGTAAATATTCCTGTCCATTATAAAAGATTAAGCATCCTAAGCTTAGCTTAGGGGTCCCATCTTGTAAATGCAACCAACTGCATATGTGGGAAACTATATCAAGTCCGTCCACATCGCAGGCTGAGAGGACAAGAAGAACAGAGGAAAATATGTTAATGCTCATGCTGTTTGCCATACCTTGAGTAATGAAGACTTTTCTCTGTGATCTGAAAATCCTGTGTCTTCTGGCAATATCTATGGGACTGTGGCGGGCTAACTTGTTAGTTGCAAATAGAGCAGAACCTCAGACCCTTCACAATGCTTGACAATGAACAACCAAAAAATGTTTTAATATGAAGGATCAGCTGAAATTGATTCTTCTAGTTTGTGAAATTGGTGAAATCATGGAAAAGTTCTTAATAAAGCCTAGAACCTATAGCTTAGAGATCCTGAGCTATGGTTTCAAAGGGGAGCAATTTCATTTGAACAGTTCTATGCATAAAGTGGCCTTTTTAGAGGTGACGTTATAATACCATTTAGAGGTGATGGTATTATTAACAAAGCCAACAAACAAAACCTTTAATTTTATACAGTGCTGATAATGATAGCAATCAGGCTGGGCACAGTGACTCACGCCTTTAATCCCAGCACTTTGGGAAACCAAGGCCAGCAGATCACTTGAGGTCAGAAGTTTGAGACCAGCCTCTGGCCAACATGGTGAAACCCATCTCTACTAAAAATACAAAGATTAGCCAGGCATGGTGGTGGGTGCCTGTAATCCCAGCTACTTGGAAGGCTGAGGTGGAAGAATCTCTCGAACCCGGGAAGCAGAGGTTGCAGTGAGCCAAGATCGCACGACTGCACTCCAGCCTGGGTGACAGAGCGAGACACCGTCTCAAAAAAAAAAAAGCGGAATGTTGGCATCTATACTAATTTGAATGAATTGTGCATCTCTCTGATGTTAGCTTTGTTTGAACAATTTATATCTGCAAAAGTGACTGAAAGACTGCACAGAGTCACTTTTCCTAGTGTAGTTTAATGTTGCCTTTTCAAGACTGCCGCCCTTGGATTACTTGGCTTCAATGAATCAAAATACAGATATTATTAATAAACAAAATGCTAATGTTTCTGTATGTGATTTCCCATAGGTGTTGGTAAATAATGCCAAAACTCATGGAGATACAAGAGCATTGGAACTGAATCAGAGATTGTCCTCACAGTAACATTGGATTATTTTAGTAAGGAAGCAAAGAAAAAGCTGTAAGAATGAAGCAGTGAATCAAGACTTCTTCCCAAAGCAACGTTTTTTTAAACTATATTTATTCCTTTTCTAAAGGAATCTAAAGAAGTTGAAGTTTTTAAGTTAGGAATGCAATTTTCCATTAACTCCAAACCTGATTTTAATCTGAAAAAAAAAAAAAAAAAAACTGGGAAAACCAGAATGAAAGGAAAACCATTATTGCCTTGTTGCTTAACATTATTTGTAAACCATTATTTTCTGCATCTTGCATGGTGCCCAATAGAATATCTTTTACTGTAATCCCTTACAATAGAGCCTTAATAGCCATTTTCTATGTAATATACAAAAGTAGACTAGCACGATGCACAATTTTCTTTTGTTAAAAATCAAATTAAAAGATTTAATTCCTCCTATGAATTCTAAAGTTCGGCAAACCAACTCATCATAAAATCCAAATAATCTTGTAACCTATTTATCTAGTGATTCATCTCAGATTCTACTGAAAAAGCATAATATAAATGTTGATGAGTCTAGACTCTAATGGATATGTTTATATAATTCCAAACACTCAGGTGTGTGAATGCATTTAAAAACATTACTGGAAAATAATGCTGATAATATTTAATTGATCATGCAGTTCCTTCAATTATGATGGAAGGACTTGAACTTTCTGAAATAAAACAAAAATACAGTGTCTTGTTTTCTTTATAATATCAATATCAGACATAATTTCTAAATTTCAAATTTTAAAACTTGAAAGCACAGTTATCTATTTTTTAAGCTCTTTACATATTTGAAGAAAGTCACTTTGGATTTGTGGTTTTAAAAATATTTTCAGACATTTACATATATTATTGTACAGAAAATACGTGGTTATATGATTTATGTATGTGACTTTTTGAAAGCAGTGGCGTCAGGATGTTACTTTTTAAGATAATACAAATTGATAATATTCTATGGTTGTACTTCAGAGGTTAATAATTGAACTGAACTTTGATCTGGTATTTCCCAAATCTGTCTGAACATTATAATCATTCATACCTATGCAATCAGAATCTTTAAGGATGGGGACAGGCCTAGGACTCTGCATTTTAAAGGTATGCCAAAGAAATCCTAATGTTTATTCAGATTTTCAAACTACTGTATTACTCCAATGATGATTCTTCCCTTTATTTCTTCAGCAAGGTTCAACACATGCCATTCTCTGCTCATTTCTTCCTTATCTTCATAACTGTCAATCTGATTCAGTGATTTTAACAACCTGGTCCACAGACTTAGCCACAGATGCACTCCAAAAGGCTGCCTGCGTAGCCCTTGTCTCCATGCTCGCGTTTCCTCAGGAGAACACTTCAGCTTTTTCTTCCAGAATGAATTGGCTCCATCCACCTAAATGCTTTGTATTCAGTTCTTGCTCTCCATCTGTTTTCTGTAGTGTCACTTGCTTCACAAGATTACCCTTTGCTTCAGGACATAATCAAAGGGTAACCTTTTGACTTCCTTACCAAATTCTGCCTTCCAGGGACCTCAAACACAGGTTTTTCTAGACTGGAGGGTTGGAAAAACACCTGAGTTGATACTGTCTCAGGTCATTCTTTTTTGCATTTATGTGCACACATTCTCTCTTAATTTTCATTGCCTTCTTGTCAAATTACTGCCCAGTTACCATGAGCCTCAGATCATTTCTACTCACATAATTTTTATAGAGCTTACTTTGTGCCAGAGCTAAGCTAAGTGTTCTTAACATTGTCATTTAATACTAATTAATAAAGGTGAATGGTGTTAAACAATATGCCTAAAGCAAAGGAAATTCAAGATGAATCAGTGTTATAAGATTCCGGAAACTCTAAAACAGTGGCCAGAATTTCTTTTGGAAGTTTAAAGGTTTTTTGTTTTTGTTTTTTTTTGTTTTTGTTTTTTGTTTTATTTTATTATTATTATTTTTTAAGACGGAGTTTCGCTCCTGTTGCTCAGGCTGGAGTGCAATGACACACTCTCGGCTCATCACAATCTCCTCCTCCTGGGTTCAAGTGATTCTCCTGCCTCAGCCTCCTGAGTAGCTAGGATTACAGCCACGCACCACCACACCCAGCTAATTTTTTTGTATTTTTAGTAGAGACGAGGTTTCTCCATGTTGGTCAGGCTGGTCTCAAACTCCCAGCCTCAGGTGATCCACCTGCCTTGGCCTCCCAAAGTGCTGGGATTACAGACATGAGCCAGCGCCTGACTCTATACATAAGTTTAATTAGAGAAATTAGATTAAAAATTGTTTCCTGAAGGACCAGTATTTAATTTCCATATTAGTATTTCATTACTTTTGTTATATTTTGTCTGGGAATTGTAGTGAATTTTCTGCTATTTTTATCCATTTTTTATTATTGATTAATTAGATATTTATACACTAGGTTGGCATCTGATAATTTCCCATGGGAAAAACATGTTTCAGCTTCCAAGTAAACTTTTGGAACGCAATCTGTTTGGGGTCACTTGTCATTTTTCATGAAGTGTCCCTTTTAATTTCTGGTCAGGAAAAAGCAATCTAAAATGCTGTGCTCTCTTTTCACTTTACAAAAAGGAGCTATTAAACTTCCTTTAATTTAGAATTCTCTACAGAACAGGATTAGATAGAAATACTCACACATTAAGGGAATTAAAAGATGTGGTTATTTGAAACAGTATAAAACATTAGGTAAATATGTACTAGTTTGTAATGTATGAATATGAAGGCATACATATTTGGTTGCTGCATAAAAAGTTTGATACCTGCTTTGGGAAAGTTTTACAGGAACACAAAAATGAAGTATATTTTGGAGTATGAGTGAATGTGGCTTGCAGATCCCTTTTTGTCATGGCACATTAAAAAATGTAGAAACTTTGTTTTGACAAGGTTGACCCTTGTCTCTCTACAGGTCTTCCTTTCACTCACTTTAGTTGTTAATGGCTAGAAAAAGTCTCAGGCTGCCATGCTGCTTGTTGTAAGGTATAGCACTCAGCTGCTGGTTATAAATTGACCCTCAGTTTGCAGGAGAGGTTTTTTGTTTTGTTTCTATTTTTGTACATTAAAAAGATATATTTATGTATATTATACAGGTACAATAGTTTTTCCACTTGTGTTTTTAAAGACTTTTTATACAGATGAAATGAAAGTCCAAAAACTCCCTCATTTAGAGTATGTGCCTCATTTTTGGTTTAGAAAATGTAGTTAGTCATATAAGGTCTATTGTAACTCCAGACCATTCATGCTATCTAGCGGTCCCTGTGCTGCAATAGTGGGTTTTTCGTTCTTTTGGATGAGAAACTTTTTGAATAGCAATATTTTAAATCCTAGTATGCCTAAACACCCTATACAACCATAATATTTTTATAAGTGCTAAACTGACTTTAGACCTCAAAAGGTTTTGAAGTAGGAAAATAAAGGTTAGTATCTCTTTAACAAGAGCTGTTATGAAACATTTGAAATATTTTTTCTTATTAATTATAAACTTAGAATTGAAAATACTAGTTTGTTTTAGGGAAGGGAAATGGCCCCAACAGAATGATGATTGAAGTTGGAGTATGCACCAAAACAAGGGTTGGATTTCATATTATATCACTGGACTGTTGAAATAATTGTCATGTCATGAAGGTTCGAATTATTTTAAAAAAAGTTTATTTGGGCTTCATTCTTCACCATATACTTTCCCTGTATGTAATGCTTATTATAAAAACATATTTAAATTACATTAATTTTTCTAGGGATAAGGTGGGTATGAAAAAGTGCTTATCTTGCACCTTTTTCTTACAGTAAGCAGAATAATGGCTCACAAAGATATTCATGCCCTAATTCCCAGTTTGTGAAGACGTGTATAAGGAATGTAGTTGTTCTTTTGTATAATAGCTAATGTACGAACTACTCTTACCCAACATGCTACTTACAGCATAGTATCACCAACACCATTTTTAAGTACTTTGCTCTAGTTCTCTTTAAAATAAACCACATTAAATTATACACACAAAACGTAAGTGGTATGTTTCAAGCTGAGTTTCAATATTGAATGGGTATGAGACTAGGTAAGTCTTGGCCTTTAGTTTTTATTTGAATTTGTAAAATAGGCCTTGAGCTAGGTTTCTAATGGCAACATTCTGTTGTTCTAAGGCCATCAGTGTTTTCCAAGTCAGAAGTGAGCTGAAATAAAATACTGAAATAAACTGCTGGGTGCAGCACCTGTGAAGCAGCAACCCTGGTTTCCATTGAACAGGGGGGGCTCCCTGCACTTGAAACCCTTCTTAGGGTAGAACCCCTTTGCCAAGAAACCTATACTGTGGAAAGAGATGCGTAAACAGGTCTTGGTTCTTGGTGCTAAAACTCTGAGAAGGAAAGTTGTTCTACACTCAGAGAATACTTCAATGGAAGCCAGCATCTATGAATGGCTGAAAGTAATTATAGGTATCTGCTGCATGCCAAATAGGTTATACTTCTTACGGAAAGAGTACCCACATTAAATACAACATTTGCATTGTTTTATTATCTGACTCCCAGGTGACAAATAACTTAGTTTCTAAGACCCTGCCTTTTGCCATTTCCTTCCCTTTGATCATATAAAATATGGTCATTAATCTTCAGAGAAGAAATCCTACATATTTTAGTATCAAACAATCAAGAATGTTTCTGGAAAACATCTATATAATAGTGGTTTAAAAGTTCTAATCTTAATTTGTTCAATATAATAGATAAAGGGAGAATACAAATAGTCTTTATATACACCCTAGCTTCAGAAGTTCGGAAATTAGCCTGTGAAGAAGTTAAGTGGTATGAAATAAAAGTACAGGTTTGATCTTCACAGAGTGAGTTATGTGTGTTCTTGCCTATACATATTCCTGGCAGTGCTAATTTCTCTTGTGTTTGGGACACAAGTGTCTCTGGGCACAGGAGAAAAGCCAGATGGAGCAGAAGGTTTTTTGTGTGGAAAGGAGGAGGTTAGGCAGAGAGAAAAAGCATTGCTGAGAAAGCAAAATTACATTGTTATAAGCAGCTGCTATTAGATGGAGATAAATATATTTCTAAATTGCCTGAGGCCAGCCTTCCAGTAGCTCAGAACAAGTGTTACGTATAGGGTTGGAAGGTTTTTCTAAGAAATAGATTCAGCATAAAGAATTAACTCACTGGGCCCAGATTTACATAAACAGTGGTGAATAATTTGTGAATATTGGGAAATATGTAGGCAGCATAAAGTTTTTGTGTTAGTCAAGTAGCTTCTAAGAAAGCCCAAATAAGATCTAGTATTGCAAAGGATCTTGATACTGCACCAGCCCGCCTTTTGTTTCAGGAGAGGAGTTTTTTTGTGCTTATGAGGTAGTAATCATTACCCACTGGGGCTTCAGCACCCAGGGATAGATTGAATGCCCACCATGGTCCAAGCTCTTTACACTATTGCCTCATTTAATTTTCACTTTTTTTATAGTGGTTATTATCCTTATTTTACAGACCAAAAAAACTTTTATAAAGAATTCTCAGATTATCTTTACTAAAATTATCTGTATTCTTAGGCAAGCAGAATCTGGCCCCAAAGATAGTTTCCAATACTGTTGTCAAATGTTGTTAATGGTTGCTGTCAACTCAAAGAAATGTAAAAAAGTTGAAGTGTGTATCTTTGAGACTGACTCAGTTATCCTACCAAGCTGTATTCGGATGTTGCCATTTACCTTTTGGTACTATCTGAATAGGAGGAAGCTTAGGAAGAAGGGAACTTCCTCCCGAGGATTAACTTTGCAAATTTAAGCCTATGTAATGATAGAGAATAGAATACTCTACTCTTGTTACATTTTGAAGTTGATATAAGCCAACTGAAGTGAGCTTATTGTTTCATTTAATCATTTAATCCTTGATAACTTCACAAATTCCAACCCTTGGTTTTGTCTTTGGCATTTTCTAACCTCTCTTCCCAGAGTTCAACTTTCTTTTGGCCATCCCATGTCTAAGGTACGAAGGACCTTACGTTTTTTTTCTTTATCAACTAATTCCTGTAGAGGAGATAGTTGGTAAAAGCTTATGGGTCCTTCATTCTTCTTTCTTCCTCTACCTGTCCATCCATCCTGCATTTTTTGAAGATTTAATATTGCTCTTATGAATACTTAAAAGCTGTTGAGTGCTAAGTGATAGAATTTTGGCCTAGAGACTAGATGGATTCCTTAGTGTAAGAGTCATTTTGGGTTTCAGGGGTGGGGGTTTGTCTGGTATCATGTAGGCCCCACCCCGTTTGAAGCCCATCCTTGAATGTTTGCCTACGAACACAGTGTATTACTTTTTTGTAGAAGCATCTGCTGGATGAGTACTAATGACTTTTACCTGGCTGTAATGGCTATTGGGTTTGCTCTGATGGCCAGGACTTTTGGAGGAAACATCCTTCACTGGACATTAGCGTCAGCACCTTGTGCACCTCCAGTCAATCTCCAAATGTTGCTTCAGCTGTTAGCCTCCTTCTCCAGAGACAATTGAAAGAAGAACTTTCAATTGTCTTTCAATTGTATTTTAAAAATAGAGGAATAGTTCCTCATTATAATTTGTTCCAGGAGAAATCTGTATTTTGTACTTCCCTCTACTTTTGTCCATTGCTAGAATTATTGCAAGCCAAGGTATTTCTTCTCGTGCATAGTAAAAGGACCTTTTTTAAGCTCAAACATTTTTAGATACTAATCTGAATCAGAGTTATATGACAGCACACCATGGAGCTTGTCTTTCTTTTACCATAAAAATAAAAAGATCTGTCTACTTGTATTAATCAATACCATTTATCAAGTACAGTACCTGCTATGTGTCAGACACTAGTATTAGATGGTTTACATAGGTTTACAGAAACAGTGTAGCATAATGTTTACAAACAAGTTCTCTGCTCTTGTGAATTCAAATCCTTGCCCATCTTTTACTAGCAGTATGACCTTATGTAAGTTATCTAACCTTTCTTTGCCTCAGTCATAGGCATCTGGTAGATTAAATGCATTAATCCATGGAAAGTACTTTGAGCCATCTCTAATATATGATGATAGCTCAATACATGTTTCTTCTAATTCCTCAGTTGCCTACAAGATAGGTATTGCTATCCCCATTTTAAGATGAGGAAATTGAGATTCTGAAATTAAGGAATATATATCCAAAGTCACACTGCTAATGAGTGGTGGCACTGGGTTTAAACTGAGGCTTATTAGACCACAAGGCCCTTCAAGACTTCTCAACATAGAAGTTTGGGGGTTTTTTTTGTTTGTTTTCTCCGTGTTCATCTTTTGAGACTGTTGAAGACCTCGTTTATGATGTACTGCTTAGTTCCTCAATCATTTCTGATTTGTAACATCACATTTGTAATATCTTCTGAAATGAAGTAGCAAAACTCTACAAAAGAATGCAGAGTTATGGAAATTCAGTCAATGAAGTCAAATTTTTATAACTGTATATCAAGGGAACGATTTGACATAATAGTAAACCCTTACCACAAGTGTGTGTAACTCTAATCTGAAGAGGGAAATGCCCAACTAGGAGGAGGCCAAAACAGTCTAATGTTTTTCCTGGCAACCATCCTACCTCTTTCAGTGAGGGCTCGCCACCCTCTCTGCATTGGAGAAGATGCAGCATGTTTATTGTATGACATGGAGGGGGACTCAAGAAAGCATTTATAACTATTCTTCACTGAGTTACATAATACACCCTTTCAAGTTGACACTGTTGGTCAGGCTCCTCTTTGATAAATGGAAAACTAACGGTGGGTCTTGAAGTAATACTAGTAGAACTCCCAGTGGATTACTGACACCATCTGCCAGCAGGAACTCCCAGGGAACACTGAAACCTTCAAATGATTACACTCCCTCTCCTACTTTACTACTGCACATCTCTCCATACTCACCCAGGACTCTTCTGCTGTTCCTTCAGTGTTAGGTATCTTCAGTGTTAGGTTGTTCTTGGTCTCTAATTCTCACTGTAGTCTTCATGTCCCCGACCCCTATCCCAGCTAACCAAGGCAATGCTTTCCTCCCCAGTAATTCCAGTAACCATTTCTCTGCTGGTGACTTCCAAAGCTAAATCCCCAGTTCAGATCTTTCTCTCATGCTCCAGGCCCAGCTGTCTCATTAACCACTGGACATCTCCCCTTGGATGTCCCATAGATGCCTCAAAATCAATTAGTTTAAAACATCTCATTATCCCGTCTCTGCTGTATATTTCCCTCCTTTCACACCCAAATTTGCTTCCCACACTGCGTCTAATGTATTCTCTACACTGCAGCCAGAGGGATCTTTCTATAAAATGGAAATCTGTCACTCTCCTATTTAAGGTCTTATAAAGGCTACTCTGGATCCTTAAGATACAAACCAAGTTTCTCAATAGGAATTACAAAGCCTTTTGTGATTAGATACCCACTTTCCCTAACTTCTCCAGCCTTCTCTCTCACTCCTCACCTCCACTAACACACAGTGTAGGCTCTGACCTAGACTTACTGAGATTCTTGCAATTTCTGGCATATATCCCATTCTCTTTTGGCCTCCAGACCTTTGTTCAGGCTGATCAATCTGCCTGAGCCCTCACCTCTACCAATCAAGCCTCTTTCCCTTGACTCATGTCTGCTTATACATTGGAGGTCTCAATTTAGATATTCCTTCTGGAAGACCCCTCTTCCTGATTCCCTGTGTTTCTGGCAAACACAGGAAATGTGTTTCCTCTCCCTGGTTCTCCCATTATACTCTACTTTCCCATGTATTTGCAATTTTAATTGTTGGTCTTTTCCACTAGACTATAAACTCCCTAAGGGCAGGGTTTGTGTTTAGGTTGTTCAATATTGTATCCACAGTGCCTAACCCATGGATGTATGGAAGCTGGAAAGATAGAAAAAGTAATACTTCACAAAAAGGTTGGAGATCCCCTTTGTAAGGCAACAATGTGCACTGTGTGTGTGTATGTGTGTGTGTTTGTGTGTACTATAGATCAAATTTTTCCTTCTTGGTGTTTTGGGATGCTACTTGCTGATACTATGGGTGAAGCCAATGGAAGGGAGTCTATGTTTGGAAAGTTAGAAGACAGGAGGGCTGCTGGTGTCTAGAGTACTCTGGGAATGCTGTTTCCTTGACCAAGGTCTTGGGCCTTGCTGCTCTCCTGACTACCAGATGGTGAGCATATATACCTCACAGTGGGGCTACAAAAGCAGTTACCTGTGTGGCAGAAGGGGAGGGATTTGTCCTTAATTTTTAGTGCAAAAGTAAAACACTTTGGACATTACCATCTAGTCCTCAGTATGAATAATTTTATATGATTTTTCACCAAAGAGCAAGTTTAAAATTTTTTATCCTACATATGTAAGATGTAACAATGTGGTTTTTAATATGCATTGTGATACCTCAATCAAGCTAATTAACGTATCACCTCATATAGTTACCATTTTTGTGTGTGTGGTAAGAACACTGAAGATCTCTCTTAGCAAATTTCAAATAGACAGTACATTATTAAGTATGATCACCATGCTGTACATTAGATCTCCAGAATTTATTCATTTTAACTTTAGAGTTTGTATCCTGTGACTGAAATCTTCCATTTGCCTCAGCTCCCAGCCCCTGGCAACTACTGTTCTATTCTCTGTTTATTTCTGTGAGTTCTGGCAACTACTATTCTATTCTCCGTTTATTCCACATGTAAGTGAGATTGTGTAGTATTTGGCTTTCTGTAACTAGTTTATTTCACTTAGAATAATACCCTCTAAATTCACTCATGTTGTCACAAATGGCAAGATTTTCTTCTTTTGTAAGCTTGAATAATATATATATATATGTATATACATAGATGACAGTTTCCTTATCCATTCTTCTGTCAGTTAGGTGGTTTCTACATCTTGGCTATTGTGAATAATACTACAGTGAACATAGGGTGCAAATATCTCTTGGACATACTGTTTTCACTTTATTTTCCAGAAGTGGGATTGCAGAATCATGTGATAGTTTTATATTTAGTTTTTTGAACAGCTTCCATATTGTTTTCCCTAATGGCTGTAAGAATTTACAGTCCCGGGCCAGACACGGTGGCTCACACCTGTAATCCCAACTTTGGGAGGCCGAGGCAGGCGGATCACGAGGTAAGGAGATCGAGACCATCCTGGCTAACATGGTGAAACCCCATCTCTACTAAAAATACAAAAAATAAGCCAGGCGTGGTGGCGGGCGCCTGTAGTCCCAGCTACTCAGGGAGGCTGAGGCAGGAGAATGGCGTGAACCCAGGAGGTGGAGCTTGCAGTGAGCCGAGATTGTACCACTGCACTCCAGCCTGGGCAACAGAGTGAAACTCCGTCTCAAAAAAAAAAAAAAAAAAAAGAATTTACACTCCCGCGTACAGTGCACGAGGGTTCCCTTTTCTCTACAGCCTCGCCAACACCTGTTGTCATTTGAGTTTTTATATATCTGTTGGCTACTTGTGTATCTTCTTGGAAAAATGTCTATTCAGGTCCTTTGCCCATTTTTTAATCAGGTTATTTGTGCTTTTGGCTATTGAGTTGTTGAGTTCCTTATATGCTTTTGGATACTAGTTCCCCATCAGATATTCGGTTTGCAAATATTTTCTCCCATTTTATAGGTTCCTTCATTTTGCTGATTGTTTCCTTTGCTGTGTAGAAACTTTTTAATGTGATGTAATCCCACTTGTTTACTTTTGTTGCCTGTGCTTTTGGTGTTATATCCAAAAAGTCATTGTCAAAACTAATGTCAAGGGGCTTTTCCTCTGTGTTTTCTAAGAGCAAGTGTTGATAATAGGAAGGAAACAACAGGACATTTAAGGGCAGCAGGATCCTTAACTATCCAAGACTGTTTAAATGGTGTTTGTACTTAAAGTAAAAACTACCTGAGAATATTTTAACATATGCCTCAAGTCTGTAGTGTGGATCTGGATTGCAGATTCTCCAGTGCTCAATCATCCTATATTTATGGGAAAAGAAGTCTGACGTTTCCCAAAGGATTAAGTAATATTGTTTGATATGGAATAAAGTGCCATGTATATTGAGCTTCTTTAGGAGGATAGTTTTATTTATCTTTTTGGATCTCTGTCAAAATAAATGTAAGGGGAGGGAGGCCCAGTGCTCCACTGGTCCCTTGAACAGAGGTAAATTTACTGTGAAACAATGGCTTTTAAGTTTCAGGAGCTCCTGCTTGCATTAGCCCTAGCCATGTATTTACAAGATCATTGTCAAATTTACAGAAGTAAGACATTTTAAACATAATTGATGAATACCGCTTATTAAGACCACTGCCTCTTTTCACTCCCACTTCCCTTGATGTCAGGTGGTGCTGGAGTGGCTGTGGACAAAGAAAAGTTGAGTTGGGGACACATTTGGATTACAGGGATATATTCATGTTGTTCACAGTCACTTCTGTATGGAGTTACTACTGGATGTCCTGATGTAGCAGGGGCTTCCAGGAATATTCTTACAGACTTCTGTGCTAACTCATCTGGCATCAGGACAGTACATCAATAACAAACTGAAACATCATAAGCTTTAGACTCTGAGAAACCTGGGTCCACCTGCTCAATGAGCACAGTTCTTTGACTATGTAGTCTATGCAAACCTGTGAACACCTCAATTTGGCATCCCAAGTAGGAGAGTGGTGGTAGAGGATTCTTTAATCTTTTGATTTACTGCCCCACGTGTTACTGTCCTGGCCAATAACAATGAAAGATCTATTCTGGGAAAACTTTTGGCCTGATTTTACACTATTATATGAACTACAATCTAATTTAGAACATTTTAGAACATTAATTAATTAATTTAGAACATTTAGAACAAGGAGAAAATATATATACTTTTTTCAGTTGCTGTGTGTCCTCTGCTTTTGTAGCTGTGTCTGTAGAGCAAAAAGGGAGTGAGATGACTCTACTGTTAGTCTGTATTAATTCCTAATTTAACACTCCCTAAAATCATTTATTTAGTTCATTACAAAGACTCTTTTAGTCTATTATATTTGTTGTTGTTTTTATAAAATATTTTTAGTAGAAACAAAAATATTATGTAAAAATATAAAAGCTTTCATAAATCCTTAATGTAGACAACAGAAGTTTTTTAAAAAATATAACCCAATAAGTTTGTTGTAAATTCTTACCTTTTTTGGCAGACAGTATATGCATATTATGTTTAACTTAGTTAAAACATTTTATGACAAAAGTGGATCATATCCATATTGCTTTTAAACTTGTCTTTTTCACATAACAGTGTATCTTGGACATCTTTCTGTGTTCTTTTTAAAGGGCTGTCCAGCATTGGGTGTTGGAGGGAGTGGTCTGGTTAATACCATTTAGTCAATCAATTCCTTATATTTGAGTGTTTTCTGGTTTTGGTGTTTCTTTTCCTTTTTTTTTTTTTTTCTAAACTGTAACAAATGATGCTGTAATGAGCCTTCTTGTTCATATATCTTTGCACACTTAGGGAGTATTTTTCCCCCTGTAATATAAATTTCTAGCCATGAATTGCAGGATCAAAAGATATTTACATTTAAAAATATTAACAGATGTTTTCAAATTGCCATCTAAATCATTGTACCAATTTATAGACTCACCAATAATGTATAAGAGTGCACTTTTTCTCCACCCTTGCCAGCCCAATATTATCAATCACTTTACTCTTTGCCAATCTTGAAAACAGTAGCTAAGGGTTTCTTTAATTTTTATTTATTTAACAGTAAAGTTGGACATCTTCTCATACCTTCATATCATCATATTCTTCTATGACTTGCCTGTTTATATCCTTTGCCCATTTTGAAAAAAAAATTGATTATTTTCTTATTTACTTGTAAGAGTTATTTGGAATTACTTGGGATATTAGCCTTTTGTCTTAGCATGATACTTGGTTACAAAGGATACTTACTATTGCATTATTTTAATATTTCTTACTTTTTCATTGGATACCATATCATCACTAAACATACTGCATTTTAAACTCTTAAGTGAAATTCTGCTATGAAAATCCCTTCAATTATAGACTCAATGATGCTGCATGTGGGTTATTAATAGCAATGAAAGGAGATGTTTCATACAGTTAAAAAATTATAGAAGTGACCATTAGTCAAAAATTTACTTAGAAGGTAAACTTGTTCTGTATTAGGGGAGAAGTTGTCACTTTTCTTCCCTAAGCCAAGGAAGGAGCCTAAGTTGGAAGCAAAGGTCCTATTGCCAAGCTTACAAAAGTTCTGTGATTAGAAATTAGTCCTTGTTGTAGTAGAGTGCATATCATGAATAGTTCGTTTTTATTTTTCATGAATTTACTGCTCAATATTAGGCTCTACATTTAATATTTATATCTAGAAAAGTAAAACAATTTTTTTTTGAGACTGAGTTTTGCTCTTGTCACCCAGGCTGGAGTGAAATGGCATGATCTCGGCTCACTGCAACCTCTGCCTCCCGGGTTCAAGTGATTCTCCTGCCTCAGCCTCCCGAGTAGCTGGGATTACCGGCGCAAGCAATCACACCTGGCTAATTTTTGTGTTATTAGTAGAGAAGGGGTTTCACCATGTTGGCCAAGCTGGTCTCAAACTCCTGACCTCAGGTGATCCACTCACCTCAGCCTCCCAAAATGCTGGGATTACAGGTGTGAGCCACCGCACTTGGCCGACAATTTTTAATTGTATAGGAAACTAGCATTTATGAAGTACTTCTGAATTTAGCGCCTAGGTCAAATTACGTTGGATATGTTTTCGTGAAAGCTGTTGTATTCTCTTATTTTGCATGGTTTGGCTCTTAATTGCTTATAATTCTGGTACATAATGAGCACAAGGGAAATATATTTTAAATATGCATAAGTTAAACTTGCTACAAACATTGAGATTAGAAGTTGCAAACTGACCACTAGGTCATATCTGCTCCACAGGCATCTCACATAGTATGAGAACTATTTTGAACTAGTTGCTAAAGCTTAAAAATAGAGGCATTTCTCTTGAAAAATGGAATTTTCGATAATAATGGATTATATATATATGTTAGTCATGAACTGTCACTACATAGTAGCTATTATTTTTAGACAGAGTAAGTGCTCTCCAACTTGCCAGAGCTCCTGTCATTCTTTAATATATTGCAACTGGCCTACTTCACTCATGTACCTTATGTAGATTCCTCTTTCGTTATTTGTAGATTTATATATATATACACACACATATATATACACACATACATATATATATAGAGGGAGAGACAGAGAGAGAGAGAGGCAGATATATAAAGAAATTTCTTCATTTTTTCATTAATAAATGCAAGACGTCCAAAGCTTCTGTGCTTTATTATTTTTCTGGTACATTCATCTCCTTAAAAGGAGACATTAGAAGCAGTAAACATCCCAGAGATAGTAACTTTCTTCTTCAGAACTTTTCCCAACAAATCACTCCATTGGCTGGTGAAAAAGAAGATGACTGAAAAGGTTTATACTTCCTGGAGTTCCACTATCTTACGCTGTAATTTCTTCAGGTCTTTCTGTACTTTACATTTCTCTAAATCCATCTTTGTTTTCTGTATTTGTTGGAGGGAGCTGAGAGAGTCATGAATTGATTTAAATCCTGTAAGAGGGTAAAAGAATAGGTACACTTAAACAATGCATTAGAACTTTTTAAAAAAAGTTGCTAATTGGCAGTCCTGCCATAATTGATTATCATTTAATTCAAAGGGCATTAAATTCTACTAAGACCAGCCAAAAATTGTACATAATCTAATTCTTGTATGTCATGAAGATCCATTCACAATAGTGTTTCAATTTATATGTGGTTATCTGGTTTCATTGTGAAATTTAATTATTTTTCTCCTCCTCTCCCCAAATATATTGCATAATTATATATTGCAAGAGAGAAATTTAAAATATTTTATTCTTTCCGTATGCTTTGACAAGAGATTTGTGTGATTTTTTTTTTCAGTCTTATTACCAAATTGAAGGTAAAGATCTCAGATGAGATTTTAAAACTTCTCTGAAAGTAGCCTATTTGAGGGACCTCAGAGTGGCCCCCTGCTGCCCTCCTCCCTCCCAGCACTTTATATCTCTCTTACGTCTAGTCACTCATGACCACAGACCTATCAAACCTCAAGGTCTTAGGGCACAACCCATTTGTTATTCACTGGGGCCTTTCACATAGTCGGTTCTCAACACATTTTTATTAAAGGCATAAAGCATCAAACCATTAATTTGAAGTTCTCATTTTCTAGAGCTCCTCCTCGTTAGTAAAATGAAAGAACTTGCAGATGGTAAATTCCTTTTCAGTTCACTAATGGAATGAAGTTTTACTAATGGAATAAGTACAATTAAACCTCTGATAGTTAAACAGAAAGCAGGGCCTTTAAAAGAAGGGCAAGTTAAGTTTGAGACATGATTCCTGGCCAGATAATTCATTATTTTGATATGACGGTGGGAGGGGTGTATTGTGAGGGTTGAACTTCCAGGCAGCAAATTCTACTTATATGCCAGGAACATCTGGCAGATTGAGACCATCATGTCCTCCCAAGGCACCTCCAATGTATCTCTATATAGGACCAAATTTGGTAGAATTTACACATGAATTTTTCTGAGATCTAGAAGAAAAAAGAAAAAAAATTATTTGGGACTTTCTCTAGTAAAGAAACTCTTCTGAGCCCTGGTAATTCCCTCAGAATTATGACTCAAGGCAGATGGCTGCTCCACAGCACCTATCCCGTGTCCTTCCCTTTGACAAATTAGATGAGCCTTTCAAATTAATCCTCTTTGATGTTAGCTCAGCTTGACACTGCTGCCATTAGCCTCTTTAAAAGAAAAGCAGTCATTATACTGGACTCTGCTAATTCATTCCTCTTTCTCACTTCTAAAGGTCAGGTCTCCAGTCTGACATCTGTCCAAGCTCATTACTTGTAGTTGAATGAGAAGGGCATTTGATTTAGGCTCTTAGTTTCATAACATACCCACAAGTCACATCTTGGGTATCTCCAGGGATTTTCCAAGTCTGACAATTCCATGATTCTATGATCTTAGTTAAAAAAAAAAAAAAAAAAAAAATCTCACGCCAGTGGCAGGCCTGTGACATTCCAAGTATGAGTGAAGAAAGTTAATTTATTTATATGCCTTCCAGTATAATACTCATATTCTATAGGATATTTAGAAAAGTGGATTAAATACATAAGGATGTCACTGATGACAAGATTGATCCCTGGCCATTAGCTCAAAGTGGAAGACTGAGGGATTGAACAGGAAAGGACAGATATTCTTTACTTAATAAAAGGTGTCTGCTCACCTGATTGATATTCATTCTGCATTGTCCCTAATTCACCCCAGATCTGCTTTTCCATTTGTTCCATCTTTTTGGACAATTTATTTTCCATATGCTTTACTTTACTTAGTTGTGTTTCCTGTTTCTCTGTGTTAATGAAATTCTCTACTTTGCTTGAAAGCTGCAGCAGTTTTTCTTCCATTTTATTTTCAGACTTTTCCTGTCAAAGAGATTATGGGATAAAACTTCTGAAACATACATGGATTTATCCTTCAGCTTAGAGAAAATGTTTTTAACATTCATTTTTCCATGCTGAGCATGAAAATTCAAACCAAATTCCTTTGTATCTAAAACTGTGTTCGTAAGTATAAGAGTTAATCCCTTTGGCCCTGTTCATTTGTAGTTTCTGGAATTCAACAAGTTATGGAATAAAAGAAAAGGGCTGTAGCGTGGCCCAAATTCCTTGAGAATTTGGCATTTTAGTCTAATATTCAAAGATATTTTAGATACTGCTTTTCCTGAGCTCCTTGGACATCCTCCTTCGAATTTTATACCTCCATGTGGACAGACTTCAGCTAGAATAGTGATTCATCATTCCAGTCATTTATTAGAATCACCTGGACCATACCCCACCCCCTCCCCCAGAAATTCTAATTTAATTGGTCTGTGATGAAGCTCAAGAATGATGGGATTTAAGCACTCTCCAGGTGATTCTAATGTGCAACCAAGGTAGGGACTGCAGAGGCAGCCTTAGGATAATCAGCCGCTTTTCTCCTCACTTCTCCACAGGGAATCTGGGAGCAGGAGCTGGGCATGGCAGGTATGACTCCTTTGGTTCTCCTCTCTTTGGCCCCATCTACCTCAGGAATAAGAGTTGGTGGATTCCAGTCTCTGTGTTCCTTATGGTGGGAGGTTTCTGCCTGCACGATGACCCCATGGTTACCTAGTGCCACCTATAACTGGTAAAGGAATCTGCCTAATTCAGGAGTGAAGAGCTAGCAGCCCCACTTGGCAGCTGTGATCTCACCACACATACTTCAATAACCTTACCCGTGATAAAGCTTTGTTTTTCTCCAACTCTTGGACTCCTTTGTAACTCTATCAGCTATTTACAAACTTGAGTTGGAGCTGGGGACATTCTTTCCTGAGCTGCCTCTGCCTAAAGTCTTTCTACCTAAGTTCTCAAAACATCTTTAGTCAACTGCAGGACTGGCAGCCATTGACTATAGTGATGGCACAGTGCTGCCCTTCCTATTGGGTAAGATGTGGTGGTTGCAGTGGAAGAGGGGACTCTTGAAATAAATATATTTCTCATATACCTTGGTAGCCTCACCCCAGAGTTTGGGGCTGTCTTTACATGGTCTGATCTGAAAAAGGAGTTTTGGAAACCTTTAATCTACTAACAAATCTCCAGAAAAGTCAAATGCTTTGTCTGCACATCACCCAGGGAGTGTGCCTATAACCACTGATTCCCAGGGGAGGCCCCTAGAGAGTCAGATTCCCTAGGGCTGGGCTGGCAATCTGTATTTTTTTTTTTTTTAACCTCTTCAGATTCTTTTGGTATGGGTAGAGCACACTCTGAGAAAGACAGGTTTGCAGAGTTGGGGAGTAGCAAACAGGACTAGAAGACAGGCCTCTGGGCTCCTATTGTGGTGCTTTAAAAAAAAAGTGACTGAAGCAGTGAAGATTACCATAAATGTAGAAGTGCAACCTCCCAGACCTTTACTCCCTTGCTAACAAGGACCATGCAGGTGTTTACTTCACAAAATAACAGAACTCCTCACCAGTTTCTCCTGTAGGACCTTCAGACATTCATTTATATGGCCCAGGTGGTCTTTTCTATATTTGAGAAATTGGTTTTCTGTCCATTTTTTATTATTCTCAACTTCTTCATACAGATTACTTGAAAGTGAATTAAATCTAAGGGAAAAAATGTTTTGTTTCATTTTAATAAGTGAATTTAACATAAAAAATTAGTGTTGAAAAAGTCTGCAGTTTTTTGAGGTGATGAGACTTAATGTGCCTAGCCAAGTATTTTTGGGGTGATATGGAAGGTGCAGAGGCAAGGTAAGTACACTCTGGGTTCCTGTCCTGAGCTTGAGTTCAGTCCAGCTACTGTTAACACCTCCTCTACATACCCTAAAATACATAGACACATGACAGGAGCACTGTCGGCTAGGAGCTAACCACAGCCACACTGAAATGTAGTGTTATCCATGCAGAATTGCTCTCATGGCCTGGAGCTCACTGGTTGTGTGTGGAGGAAATACTTTGATAAGTTCACTTGGGGTGGGGACTATTACTCATGCTAGGAGTTGTCTGTCAAAGGCCAGATAGTAAATATTTTAGGCATTGTGGGCCATATATTTTCTGTTGCAACCACTCAATGCTCCATTGCAGTGGGAAAGCAGCCACAGATAGTATGTAAAGAAATGAGTATGGTTATAGTCTAATCAAACTTTATGTAATATTCACATGTCATGAAATATAGTTCTTTAATTATTAGAATGCATAGAAACCATTCGTAGCTGTGGGTAGATGTGGCTAAGGGTGACAGTTTGCTGACTCCTGCTAAGTGCCGGTATGTGACTGGGAGAGGAGCAGGGGCAGAGAGGACCTGCATTGTCTAGCAGAGGAGAGAAAGGTCAGAGGCAGGAAAGTGGAGGGAGAAAGCCCCCAAAGAACCTGGGAAATGCGCCAAGGGGGACTTTATGTTGTCTTTGTCTCAGGCAAAATCTTCCATAAAGTCCCCATTGCTACCAATGAGTCTGTGTGAGTGGATTTTTTATAGGGGGCATTTAAAGAGGCCTGGAATTACTCATGTGGGGCAAAAACAGAAGTAATAGAGGTACAGGAAGGGACCTATGGGACCTGTCAAGATGCTGCACCATAGAAGTATTAAATAACAGAGAATGAAGGATTTTTAAAAATGGAAGTGGATAAAAGGGTTGGAATCATATATCATCAGTTGAAAAGTCACTGTAGAGTGGCTGCGGGTTTGAGGAAAGAGGGGATTCCAATCTGAATTAAATCAGGTATGGGACTGGGAAGAGGTAGGATGAGGGATGGGGACTTGTGAGTGGTTTCTGTGTGTGTTTTCTGCATATGACTTGCTCATGATAAGATGTCGGCTTCAAATTCCCTTTTAGAATAGGTAAAACTTTTAGACTGGCAAGAACAATGTTTGTTATTGAAAGTATTCAGAGTGTTTTACAATGTATGGTACAGACTGTTAAATTAATAATTGCTCTGATGTTTTCAGACAAAATTATATGCATATAATTTAGTTTGTGATGTTTATCATTGGAAATTAATGATTAAATCATCCTGGACATACACTGCATGTACATGTCTCTCTTTCTCTTTGGAAAAATTGTTTGGGCTAATTATTACAAAATACAAGTTCTGGCCGGGCGCGGTGGCTCACGCCTGTAATCCTAGCACTTTGGGAGGCCGAGGCGGGCGGATCACAAGGTCAGGAGATTGAGACCACAGTGAAACCCCGTCTCTACTTAAAAAAAATACAAAACAAAAAAAAATTCCAAAAAAAAACTAGCCGGGCGCGGTGGTGGGCGCCTGTAGTCCCAGCTACTCGGGAGGCTGAGGCAGGAGAATGGCGTGAACTCGGGAGGCGGAGCTTGCAGTGAGCCGAGATCCGGCCACTGCACTCCAGCTTGGGCGACAGAGCGAGACTCCCCCTCAAAAAAAAAAAAAAAGGAAAATACAAGTTCTGTGAAACCATTACTTTTGGGTTAATGGCTCTCAACTGGAGGCAATTGCCCCCTCCCACCTTCTTGCCCCCAGGGATCATTTGGTAGTGTCTGGAGACAATTTTGGTTGTCACAACTGAGAGATGTTACTGGCATCTAGTGGGTAGACACTAGGGATGCTGAGAAACATCTTAATGCATAGGAGAGGCCCACAACAAAGAATGATCCAGCCAAAATACCAATAGTGCCAAGGTTGAGAAAACCTGACTCAGATGATGAAACCAAGGAATGGGAAATGTATGTTCATTTTCCAATAGTTGTATTAGTTATCGTCTAATAGCTAAATTCTGATCTTTGTCCTCTGAATTCTCTCATTATTTTTGACACAGAGTGATATTTTTCACATAGATATGAGGCATATCTTGATTGACTGTTGAGTACCTCAACGCTGCAGACGATGGAGCTGGCTTCTATTTGTGTTCTTAGTCTACTCATGATTCCCAATCACCTGTGCTATTGTTTAACAGCTATTGGATCTCAGACAAATAAACCCACCCACTGAATATGTAGACTCCCTTATTTTAGCCAATTGTTTTCTCCATCTGGAATACTCTTCCTCAGAATATCTATTGGCTCCTGCCCTCATTTCATTCAGATTTACATTCATACACCACCTTAAAAAATAGAACTCTTTCTCCTTATTTGAAACTTCCTATTCTCTTACCCTACTTAATTTTTCTCCAAAATTCTCATCACCATCTGACATACACTAATTTGTGTTCTATCTCCTCCACTGAAACTTAAGCTCCATGAAAGCAAGAATTTTGCATTGTTTATGGCTGAGAACAATGCCTGGAATATAATGAGTGTTCAATAAATAGTTGGCTAAATGAACAAATGGATCATTCTTTCTCATTAAGTATCTTTTATTAGCATTGCTGACAAATAACAAATCATAGATTTGTGAATTTATTTAGAAATCTAATCTGCTTTGGTTTTCATCTTCCTTTCCCTGCCTCTGGTGGAAGTATTAATTAATAGTCATAGTTTAGGGGGCCAGTAAATCCCCAGATAATCAAGAGATAACTTTACAATTGAGAATCCAGCCTTCAGTGCTCACCTTCACTGTATAACAAATAAATGAGAGCATTTACTCTTTTATCACTGATACAATATTAACATCCCTTTGAAAACCAAGGAACCATTGAATATGCCCATGTAATATCTCTGGAAGGGCATATCAGTAATTAAAATTCTGAAATTAAAGCCATAAAGAATGAATTACTACTTATGATCCTTTTATTATGAGATTTGCTTGCAATTGAGGATTAATTTTCCTAGTAACACTCAGAAGTTGGACTCTGTTGGTAGTTTATTAAAATTTGAAAGCATTTTTGAAACAGCAATCTCCTTGAGAGATGAAAAGAATAAGTAAAGTAAAGGTTTATATAACTCTTTTTCTTTGCATAGGATTTTCCCAGACATGATGGACATGATCTGCCATAATCTATTAATTACAGAACTTACAGTTAAAATCTCAACAGCATGAATCTATCTTAGATGACATTCACATTTTAGATCCCAAATCTTCTATTTCAATAGGTGTAAGAGCATTTCTATTAGATGTAGATAGATAGGTAATTAGATAGAGCTTTTTCTTTCCTTTTCCTCAAAACACGAAAGTCAGACATTTAAATTATAGCTAGAGACCTCACTAGGATGATGAGGGCTATTGGTTGTTTTTATGTTTTTGTTTTTAAGTGTTTATGCTGATTTAATCAAATTAAAATATACACCAAGAGCAATTGCAAGGGAGAAAGTTATAAAAGAGTGAAGGAAAGCTGAGTGAAGATCTACAGACACTGCAGAGCACAAGGAAGAGAGCTGCAGTGAGGGATTAGTGGTGAAGGCAGCCAGGGTCTGCCTTCCTTGGTCATGGATGACGTACAGAAATGAGGATGTAGCTCTATCCTAGGCCAGTTTTGCCAGTGCACTTATGTCCCAAAACCAGTGTCTCCTGTTAAAAAAATCTATTGAATGAACTTTTCCAAGATTTTGAATTCTTGGAAACTATTACTGCTGGCAGGCTCTCAAGAACTTAGATAGGGCTTTGACCAAGTGTGAATGTAAAAAGAATTAGTGGCCTTTCATTTGCTGATAAAACAGAAGATATTTTCAGTTTTTTGTAATCATATTTGAAAAAGAGCTTAAGACAGACCATATGCTATTTTATTTTAGAGATTGAGTCTAAGATTCTAAGTTTCACATCAGAAACCAAAAATTAGTTCCAAGAAATACTGCTTTTCTACTAATTTTACACCTACAGATAGAACTCTCAAACTAATTTCTCCTTAATGTTTTATGATTTCTAATTAGTGACACTAAAAATCAATTCTGCCTCTACTCTGATAGAAAGACTTTTGTTTCTTGGATATTCCAAACTGTTCAAATCCCAATACGTTCATAGCCTGTTTCCCAGTCACCCAAGTCAATGTGGTCTTTCCATTTTTAAAATTTCTGTGGTAGAATTAGTTTTCAATAGATAGAATTGTGAGATGGAGACATCATGAATTGATCAAAACAATTTGAGCTTTAGAATCAGACACTTTCTAGCTGCGTGATTTTGGGCAAATTAATCTCCATGATTATAGATATCCTAATCTTTAAGATAGGGATAAATAAGACCTACCCTGCAGAGCTGGGTGCATTGATTATCTTCAGCGCTAGTGGTTGGTAGGCATTCATAAATGACAATTACTATATTTATTATTTCTGCCTATTGATATATCATCTCATTTAACATTGTCTTAACTTTTACTTTTCCTTTGTTTATCTTTTCACTTACGTTTTTTCTTCCCAACTGTAAGTGGCAAGGATTATGTTTGGATATTCTAAAACACAATGTACATAATATAGGTGCTCAAAAATCATTCATTCATTCATTGGCTTCTACTTCTGTTTCAATGTACAGGGTGCTAAAGATACAAAGGTGAATGTGACATATCTCTGGGTAATTTTTAACTTTCTATTGTGGTAGTGTTTTCAAAGTTGGATGATATTATTTGAGTCTATGCATTTGCTTCGTTGACCAATTACTTTTTCTTTTCTTATAAATCACTGTCTACTAAACAAGCATCAGCAGTAAGAGCTATCTAGGGAGTGACTGTTCAGTGCTGCCCCTGCCAAACCCTTGTTAAAAGACAACTTTATTTCCTGATGGCCAAGACTCTTGCTATGTAAGCACTAAGTAGTTGGCTTAGGACATTACTTAGCAGAAGCTCTGAGGATGATCCTTCTGAGGAGGAGCAACAGTGGAGGGGTTCAATGTATGTCTTTGTCGGATCCAGTGTTCAGTGCCCAAATCCCAGCAATTCACTAGAAAACCGTCAGAAAACATTGCAGCTTTTAAGTTCAATATAAGTTTAGTTGACCATTCAACTTGAATTTGTAAATGTTTCTAAATGGGAAGATTGCCTATTTAACCCCTTTTTTTAAAATTTGCAGACATAGTTTTATTATTTATTTATTTAGATACAGAGTCTCACTCTGTCGCAAGGCTGGAGTGCAGTGGCATGATCTCTGCTCACTGCAACCTCCACCTCCCGGGTTCAAATGATTTTCTGCCTCAGCCTCCTGAGTAGGTGAGACTACATCCGCGCGTCACCGCACCCGGCTAATTTTTGTATTTTTAGGAGAGGCGGGGTTTCACCATGTTGGCCAGGATGCTCTCCACCTCTTGACCTCATGATCCGCCCGCCTTGACCTCCCAAAGTGCTGGGATTACAGGCGTGAGCCATCAAGCCCGGCCGGATGCATAGTTTTAATTTTGAAAAATGCGCATGTCCAGTTTGATTCGTCTCAGCTGCTGTTTCTTGTGCTTGGCCGCCAGGAATGGTGGCTATGGAAGCCGAGGCTCTTTGTATGTTTTGGCCACTGGTATCATTTTGACAACCTGCCTTAACACGTTTTAATTGTATCTTGGCAAGTGAGGTGACATGAAAGCCATCGTCTTGGATTTCAATTTACTAATGAGGATGGTGGTGGAGATGGAATTACCTTGGCGTTTTGAAGGCATTTGCTCCTGGATTCCTTGCCAAGACACCTGCGAGTAGGTGTGGCACGGGGAAACCTTTTCAGTATTGCTCTTCTGTTCTTTCCCACCCTCAAGGTGCCTGGGTCATTTTCCATGATTGACATCTGGTAACCACAGAGGTACCCTGAGTGAAGGTGGACCTGGCCTGCAGCAGCTCTGCTCTTTTTCTTCCTACTTTCCTAAACTTTATTAGAGAAAAAAGCACGAGAACATAGTCACTTTTCTGGGATTCCTCCCCCAAAAATGCGACGTTTGATTTCCAAACATGCCAGAAGTGTACATGGTTCCCAGTTGTGCTAAATAGGTGAGAAGCTGAAGTCCTAAAGTGTTCATCTTCCAACTTCTCCCAATCTGTGGTCTGTCCTTGGATCAGCAATAATTGTCTGAACAGCTACTATGGCTTCATTAATTTTTGTCTGTAGCTCTCTGAGCTCTTCTATATGCAACAATTGCAGAATTTGAGCAGCTGCATTAAGAACTGCATCTCCTGCATCAAAACCAATAATATTTTGTTTAAATCAACAGGCAAACCCTCTTTTTGTTTGATTTGCCTTAGCAACTGCACCCTGTGTCAGGTGCTCCTGAGCCAAAATTCGAATTGCCTTAAGCATTACCAGGTAATCGTCATGACATTGAATCTGAAGCAGGTTACCCTTCACACCAGCCTTAACATCAGGATTATTTACGTCCAAATTGATCAACGGTTCTGCATTTTTAGTTGCATTGTCAGCAGTTTTTGCATAATCAGGTAGTAAGTCTTTGTACTTTTCAGCATTATCTCCATATTCAAGCCTAACAGCTAAAGAAACCAGTCAATAGCTTCTTGTTGATCTTGAATCTTGAAAGGACAGTCAACATCTCTGAGACACTTTTCAAAGAACTTGGGCCAGTCACTGCTGTGGATGTTTCTTAAATTACCTGTCTTCAATCTTGTAGTGTCTAATTTTCTGGTCTTCAAGCCAAACAAAGGTTAACCTTAACCTTGCTAAAAGACTTTTTTAGAGACTGGGTCTTGCTCTGTCATCCAGACTGGCATGCAGTGGTGCAATGATAGATCATTGTGACCCAAACTCCTGGGCTTAAGTGATCCTCCTTGCTTCAGCCTCCTGGGTAGCTGGGACTACAGGTGTGTGCCACCGTGCCTGACTAAGCTTAACCTTTAATGTTATTAAAACACTTTTTAAAAGTGAATCTCTTTATTCAGAGAAATTTCTTTCTTAAAAAAAAAAAGCAAATCCTATACATTATCTACCTTATTTTTAAATTTATGTGTACCTTAAAATCCTAACATCAGCAACAATTTACTTTTTTATTTAAGTAGTAGAACTACTTATTCTTGTTTTTGTTCAAAGTTAACCTTGTTAAAAACTAAATCCAGTATACTAGATTGAAACAGAAGTCTTCTGGAAAAAAAAACAAAAACAAAAACAAAAAACCCTGTCTTACTTTCTCTTTGAGCAAAATACATTTTCAATACATATCTCAGTCAAATGGTTGATATCTCTAATGTGAAAGAATCCTACACATTGATAAGAAAATGACAAAAATCCCAATACAGAATTTGATAAATAATAATGGGCAATTCACAGAGAATTCAAATGGTAAAAGGGAATGCAAATTAAAACAGATGCTTTTTTCATCCTTTGGCCAGTATTAAAAAGAGAACACATTCATCATTGGTTAAAATGTAGAGAAAGGTCTTCTCATACATTGCTGGTGGAAGTGTAAAACCCTACAACCTTTTAAAACAGAAATTTATATTAAAAAAAAAAAAAAGCTTGCTCCTTAACTGAGCAAGCTTGCCTATAGAAATAAAAGTGCCAGTATTTAAGGATATCTAAGGATATACACATAATACATTTTTTTTTTGTTTTTTGTGGTGATCATAAACTAAAAATAATCCATTCAGCACTAAGATAAATGGTTGAATTCATTATGGCATATTGTTAAGTTAAAAGATTGTACAGCTATAAAAATGTTAGAATATTTACTGATCTGGAGAGATATCCAGTATGTACTAGAAAAATCAAAGAATTGAGTCATATGTATAGAAATCATTTTTAAAACCCGTGCTTCCTCTATACATATAATACATACATATCCTTTCTGTTATATATTTATATTAACAAGGAGGAAATTGAGGACGGCTACATCCCTGGTATTAATATTGATTACAACAGAAGGCTGATATGCTGACCTCTTTCTTCACTGTTGTTGTTGTTACAATTAATGCATATTTTTAATTTTTAAAACTGGGGAAAATTTAAATATAAAAGTCAGTTGTGTAAAAATGAATTATTAGAATTATTTGCCTGGGGAAAAGCGTGCTTTATAGATTCACTGTCACCTACTGTAATACTACTGAAATGTTAAGACTTCATTACTTAAAGTCAGAAAAAGATTCAAGTCTACACTATTATAAAAGTATCCAGATTCAGATTTAACTACTCAGATGACTTTTCATAAGCCAAATTCCCACAGTACCAAACAGAAAAAATAAGCATCATCAGTAATGAAACAGCCCTGGATCTCAAACATTTCATTTTTCTCTCTTTTCCACTTGTTAATATACCTCATCCCTTTAAGTCAGCCTCCCATTTCAGTTTATAAATCCCATCCCTTCCCTATACAATCAATTCTTAATCTGTATATCTAGAAACAGATTACTTTTCTACTTTTCCTTTGGACAGTTTTCTTTGTCTTAATTCCAAGCTAAAGGTATTAGGTCTAGTATCACACAGCTATTCACTGAATACCCTCATTGTGCTAGAATTTAAGAAAGTAGAAATGCTTTCTTAGAATATGAAGAACATGGGTATTTTCTGTTTACTCGACAACTACTTCTCCAAGTTTTAGTGAGGACAATTGTTTTACATCAACTTGTAAGACACATATATTTCACATTTTAGCATCTCCAAAATCAAGAGATATCTTAAAATGATGATATGCTATGGTTTATTTGTTAGCTTCATGTCTTACAGGTACAAAATTATAATGGCATATTATATTCAGTGGCATTAGATTTAATAAAATATAGTAGAGACGGGAAAAAATGGAGAAAGTAGAGTATTATCAGGATACTGGATTTGACCAAGGCATTAAACCCAAATGGCGTGAGACATAGAGGAAAAAGAATAAGAGCGTAAGGGACAGTAGATAGTATCCAAGTGACTAGAATTTCCTCTGCCTGCACCACGACCCTGGGAAATGATTTTTTTTTTTTTTAAAGAGACATTTGATAATAAGGAAGCCAGTAATTTGAACATTTGTAGAGCCCTGTCTCCTTTACTGCTTTCTCCATTGAGTGGAGGAAAAAATTCAGTTTAAGATGGGGTAGAGACCAGTCTTAAAAATAAATAATGTAAAGGAGTAAACAGAGGATCTTAGAAAGAATCTTAAAGGAAAGGCTTTTGTATCAAAATCGTTTTTAAAAATATTTGATAATCTTGAATGCAATTATTTACTTTGGGACATTTTAATATAAAATCAATAATAAGTAAAAATTACAGGAAGGGCCAAAATGATTGTGTCAATTCAGTTGAGACATTGTACAATCAAAGTGAATGACAAGATTAATCTTCATAATTGTTTTATTATAAATAATGTATAAATTACTTTAGTGTAGAATATTCTGTGTGTTAGTTCACTGCTTATTTCTTGGCCAGGTTCAAATTCCTGGGATAGGTTTTTATTTCATGCCAATGCTTTCATTAGTCAAAACTCTTTGGAATGCACTTAACAGAATTAAAAATCTTTTATTCACTTACTTGAATTCCAAAAGGTTCATTTCGTGGCGATAATCCCCCTGGACCATCTTTAACTTTGAGGTTTGCTCAGAACTGGCAGTCTCTATCTTTCCTAAGAGCTGCATCACCTAGTCAAAGTACAAGAGGGTTTTTTGTGTGCATATGAACAAAACCACCAGCATTCACATTAATATACTTTATTCCTTTCAGGAGCTGGGAAACAGATTTGAACGTAAAGCATGATTGCACTTGAAAATGCCTTGTGTTCAAGTGGGTATTATAGTTACATTATCTTCAAGGAAAGAATAATAGGGAGTGTTCCATTCTGTTGTGTAGAATATTCTTTTTGATCATAGGCCATCTAATGATACAACAAAAACATGCTATTTCCATTAGTTTGTTTATTAATCTGTTAATTTGATTATATCTCTACTTCTCTATTTTCTCTCCAGTTACAACACAAGATATGGTATGCTACTGCCACCATATCCTCAGTACACATTAGGTGATCAATGGTAAATGATCAACAAATACTTACTGAATAAATGTTTAAATACACAATCAGGCTCTGAGGAAAACACACATGACTGGCCCAAGATTTCCAGATAGTATTCTGATATGAACACAAGTGAATCCCAAGTGAAATGACTTAGGGCATTTAAGGATAGGAAAAAAACAAATTCTAGTTTTAGAATTTAAGATTAGAGCACCTTCCAAATTGCTAGAAACATTGAGAAAGTTCTTTTACGTAAAAGAACTGGATTAAAAAATAGATGCAGAATTGCAATCCATAATCATGCCTAAAGTAGTCACTTCTAAGGAGAATGAAACTACATGATTGGTTTTGGTCAAACAGAATTCAGCTCCTAATAAAGGTGGTCATATGGAGGAGAATGGGCATTTAATAAAATGAGTTCTTATGAAAGAAAGAGGGGAGTAATGGAAGGATTTGAATAGTTAAGTGTTGGGTGGGCAACCAACAGTCCTTGAGTGGCTATTTACAGGAGAAAGATACATTTAAAACAGGCTAAAGATAGAAATGTTTGAAATAAAATAATAGGCAATTTATTATAAAGAGAAATTATAGGTAAAGGCAAAGGAAAAGAAAGTAGCAGAGCAATATTAATGTTAGGTAAAATACCACTTAAAGCAAAACACATTTAAAAATAGGACAAAGATGGTCATCTTTATAAATGAAGAGTAAAACTCATTGTGAAAATAGAGAGCTGTGAATATTTATATATTGAGCAAAAAAGTAACAATACATTAGTGATTTTAAGTGACTTTTCTTGACTCTTTACTGGTCAAGTAAGTAAAATATAAATAACAATACAGGAAAATATAAGAACTATAAATGTATTTAATAGATTTATATACCAAACCATGTAAGTTGGAAACAGCATTCTTTTTTTTTTTCAATATGTTGTTGATATAATTGAGTACCTTGAAAAACAAAGAGAGTTTAAAAATTATTGGGCCTAATAAGATGGGTGAGTAAGAGGTAGATAAGGAAAGCCAGATGGCAGATGGGACTAGAGGAAACTATGTGCTCAGTAACACCTGCTCTGGACTAACTGGCTCCCACCAAAAAATAATCAAATGCCAAACTTTCATATTCCCAATTTCCAGAGAATTTCTACTTTGTTCTGCCTGGATGACTTCAGAGGAGAAGAGAAGTGATTGTCTTGCATAAGATATGTGACAAAGTGGAGCACAGAAAACTTGGCATTGGGCTCCACTTTAGTGAAACCATTGACTGGGAAGATGAAAAAGAGACATTTCAGGCAGAAAAGAGCATGAACTAGGGGAAGATGTGTAATATCTTGGTGTGAGTGGGGACCTACCTACAGGGAGCTCAACATCACTGGACATAAAGGGTGAGTCAAGGAGCACAGCCAGTCTAGAGATGGCCTTTAAAATCCAGACCAACCAAAGGACTTACATGTTATTTTGTAAGAGATACAACCCATTGCAGGGCTTTAAGCAGGGATGTAACATGAACAATTCACATTTATGTTGGACTTTTAATAATAATAGCTTCCATGGGAAATTCATTCGTTTATATTCCTTGGTTCCATAGTCTTTGAGTAAAAATCATTTTACTACTTCCAGAGAGTAAAAAAATAACAGCAATGGTGGACTCAAGCAGTGTATCCTTAGAGTAGACGACTGTGTTGGAACACAGCAGACAATTCATTAAACATTTGTTGATTGAATTGACTGTTCCCACAGTGTACACGAGTGAGCTGTCAGAATTACACCCTTTGGAAGAAAAGAGTTCTCTTAAAAAATTACCACCTGATTGGGCATTTTGATAAGCTATAATGATCTTACTACTGGCAGTAACACATAATATGAGTCCCATCTATTTTCAGTTACCTTCATGTCCAAGTTCTTGGAAAGAGTTTCCAGGGCAGGCATGAATTCTTGAATGGCTTTCTCTATTTGCCAGTACTCTTGCCTGAAGAAGTGAATGTCTCCAGAAAGCTTCACGATGCTTGAATCACATCTAATGGCAAGATGGAAATTGGTGTGAGATCAATATCTTTATAACATTTTTAATACTAGAGTAGACACCTGCACATTCATTTGATGGCCAAAGTTCTAAAGTCATTTGAAGAATGAGTTGGTAGAGATACGGGAGTGTATTCAGAATCTCTTCATTTTTCTCTTCTCTTTCTGATGAGAGAGAAACCAGGTTGAATGCATTGGCTCAAACTAGAGCACCAACTTGAAATAGTTTAGATGGGGATATTGTGGTAAATTGAGGGAAATTTTACATTTTCAGCTTGATATTAACTTAGTCATAGGGAGTTATAGCAAATTTTGATGTTTTGGAAATACAGGCTGCTGCCTATGGTTAGGCAAAATTAAAATTTGTTCCTCTTTTACATCATGTTCTAAATCCATTGTCCTCTCTTTATCCGCTTTTCTTGGCCCCTGGACTATCAATTCTCCTTTGGCAAGAAAAGATGCCCCAGCAACCCAAAATCTTCCAATCCATCTTCTCCAATTTCTCACCCTTTTAGCCTCAAACAAAACTCCTGTTCCTTGAATGGTCTCAGTCAGGCATTGCCATGTTAAGACAAAACCAATTCGCACTAACATATGAATGAAGCTTTGGTCCATAAAGTTGCATGTGATAATTTAGGGAAGGAATTCTGGTCAGAAGGAGCTAGTGAGGTGAGCTGAAGATTATCTTCCCAGTATGTTAGGGAAGATAACACACAGAACCACACCCTCACAACTATTACCCTTGACTCTCTTGGCAGACAGCAGGTTGCACAGTGTATTAATGGTCAGTTTCTGTATACTTTCACGTATGCACGAAGGATAGGTTGAAGAGCGAGCACTGAATGATTTTATCTTTGTATATCTGAGTTATCAGGGATTATTTTGGTATTTGTCGTTTTGTAAAATAACTGTTTTGACTGTCATCAAATAATATTAATTAGGAAATACATTTTCATATTATTATGCTAAGTGATATAAATATTGTTTGCTTTATGACTTCAACATTTTTAGGATCCCAGAATGAATCTTTTTTCCTTAAAGTTTTTGGTGCAAAAGATTTGAGGCAAAGGTGAGTTAAGACGGCAATTTTTCCTGAGCATTTCTTTAAAAAGATCCTAAAGGTATCCCTTTAGTATCACCCTTAAAGACGACTGTAGTGGAGGTAAAGAGGCTGCTGGGAGAAAAAACTAGGAATTAGTCTGATCAAGAATGGGAGCAGGATGGTAGGCACAACATTCCTCTTCAAAAGATGTTTTACACCTTTGCATATATAAACTGTCATTGTCAGAATGGCACCTCTATTGTTGGTTAGTTAGAATGTCCTGATTTGAGTCCGTATTAAGAGCCCCAAAGACTACTCAGGAGTGGCTGCTGCTACCACTACTTCCTGCCATCTCCCTTCCATCCTTCTCTTGTTTCCCACCTTCAGGGACAGCACATTCTGTGCAGTGGAGGCCACTGGTTAAAAATGTGGTTTCTGGTGTCAGATACACCATGCTTCTGCTACTTCCTAGGTTTATGATCTGGGACAAGCTTCTTAATGCCTACAGGTTTCAGTTTTCCTCATCTGAAAAAAGGGGGTAATGATGCCACGGTCACTGCATACAGTTGCACAACTTGTCTACCACACATCTCCGGGGGTGCCAGAAACACATGGTTGACAATGCAGATGGTGTCTCCTGGAGTGCTCAGCCTTCAAAACTGTAAGTGGCTGTCCTGAATAGTGTTACTTTGTAGGTTATTTAGGGATGGAAGGAGGCGATGCATGCAAAGCATGTAGCCAGTGCCTGACACAGGGGGAGCACCCACATAAGATTAGCAGCTAGGATTTATTTACTCATCTCGAGAGTTGCCGCCTATCCATTCTCACCTCCTCTAACCACCACCCACTAGCCTAATCCCACATGTTGAAGTCAAGGATTGATTCATGGCTTTTCAAAGCTGCACTCTATATTCCAAAAGGAGTTCCTCTGCCTCCTCCTTCTTTAGAATGATTTTATTGTTTCTGTTAAAACAGTACATGACCATTACAAAAAATTTCATATCATGCCTAAAAAACAAAGGTTAACATCTTCCCAAATCCCACTTAAAAAGTAACATTATGAATATTTGATTATCATTCTGTTCATCATTATACATATATACTTAAAATATATGTGTCCTTATAGAGATATATATACACACAAAGAGATAGGAAGGAAGAAACATCATTTAGAATACTGGGATTATATTACATGCATCAACTTTAAAATATTACATTTAATTTTACTTTAACCTAAGAAAAGGTAATTGTAGTGAGAAATGAAGAAACCGCTGAGTTTCAGATATGTATTTCTTCACTATGACAGAGATTTATTTTCTAAAAAAAGAAGCTATAAAAAGCTATCATAGATTGGAATTGTTATACTTGTCACAGCTACCATCTCAATACCAACTTTGGGTATTACTAACTTTAGATATTATCGTTGACCATATGCCAAAAAATGAGAAAATAAATAAATTTATATACTTGTGCCTTCAACATTAAAAAAAAAAACTTGCTAATTTAAAAATGTTAAATTTTATGACATTCGCACTGTGTTCTGTCACTAGAATGCCTATGGTTATTTAATGTTCACTTTATATGTAGATTAGACGTTCATTGATCATCCTTTCAAACCATGATTTCTTTTCTAAGATCCTTATTTTGATTTATTCCATGGTTGGCCAGAGTTTGTCATCCAGATTTTAAAATCAGGGCTCAGGAGTGCTAGAATTCTCAAGTTCTTGAGTGCTTGAGAATGCCTGACTTCTCTTGTGATTGAAAGGTAACTTAGTTGAGATAACGTATTTTTCTTTCTTTCAGAACATGACAAACATCAATCCATTCTTTTCTAGCATTGGTTGAGGTGGAGAAGTCTGAGGTGATGACATTTCTTTCCTTTTTTATGAGACTTGCTTTGTCTACCTGGATGCTCTGTGAGTCCTTATCCTTGCTGTTCAGCAACTTCAACCAGGATATCTTGGTTTCGTTGTTCTTATATCATTTTTTCCATGGTCACAGTGTTTCCTTCTAATCTATAGATTCAAATCTGTATTTCAAGAATGCTTTCTTCTCTTATATGCAGGATTTTTTTTGAATAATTTGTTCTGTTTCTTCTTTAGGGCCTTCTATTAGTTCTACGTTGGATGAGTTTTCCTTGTCTGTCATATGACAATTTTTCTACAATAATTTTTATATTGAAAAGTATCTCTTTTCATTTAGTGTGGTTTATTCATGTTTTTACTTCTTATAACTCATTATTTTTGGTTGCATTTGTTCTATTTTAGGAGTTTCTAAGGTAGATTAATCTTCATAATATCTTGACTTTTTCTTTTACCTATCCCTGAGCAATCCAGTTTATCTATCTCCTTTTGTTATCTGATAGTCTCTTTTGGAGGGAAACCTTTTTATACCTTACTTTGAAAATTACTATCTATTTTATCAAAGTAAAAGATGCCTGTAATTTGAAAGTTAATAATAACAAGTTGATAATAAACTACAGTGGTTTCTGACCCTTCCTCTCGCTGCCTCTCTCAGTTCCTCTCCCTAGTGGCAAGGGCCTGAAGCCTTTTGAGAATTCTGTTGCATAGAGTTAGGTTGTTCTCAGCTTATCCTACAACTTTAAAATTGGCCTTCATTCTGCTAAGGCAGTTTTCATGTTTCCATCTGCTTTCTAAGTTCCAAGACTTCTATGCTGATATCCCCAGTCCTTATGGGTTCATATTTTAAAGAGAAAATCTTTTTACTGTAGATTCAGTGGGGCTTTTGGAAGGGCCAAATTACATGTGGCTGTTCACAAGTAAACTTTTTTTAAAAAATAAAATTCTTTTTCTTTTGTTCTTAATTTCTTTGAAACCGGGAGAACTTTTGGTTTGAATTCTTCCGAAACTTTTCTGGGTAATTCCTTCATGAAGTATATTCACTAGTCTTTTGCTTATATTTTTATGTATCCATTATCTGTCTGTCTATCATGTATCTATCTGTCTTCTGTCTATCTGGGGATGATAGTGGAGGTGATTCATATGCATGACTGCATTCTAACAATCACTATTATGTCTTTGAATGTTTCTGCTACCTGCAGAGGATCAGTGAGTGTGTTTGGTGGCAGGTGATCGCATCCTCTATTCAGGCTTGCAGTATCAAATCTCTCTTCTTCCTCAGCCTGTTGCACTTCAGCCAGTTTCTCTCAGGTATAAGTGGGCAAGGAGGGAGGTCCTAGATGATAGGAATGATAAAGAACATGGTTGCAACTTTGGCTATACCTCCCAGCTGTTCGGTGTTGCTGACCTGAATCTCTAAGGGGACATGTCGTCTTCCTCCGATGACCCACCCGAGCCTCTAAGTAATGCTGCTTGATTCCATTTTGCCAATGTCTCTCAAAATTATGATTGTTGACTAGTGGGAAATCATTATGTTTAAAATCTGAGAAGGACTGTATCGGTCCAAATGTCACAATATTTGGTAAGTGTGTTCTGTTTGTGGTTACTAGCTACAGCAACTTCCATATTATATTAAAGATGGAGTTTTTGTTTTCCTCCTTTTTCATTTTCACTGGCATTGAGTTGTCTCAAGTAAGAGGAGTGGAATAAAAGGTCTTTATTCTGCCCTCTGTAACCAAGACTGTTTCCTCTTAAGTGGTCAAAAGTTGATAAAATCCACACTATATGTTTCTTGAAAGAACATGATTTTGCATTTAATCACAAATCAACAAAATTTATCTTTTTTCCCCCCACATGTATGTTTGTTCTGGAGTCCTAAAGAGCCAAATGGGGCTAGAAAGTTGACCTCAGACTGCTGCTATGGATTGTAAGTCATATGCATCCCTAGGGTGCCCTTCGCATGCTCGCCTTTTCCTTTTTTGCACTTCATCTGAATCTCTAAGGGATATGTCCTCTCTCTGATGACACTCCCAAGCCTCTAGTCTATTAAATAAAGGACAGGGTGTCAAAAGCAGGCTGGCAACTTTGAGAACCTCGTCTCATTGGGAGGACTTACTTTTAAATGGCAATGTATTGCCATGGGAAATAAAGTGTAAAATTCAAATCTCATTGTAGTTATTAAATATTGAGACTGATTTATGAAGCAGTAAAATGTTTGCTAGCAATTATGTTAAAACAACTAACTTAATTTTACTTATGCCAAAATGCTAATTGGAATAGAGGTCCCTCTATGTGGAAAGACAGTAATCAATCTGCCTTAGCTTGTCATTAGTCATTTGCCTGGCAAAGGCACAGAAAAGGAACAGGAGAAGGAGGGTGAATTTAAGTCTCATGGCTCTTAGCCAAATTCTGTCTCAGATTGCCAAATAGATTTTAGAAATTTTCCATAAAAGGGAGACATTTCAAGGAAAAATAAGACCTTGTCCTAAAATTACTGCTTATGATTGAAGGGGAAGGTAAGCAAAAAGCTAGCAGAGCAAAAAGAATTGCACATCTTGATGTAATTTCATTGATCTCTTAGTTTCTTTGAGATCCATTTGCTATTTTGTCTTGTAAATAGAACAGGGTTTACAAAAATAAAATAATTGGTTTGTAAGTGGTTTGCAGAAAGAAATAGTTGGTAGGAGCGTCATCAGCATACCACCAAATTTAACCAAATTATATTTCATTTAAAACATGTTTGAAATTAGCCAGTCATGGTGGCATGCATGTGTAATCCCAGGTACTCAGGAGGCTGAGGCATGATAATTGTTTGAACCTGGGAGGCAGAGGTTGCAGTGAGCCAAGACTGTGCCACTGCACTCCAGCCTGGGTGAGAGAGCGAGACTCTGTCTCAAAAAAGAAACAAACAAAGAAACCATGTTTGGTTTTATCTTCTTTGTAAAATCTTGGCACACCTAAATAGGGTTGCAGGTTTGCTGACATTTGTTATCTTGTTTTGTAACTTACCCAAATATTACAAAACTTCTTTGGTATTGATCAAATATTAAATAATGAAATAAATATTTCTATATATATTTTATTTATATATTAATATACAATATAAATTCACCTCCTTATTCTGTGGAAGGGCCAACAGTGATTTTTTTCTTTGATTAGAGTTTTTCAAACATACGTATTATTTCCTAGACAGCATCTTTTATTTTTAACAGGAATGAAGCCACACTCCAGAACTACAAAGTCTTTCCCAAAGCTACTAAGTCATTTATGTTGTGGGCCAATCAGAAACCTGGGCATCCTTGACACCTCCTCCCTTCCTCCCCTTTGAGCTCCATGCCCATTCCAGTTAATATCCTGATGGCGTCTCATACACAACATGGTGGAAACCAAATACTGTATTACTTCCTGTTTCTCTTTCCACTTCCTTGTTATAATTGCTCCTTATTTCATATTTCTTTCTCTGTGGAATAACATGAGTATTCAACCAGTCTCGAAGCCCAGAAACTTTGGTCATTATCCTTGACCTCCCTCTGCTTAATTCATCCTCCATGTTTATTCATGCACTAATCCTGTAGATTGTATTTCCCTAATGTCTGTGTTGTCTGTCCCCTGCTGTGGACTTTCATAGCTAGTGCCTTGGTTTAGCCTTGCCACTTCTCACCTGGAATGGTACAATAGCCTTCCTCTGATCTCCACGCCCTCTTTTGTATCCTACCAATTCAGCTACAACTAGAATGTCACAAAACATGATATGCCACCCCCTACTTAAAATTCCCCCATGGTCATTTATAACCTTCTACATAAAGTTCGAACTCTTTACCTTAGCCTACAAGACCCCTCATCTTCCAGGTCTGGACTGCTTCTCTGGCTTCATGTCCCAACTTTCTCAAAATGCCTGCTCCAAAATGCCATAACCAAAATGCCATTCTACCAGGTAGGCCCATGAACATGTCACAGGATCCTTCCCTCAGTTCTTTTGCACATATTATTCTTCCAGGTAAAGTGTCTTTCTCACTCTTCCTTGTCTAGTTAGCTGTTATAAATCCTTCAAAACTCAGCTCAAGTGTCACCTCCTCTGGGAAGCCCCTCTTCTGCGTGGGTCTGATTTGGACATTTCCATAGCCTCCCAGACTTTTAGTATAGCATTCACTTCATTAGTTATTGATACAGCTTGTTTTCCCTGGTAGACTGTGAACAGCTATAGAAAGGAGAACATGTTGCTGAATTCTATCACACGGCCTGGCATAAGATGAGTGCTTAATACATTTTTGTAGAATTAAATGGGTAAATACTCTAGGAGAGCTTTGTCTTAGGTAGTAATTATCTAATTCCAAGAGGATTAACCAGACAGAGACAGGAGTGTTACATGAGAGAAGAATGAGGTACTGGCAAAAGATGTAGAGATGGAAAGGTGTCCACAGTCACCCATTCACAAGTCATCTTTGACGTGTCCACCAGACTGGTCCTGCCATTCTCAATACCTACACATATTTGCTGAACTGCATACCATCAATTCTTTTGATTTAGAAATCCTGTACAAAAGATGTTATTCAAAACTTTATCCATTTGGCAGTAAATCCCATCAGACTATTATAATTGTTGTATATTTTAAAAGTTTTATTCATTAGCATTTGACATATATGGGGATTTCGTACATGGTTATGAAGGTGTGTCTATGTATAGATGTTGGCATTTGGACAGTTGAGGCTGTAAAGACAGAACTCTGGTCACTTCCATTGGAACCAAACTATGTAAGGGGTCTTTACAGAAACTTTGAATCTCACAGGTAGCGTGAGGCATTCAAAGTTCTATGGTACACTTTCTCAACTGCCATCTCATTAGTTTAGCTTAATGTGTAGACAATATCTTTTTTCTACAGCATGGAGCTTGTTTGGGAATGAGAATTCACTGGCCAAGAATTGACTGTTAAACATTAGTCAATATGCTTCTTCTCACCTGGCTACTCTTCCTCGAAGATCTCCAACTCCTTGTAGGTGTTTCATGTTTATCTCCTGTACTGCAAAGTTAGTTCCTGTGGCCGCCTGATCTCGAGCTCTTATTTGATCTTCTAAAATCTGTAATTTTGAGTCAAATTTCCCATTAATTTCCCATCACACATGATAAGGAAACATCATTTAAAGCAGGGGTTACCTAATTGGATGTGTTTTGTAGTTAGGCTGATGGTGTAAATGAGTGAAAGAGTCCTAGCTCAGAAAGAATTGATCTCTGCTAATTTATCTGAGGGACAGCAGTGGTTTGATTCTAGCTGATTATTGCCAGGTGGGAAAGATATCTCAACAGTGTTTTAAAGAAAGCTAGAAATCCAGATTTTATATGAAATTGCTCAAATTAACAATATTGGCATATTATTCAAGATCTTTTATAAACCATATATGGACCAAACAGAACATATTTATTGTGTTGATATGGTCATGGGTTGCCATTGGCCATCACCAACATAAAAGCTTTTCACAAAAATGCGTTTCACAATTGGTGCCATAAGTTTGGGAAAGGATTTTTTTCAATATGGCGTCAGGCAAGATTTTTTATGGATTGAACCAGAACCACAATGAAGTTAACATAGTGCAAGCAAATCTGAATCAACCTGTTTAATACGCAATGCAAAAGAGTTTATCTAGATTACTTAGAGAATATGAGAGATTTCTGGCTCATTTGTGTCCAGATTTTGTCCATGAATATTGTTAGTCATGTCTTCATTGTGTTTTGGTGTTCTGGAAATAGAACTGACTTTCTTGTACCACCAGGCTATTGGTCCCAAGAACCATGGTTTTTAATTTTTTGTACCCATTTATAAGTATTGATTTAAAAAAATAAAAAAAATTCTGCTTGTCCATAGAAAAAAATTGTATTATACTTGACATTCAAATAAATTCCAATGTAAAGTGAAGACATGTAAGAAATTGGTATTTACTAAGGAAAAAAGTGAGAGTTCTGTGTAGGCCTTTGGAAAACACAAATCTGTTACTTGGGGAGACATTTCAGTTTAAGTATTATATCTGACAAAGTCCTAAATTATGTTTAAACTATGGCTATGAATTTTACTAGGAAAGGAAGAATTTTTATAGCAAATAAATTATAGGAATTTCAAAGACCACAGACAGACTCTTGCTCATTTTTTAACTGGGATTGAGACAACCCAAGGGCAAATAAAGCCTTAATTGAAGATGTAAAAGTGTCAACAACACTAACCAGAGTTTGGTTTTTGTCTTTCTGCATGTATGCAGGTATTTTGTTTTCTGTTTTGGTAAAGTTAGTGATGAAAGGAAACTTACTCTACTATATACTAAAATATTTTCTGAAATAAGGATAAGTAAATCAGTGTAGTAAAGGTACATAGCTATCTGTGATGTCATGAAGACCTTGGTAAGTGTAAGAAAGGAATATACTCTATATGCAACACACAGATCAATGGGGGAGTAATTTTACAAGTGGGATGGGGTCTCTAATTACTCAGAAAATAATTAATTTAGATCCTTACCTCATGTCATATATCATTATAGATTTCAGAAAAAAATGGATCTAAAATACTTTTAAAATTAAGCCATAAAAGTCACAGATAATAGAGGAGATTATTTTGGAACTTTCTAGTCTGAGAAGTGTAGTAGTCCCCTCTTATCCAAGGGGGATACGTTCTGAGACCCCCAGTGGATGCCCGAAACCTCAGATAGTACTGAACTCTATATATATTGTTTCTCCCTATACATACATACCTATGATAAAGTTATTTATCAGTAAGAGATTAACAATATATAAAAATAGAACAATTATAGCAATGTACTATAGCATCATACACACTGTGGCTGTAACTCTTGTAGCTTGAAGTGCGACAGCAAAACTAGCATGAATTTCTTCTTCCTTTGTCACAATTTCATGGATAGAAGATTTGTTCTTACCGTAGATTTTAGCAAACTCAGCATACAATTTTTTTTTTCCTTATTAAGTTGAGAACTTCAAACTTCTCACTTAAAGAAAGCTCTTTACAGCTTCTCCTTGCCGTAGTGGAATTGCCAGCATCACTACTTTTGTGCTTTGGGGCATTATTAAGTAAAATAGGGGTTACCTGAACATGAGCACTGTGATACCTCATCTCAACAGTTGATCTGATAACCAACAGTCTACTGAGTGACTAATGGGCAGGGAGTGTTGACAGTGTGAATGTGCTGGACAAAGGGATGATTCACACCGTGGGTGGGATGAAACAGGATGTGCAAGATTTCATCCCACTACTCAGAACAGCACACAGTTGAAAACTTATGAATTACTCGTTTCTGGAATCTTCCATTTAATATTTTTGGAAATTTTTGAAATCACAGAAAGTGAAACCACAGATGAAGGTGGGATGACTACAGTAATGAGAGAAATTACAAAGCTAAATATTTGAATACTTACCTTTGTGTAAAACTTGTAAAAACATTGTAAATACAATTAAGATAGAAAAAGCAAACTGAAAAAAATTTATATCATATACTGTTGCCAATGGTTTCAGTGATATACTGCAAGCAGCCTGGATCTGTCTGTGAAGGTGGATTGTATACATCTCTTCTGATCTTTGTGTACAGTGTCATCTTGCTGGTTGTTTGAAATCATAGTAGGAGTATTTACACCATAGAAATAAGCAAATACTACAAACCAGGCTTTCTTTTATCCTAGAAAAGGACTGATTGCTGATTGTTAAACACTTACTGTCATTTCCCTGTTATTATTTCTAATATGCAAAATAAAAGAGCTCATCAAATCAACAAAAATTTAAAAGTACTAAAACCCAAAAGATAAATTAACAAAATACATAAATCATTAGCAGAAGAAATGAAGCTGTAACTTTATTAATTTTGTTGTTGTTGTTGTTGTTGTTGTTGAGACAGGGTCTTGCTGTGTTGCCCAGGCTTGTCTCAAACTCTTGGCCTCAAGCAATCCTCCCAAGTCAGCCCCCCAAACCGCTGGGGTCACAGATGTGAGCCACAGAACTCAGCCAAAATTGTTACTTTAAATAGTCACTTTAAAAAAGTGGATTCAACACTTTCACTAAGAAAAAAGTCTTATTTCTGTTCTATGAAGTTAGCAAAAATTAAAGTAATAAATTTCAATTCTGGCATAGGTAAAGTGAAAAAAAGCACTCAAATAATGCTAATGGAAGTGTAAATTAGTATAAACTTTCTGGAAAACAATTTGGCAACATGTGTCAAGCGCTTTCACAGTATTCATACCTTAGTAATTCCACTTCTAAGAATAGATACTATGGAAATAATCCAAATGCAGATACATATTTATGCACAAAGGTATTTCTTTTTAGAATTATTTTTATTTTGAGACAGGGCCCAGACTGGAGTGCAGTGGCATGATCATGGCTCACTGCAGCCTTCACCTCTTGGGCTCAGGTAATCCTCCCACCTCAGCCTCCCAGGGAGCTGTGTCTACAGGCGTGCACTACCCTACCTAGCTAATTATTTATGTTTTTCTTGTAGAGGCAGGGTGTCACTATGTTACCCAGACTGTTCTCAAACTCCTGGGCTCAATTGGTCCTACTGCCTCAGCACCCTCAAAGTGATATTTCGACATCAGGAGAATAACTAAGAAAATCATGGTGTATGCACCATGCAAAGAGAGATTTTAATGAGATATAATAGAGTTTAGGATGAATGTTAGAATAAAAATCATGCTTACAAACATAGTCTTAGCCTCCTAAATGGAATAGTTGGAAGGACTAGAGGGAGATTCATCTGGGTATTTGTAGAGATCACCATTTGGTGGTAGAATTGTGAGATATTATTTCCCCAAGTTTAAAAATTTTTTTTCCTAAACTTTCAAAATAATTATGATGAACAAGTATAGCTTTTGTAAGTTGAGGAGAAAACTCACAATAAAATAATGCCTATATATAAAATTTTCTTTGAGTTAAAAATAAATTAATTCTAAAACTTGTACAACTGCCTCCTTAAAAAAAGGAATCATTTGATTTTTAAAAAGAAACAAGCACTTTGATGCAATTGTGGTAGATTAAAAAAATTTTTTTTGCATTTCATTTAAAGACCTGTGTCAAGCTTTAGCTCACACTTGAATTGATCTTATTAGTCAACTTGCAAATGGGCTGACCTGGTTAATGAGGTGAGTTTCTTTTAAAATACTTGAATAACATCCATTTCTCTATAAAGTGCTTATAGTTATTTACTAAAGGTAGCCGAATAGTTTCTTCTTCATAATGTTTTAACTATGTTATCTACAGCCTTTAAAATATTTTCTAGTTCAATTTTCCGCAAACTCCGTCCAGTCCTTTTCATTTTCCTATATATGCCGAACCCTTAACAGGATCGTAGGTATTTTGAGGTTTGTGTCCTTGTCTTTTGGAAAATGTTTTGGATTTGTCTTTTTTTTTTTCAGAGAGCTAATCTAAGATAGTCAATTATCATAGGAAAATAAACTGTTAACAAGATTTCTAGAGATTTGAAAGAAAGACTTTCTCCTTGTTGCTAATAGCATTTTACTGGGGTATAATTAATATGTATTGAATGCACAAGTCAAAGTGTACATCTGGGTGGATCTTGACTCAATGTAATGTAATCAACCATGTAACAATCCAGATCAAAATATAGAATATTCTTAGAAACAGTTCGATGTTTCTAAGAATGTCGTTGGCTTTTTCAATTACCAAGAAGTTTTGACTCCTAAATTGGAATCTTATTTTAGCACTATGCTATACTTACTTGATTTTCTAGTCATTTCAAAAGGCACAGGGCTGCTTGCCTCTTGTCACTTTCATGATACTTCATTATGCATGGAAATACCTTTAATCACTTTGAGACTGGCATTGACCTTTGAGGCACTGAGGTCAATTCAAAATGTGCTAAATACCAATAAAGTGCCTTTTAAAAGTTCAATGAGAGTTTTTAACTTTTCACAGTGACTCTGATGTATTATGGGGTCTGCTAAACCCTGCAGATGAAAAATTAATAAACATCCTTGCCCTTAAGTACAAATTCATAAAGAAGTAATTGCTGGGTCAATCCCATAATTTTAATAAAATCCAGTATTCTCTCTGATAGTAGAAAGGGACAAGTATCGTGAGAGTACATTGTTGTCAGTTCTCATGATAACTCCACAAGTTTTGGGCCAATTTCCTAAAGTGCATTCTCTACAGCCCTTGCATGACAGTTGTTAACCCAGATTCATCATGTACATTCGTACCCTAACAACTCTCAAAGACCTCTTATACAAGTATGTTTATCTTGATTTAGACAAATAATTTTCTTTTTTTGATGAGAAACTCTATTTTTACTTTAATGCCTTCAAATTCATTTATTTAGTCACTCATCAATTTATTATTTAGAGTGCTGTCTACAACACCACTGTTGTCTGGTATGGGATGTGGGATTTAGCATGAAGAAAACAAACTCTTTGCCTTTATAGAGATTATATCTTAGAAAGAGAAAACAAACAGGAATCAAATATAGACCATGGTAGTTTGTAATGAGTGCTATGTGACAAAAAAATAAAGTAGGCTTTAAGGGAGATTGAAACCATGTGGGTAGAGGTGCTATTTTATAAAATGTCATGCAAATCCTCTCTTATGAGGTTATATTTGAACAGAGACCTGAAGGAATGAAGAACATTGCATAGAAATATCCAGGGGAAGATGATCCAGCCAGAGTGAATTATGAGTGCAAAGGCCCCAAGGCTAACAAGTGTTTGGAATGTCGTAGGAACAGCTGGGAGGCCAGTGTGGCCAGAGTGAAGGAAAGAAGAGTAGATGGGGCCAGAGAAATTGCTGGCATCAGATTGCAATGGCTATACAATGGAGCATTACTGATGTGCATTATGAAAACCTCTGTTTGAAATTATTGCATTAATAGAATCTTGGAGATTTAGGCTAACATAAGCATCTTAGCACAATGTCTGACATAATGTCTTTATTGTTACAAAATAAATACACAGTAAATATCTTTTGAATCGAAATTCCTTCTACTTTTTGGCATAAATGAGCAGCTGAAAAATTGCACTGTTTCCCTCTTAGACCACTAAAATGTAATCATCTGAACTTAAGGAATAGTGATATATTTCTGCACTTGAAAAATGACACTGATGGTTGATAATCTTTATCAAGTAATGCTACCAAAATACAAAACAAAAACAAAAACAAAATTAAAAAAAAAAAAAAAGAGCTACCTCAATGTTTTGGCTGAGTTTTTTGACGATGCTGGTGATGGTCTGGATGTGGCTTTCCAGTAACTTCCTGGCGAGTGATTCCTCTTTTCGAAAGCCATGGGTCCCCTGCAGACAAGCAGAGATATCCTCCTTGATGCGGAAGGCTTGTTCAAGGAGGAAAGCTATGGTACGCTCCTGGTTATTCAGTCTGTCTTCTAGCTGACCTCTCTGGGTGTTTGGAATGATGGGGAGAAAAGGATGACTCCTGATCAGAAAAAGGAAAAGGAAACACCGGGGCATTACAAGAATGAGCTGGAGGAGCCAGGAACCAGAACTAGAATCTTCACTTCTGATCCTTTATTTTTCACCCTGTGAGAAGTTTGATAGGATTTTAAGTACCTGCCATGGTTAGAGTTTGGTGAAGGTCTCATCTAAGAAGCGGATCCACTTTTTCATGCTTCAAGCCAATTGGTGGTAGTTAGGAGTGGGTAGGGGGATTCATGAAAGAAGATATTAGAAGCCTTCTTCCAAGACTGATGCCTTTATATACCCCTCATTAAAATTCTACTTTAATGTAGAAAAAAATTAAGTTTTTATAACTATAAAGATGCAAAAGTGATCGTGTTAGAGAGTTTTCTAAGGTGTGAGTCCTGGAATAGCAGTCAGGAGGATAGGCCACCACAAAAGAATTCTATCATCAAATATACTTAGAAAACCTCGCATATGATGACTCTCCCTTAGAGATTCCCGTTGTGCATTTTCATATTGTCTAACAGAATTATTCTAATTTCATAGATAGGGAAAATAGTTCATGAATGATACCAATCATAATCCCAAAAGACATAATCCCAAACATTGAAATTCCTAAAGTTTAAAATCTCTTGACTGGATTAAGGGGTACCTAGAACCTGGTGAAGCAGTGTATCTGTGAAGGTGTTTCCAAAGGAGATGAGTGTGTGAGTCGGAGTGCACTTCACGAGAAAGATCTATCCTCAATGTTTTGAATGTTTTGAAAATCACAGAAGTAAAAACAGGCGAAAAAAACAACAAATGTCCTCTGCCAAATGATTCAGTCATGTATGACTTCTGCCCCTTCACACATAGTGCCATGCTTGCTTTCAAAAAAACACTCTTCATCAGAGAATAAAAAGAATTCCACAAACTGAGCAACATTCTGAACCAAAGACGCTTGCTGATATAGAGGTTCCTCCAGTGTTCTGAAACTCACTGAATGATGAAATATTCTTAGAGATTTGACTGTCAAAGAAGATAGACTTCCTAAATTTGCCACTAAATCTAACATAGACAAACTAGTGCATGCCTCACTTTGGCTGGAATGGCACTTTCAAAATCATCCCCATCTTTCTTATCAACTATATGCCATCATGCCCCAGTTGGATCCCAACATTCTTGAACTTACCTGCTTCTTTATATATTAATGACTGGGAAAAAGTGAAGTACTTTATAAACATTTATTTGAAGATTTGGTGGACTTTACAGAAGAAAATGGATTTTAGTAGAATCCCCAAACCATGACAGATTTGGAATTAAGTCCCATCAAGGCTTCTAAAAGTGAATCTCAAGGTGTCATCAATAAAATTTGTTTTTGTCATTCAGCCCAATGCATTTGGTGAAAAATCCAGACAAGTGGATTGACCACCCCATATGGTTTAAAAATATTTCATTTGTTTGCAGTGGCATTCCTCCCAGCTAATGACATTTTAGGAAATTTTAATGAATTAAAGTCACATTTGCCTGAAGAGAAGCCAGCAAAGTTACCAACTGTTTCAAATATAATTATGCACACCGTAAGATAAGAAGACACACAATAGTGTGACTATTTGATTATCAGTATTGCTTCTGCATATGAGTGCATGTGGAATGAATTTCTGTGTACCCAAAACAGCACAGAAAAATTATGTAAAGGTGGAAATATTTAATAGGGAGTGCTCATGTTGGTGTACGTTGAATCGTAGAATTTCAAAAAGAACAGTGCTATGTGGAAAATCAATGAAACGTGAACATATTCTCTGAGGAGAGCCATGTCTTAAAAGAAAAAAGAAGCAGCAATTCATTGCCATGCAAGACTTCAAAATATGATTGTGAAAGTTGGCCAGCTCTAATGGACTACCTCCATGCAATTGCCCATAATGTAGCCCTGGAATATACTTTTTCAAATGTTGAATTTTCTTCCTGGTTTTTTTCCTACTATCTTTTTTTTTTTTAATTTTAATTTTAATTTTTATTTTTTTTTATTATACTTTAAGTTCTAGGGTACATGTGCATAACGTGCAGGTTTG
>NW_012115488.1:14200609-14207423 GCF_000951035.1 Colobus angolensis palliatus | reverse complement strand
CGATTGTCCGGCACTCACTAGTGAGATGACCCCAGTACCTCAGTTCAAAATGCAGAAATCACCGGTCTTCTGTGTCCTTCGCGCTGGGAGTTGGAGACTGGAGCTGTTCCTATTCGGCCATCTTGCTCCGCCCCCCTTTCCTGCTATCTTAAATTGTCAGCATTGTTATTATTGCTCTTCACAATTTGCTATACTTTGTATTTCATCTTCACATCATTTGCAATACTGGAGTACAAATTGTATAAAGACTTGCAGAAAGTTCTAATTTGTTTTATGCATATTTTATAAATTTCTCCACAAAAGTGCATTATCACAACATTGACTTTGTGTGTAAGCATTGTGTATGTAAAGATGTTTAAACTTCCCCAGTAAATGAAGAGATGTCCTTTTTTGTACAACTGCATTTGTGAAAGATAAAATTTCTCAAGATCTCAGCTCTTTGTGCAATTGCATATGCTGTAGTGACTCATTGAAGTTTTGGATCAATCTTATCAAAAGACTTAGGTTATCTGTCATGGTATTTCAGATGACTACAGTTATAAAGCTAGGTTGCACAAAACTACCATCCATAGTATTATGCATTTATACATTCTGAATTTTGATTTATTTATTTGTGAATATGGTTCATCCACTTATAACATTGTACCCATATGACTGTTGTTAGTGTATCTGTATGTTTATGCTTCTAAAAATGCACCGTACTATTGCCTATTTTATTATGTAAAGTGCCCTGTGAAATGCTCTGTCATGTTTTCATACGCTTCTAAAATAAATCTCCTTTTATAAATGTGAAGAAATGTCTTTTAAATTAGTTTTTCCAGAATTATATTTTGGGGATTTTGATCTTTTTGGGATGTCCACACTTGGTATTATGACGTTCAGGACTGTGTTTTTTGGGATTGCCAAACCCATTAATGGAGTAGTTAACCGGTCCTCAGTCATCCAAAGCTCATGCACTAAAACACTTGGTTGTATAGTCCCCAAGTACAGGTTATTTCCAAAGCCCTTATGTATACTGATTTCTGACTCTACACCAAGTCATATTTTTAATACACGAACATGACAACCTTCCTTCAAATCTGTATAACTGAGTTAGAAGTTTACTTTAAATTTGTCTTTAGTGCTATTAAATTTCTTGGAGATTTCCTATTATCCTATCACCCAGTAGAAGGGGCTGTGAGTTTTCTCTCTTTAATCTTACCTGCTTAGTACACTGAATTTCTGCACGAGTTTTTATTTAAAGAAATATTTCAATGTCCCAGAACTATTTATTTAGTAGGGCCAGGATTACCTCTACGTCACCTGTAACCTAGCCTAGGATGTTTTCCATGTTGCCGCCTCTGAATGGTAGCAAATTATGTTGTGAATGTCACTGGAAAGAGAAGTCAGCCTTAAGGAAAAGGGGATTTGGCCTTTGTTAGGGCCTGGGAATAAAATGATGAATAAGACAGACAAAGCCCCTGCCCTCTTGGAAATATATATTTGTATCTATATACTTACGTAGATGTATAGATATATAGCATATATATTTTTAAAATGATGATTATATATGCTGGATCATAAAAAGCCAAGGCCAAATAATTCATGCTTATTCCCATTGCATGAGCCAAAATAACTCTTTGCTTTAGGCCAATAGTGACAAATTTTCTTGGAAGTGAAAATGTCCTCAGGACAGCAGATTTTAGGGCCAGATTGTGAACATTAGCATTTTCTGGACTGCAAGTTTCAGCTGGGGTTGTGTTTAGCTGTGTTTTTGAAAAACCAAAGAGAGTGATTTAAGTAAGCAGGATTTATTGGTTCATGTAACAAGAAGTGGAGAGGTAGAGCAGCTGACCGAGGAAGTCACCAGGTACCCAGCTCCTTCTGGCTTCCTTGCCCACTCATAGTGTGTGACCTTTACCCTCAGGTCTCAAGGTTGTTGTTCCACCTTGAAGTGTCCTGTCTCCATTCCAGATAGAAAAGACAGAAGGCAAAAAATAAAATAAAATGTGTGCATCTGTTGAGTTTGTCAACACTCGTCCTTTTTAAATCGAGACAGCCTTTCGAAAAGACTCACCATGACACTTTTGTTTGTATTTCACTGACTGAAGCTATGTCATATAGCCACCTCTTACACCTTCTTTTGTTTTGTTTTTTGGAACTGGGTACATTGTAGCCTTAAACAAAACTGGGACTTTTATTAGCAAAGAGGAAAGAGAAAATGTCTCCTAGATTGACTACTGGTGGTATTTGCCATATGCAATTTTCCTCCTTTTTACCTCTAATTTGACATCAAGTATCTCTGCCAGAGGAATTTAAAAAATAAGAAGTTTGTGTCTTCCCTGTTGGTTGTTTGCTGTCTTAGGATTAATCTGCAGCTAAATTTTTTGGGGCTGCGCCAGAAGCTGGCTAAATGTTGGCCACAGATATCATTATTATTACCCTAGTGATGGATGGTTGCTCACAAGGACCAGTGTGGGCAGACGGCACGGCAAGGTTTCAACTGCCCAGTGAAGGTCAGCAGAAACTGGTTGGTTTATAAAGGAAGAAGAGGGACTCATGCTATGCACATAAAGAAAATATAGAAATATTACTTCTTTCAAATTTAGTAGCTCTGTAATTTCATCTTTACAAAACTGCTCAAAAGACATATAATGTAAACCTTATAGACAATTTTAAGCTTTCTAATAGCCACATTAAGAACAATTTTTAAAAAGCTGATGACAGGCCAGGCGTGGTGGCTCACACCTGTAATCCCAGCACTTTGGGAGGCTGAGGTGGGCAGATTACTTGAGGTCAGGAATTCGAGACCAGCCTGGCCAACATGGTGAAACCCCATCTCTACTAAAAAATACAAAAGTTAGCTGGACGTGGTGGTGCATGCCTGTAGTCCCAGCGACTCAGGAGGCAGAGGCACAAGAATCCCTTGAACCTGTGAGGTAGAGGCTGCGGTGAGCCAAGATTGAGGTACTGTACTCCAGCCTGGGCGACAGAGCAGAACTCCATCTCAAAAAACAAAATAAAACAAAACAAAAACTGATGACATTAATTTTAACAATATATTTTATTTAACCCATTATATCTAAAATGTCATTGTAACATGTAATCAATGTGAACTTTTTAATGGAATATTTTACATTCTTTTTAAAAATAAGTCTTTGAAGTCCAGTGTGTATTTTACACTTAGGGCACAACTCCTCAATTTGGACTAGCCACATTTCAAGTGCTCTACAGGCACATGTGGCCAGTGGCTACTGTTTGGGATAATTCTAGAACCTGAGAATCAGAAAGCGGGAGGAAAACATCACTGAGCAGTCAAAAGCGTTACCACCATGTCCATACACTACTCCTGCATTTTATAAATAGTTACAGCTAATATCTTTGGGCATTTAATATAAGCCAGACCTTGTGGCTAGCACTTTAAATTATTCATCTATTGAATCTTCATGATAACACCATGAAGGATCTATTAATATTACCCCATTTTTAACGATAATGAAACTGAGGCTTAGAAAGATTGAATAACTTGTCCGACTTTATTCAGCTAAAAATGGCGGACCAGTATTCAAGCTACGCAGTCTGGAGATCATACTACGTTACATGCGGAGAAGAGGTCCCCTTCAAACTTTGCCTCCAAATCACCCCCGGAATGTGCTTCCTCCTCAATTTACCCACTATTCTAACAAACCAAGTTGGATGATTTCTGGATCCATATAAATGTAATACCTGATAATTCTATGCTGAGGAGAGGGTTGCCTACTAATAGATGGAAGAAATCACAGATTAAAGGCAAAGATGAGCAAAAGAGTCAGAAGTTCAACGAAAAGTAAACAAAGTAAATGAGAAATGGGAAAAGACAAAGGCCAGGGCTCTTTCATGTATGAGCAAAGAAACTTAAAAATCCTGATAACCTCTCTTGGCATTAATCTATTACTCCTTCCCTTCACAGATCAGCTTCTTGAAGAAGCAAGCTAGTTTTGTTGTGCCTCTCAATATGTGTGGTTTACTCCTCACCCTATGATAATCAGATACCTCTCTCTCTTTCTCTCTCTCCCTCCCCACTTCCATCCTCTCTCTCTCTCTACCTTCAGGCATTTTGGGGGAAGCCAACTGCCATATTGAATAGCCCTAGGAAGAGGTCCACATGATGAGGAACTGAAAACTCCTGACAACAGCCAGCAAGGGTCTGGGATGTCCTATCAAGAGCTACATAAGTGAACCATCCTAGAATTCCTGATCCTGAGAAACTGTGAGGTAAATGTTTGCTGTTTTATGCCGCTGAGTTTTGGGATACTTTGCTACACAGCAATAGATAACTAACATGGACAGTAATCTACATGAAAAAATGAGGAAGGTCTGAGACTCAGATGGTGATCTTGGACATAAAGGAGGAGGATAGATGCTACAGATATTATAAACCTAGAAGCTGTAGAACTTTGAGATAGATTGGAAATGAGCCTCAAAGCAGGAGAGATTCTGATGTTTTGGATTTGAGCTTAATGTATGATGTCACTTTTCATCAAGACTGAAAATTCAAACAAAAAACAGTTAGGTTTAGGGGGAAGAAAACAAATTTGAAATTTTGTACATGGCATCTATATGGAGATGCCCCTTGAACAGTCTGAAATGTGTCTGAAGATAGAGATTTGGATGTTACCAGAGAAGTAAATGGTGGTTGAAGACTTGAGTGAAGAAAATGAGATTGCCTGAGCTGGCAGGTGTGTATGTGTGTGTGTGTGTGTGTGTGTGTGTGTGTAAAAGAGAACAGGCATTTTTGGAATCACTTAGGTAGCTTTCAAAAGGAGGAGTTGCACCATCACTGCTCGCCTTGGTTCCTACCCCATCCCACATACTGCAACTGTCTGGTAGGGTGGGGGTCTAGGACCTGAGAAATGACGGGGGGTTCTGTGGGACTCACAGAGCAGACTTTGGTCCCATGGAAAATATTGCCATCCCCCATGCCCAGGGGTCCTGTTGTCTCTGCAGAGCCAGCACACCTTTGCTCAGCTCTGGCTGAGTCTTCAGAAGACTCACTCAGCTTCAACCTCCTGGGAAAATAAAGCTTTCAGCAAGCAGTACAGAACTGAGGGTTAGTGAGAATATGGGAGCTAAAGTAAATCGGCCCAAGAAGGATGTGACAGCTCATGTGAGACAAAGTGCAGAAAGAAAGGAAATGAGTTACACAGTTATTCAGAGGTTAAAAAACTCCTGGGCTGACCATGATTTTGACAAAAAGGTTGAATTAACGTGACTTCCCATCCTCTCTCCCTCACAAAATCCTGAAGGACTTGGAGAAGGTGAAAATCCCCTGGGGTAGTGGGGGCTATTTTAAACTGGTGCATGTGTGGATGGTGCTGTGGATGCCACGATGTGCCCCCCAGCTCCCTTTTCAGGAAGGAAGGACTTATACCCCTCAACTGTTGGGAGTGCTGCCAGCTGGCAGACCTCAGCTGTTAGCTTTCTCTGAGAACTGCCTTGTCAAGGTCATGCCCATTTTCTGGGGCAGCTTCATTCAGTGATTGGACAGTGTGTGCGTATAAAGGCCTGGCATGCTTGGTCTAACTCTGGACAACTTTGAAGGGCTGTCCCAGCTCCAGAGCTTCCTGAGAAGTTGGCTGCAGTCTTCTTTGGTTCAACTATTGGAGCCATGGTACCTAATGTATATAAAATCCATATATAACTAATTGAAGTTAGTTGGTTCAACTCACTTTGTATAGTTCAACTATTCCTTCTGTTCAGTTCCATTCCTTTCCCTCCCCTTCCACAAGTGTTGATCCCAGTGTGGTCTATAATAAGCCTTCTATTCACCAGTCTCCATCTCAGAGTCTGTTCCCTGGGTAACCCAACCTAAGTCAGATGGCTGCATTGGCCTGGGACAGGGGACAGCTTGGGAGGGCTGTGGGAAGATAAAATGGGGAAAGGGAACAACGTAAGTCTGCTCTTCTCTGTTGCCTTGGGATCAGTTGCTCTGACTCATGTGAAATGTCAAACTGTTCTAGGTGTCCTCTAAAGAAAGATTAGGCAGGGCAGAGAGACTGTGTTGGTAAGGAGTTGGAGCAGTAACAATAACAACAAACTTGGGGAACAATTGACTTTGGGGAGTTGCTGCCACCTTGCTCCACTTCTAAATGTCCCCAGGGTGGGAAAGCAACTGCCCTCCTAAACCTGCTTCTTCCTGGGAGCAAAAGGTGAAGACCTGATAGGAGAAGTTATTTTGTGAAATAGGGAGTGGTTTTCTGGTGCCTGGGGCTCATCCACACCCCACCCCTGGACTCACTGGAGCTGACAAGGCTACATTGGAGACCAGGATCTGGCTGAAATGCCCAGAGCAAGTGAGTTCAAAGGCCAAATTAACAGGACTTTTGAGGAGCACAGCCTTTTTAAAAGTAATTAACCTACAAATTAACAACCTACTAGATTACAGATTACCACAAAAGAGAGATATTAAAATGTACACAATAAATTTTTAAAAGGCTAATAAACATATTAAGAGAGAAGACAATAGAAAGTATTAGTAAAATAAGAAAAACTAGAAAATGTAAAAAGTAAACAAGTAGAACCATTAGGTATGGAAAATATAATTGAAATAAAAAATAAAAGGTAGGATAAATATAACAGAAAAAATAACTAAGGAATGAATTAGTGATTTGCAAGACCAGACTGAGGAAATTTACGAGGCAGAACAAGGAATGGTCCACAAGTTGGAGATGTCAGGGTCACGATTTGAAAGTTATGGATTCCATACTATGCAGCCATAAAAAAGGATGAGTTTGCGTCCTTTGTAGGGACATGGATGCAGCTGGAAACCATCATTCTTAGCAAACTATCACAAGAA
>NW_012115488.1:14186000-14200559 GCF_000951035.1 Colobus angolensis palliatus | reverse complement strand
ACCACACATCTACAGCCATCTGATCTTTGACAAACCTGACAAAAACAAGAAATGGGGAAAGGATTCCCTATTTAATAAATGGTGCTGGGAAAATTGACTAGTCATAAGTAGAAAGTTGAAACTGGATCCTTTCCTTACTCCTTATACGAAAATTAATTCAAGATGGATTACAGACTTAAATGTTAGACCTAAAACCATCAAAACCCTAGAAGAAAACCTAGGTAATACCATTCAGGATATGGACATGGGTAAGGACTGTCATGTCTAAAACACCAAAAGCAATGGCAACAAAAGCCAAAATTGACTAATGGGATATATTTAAACTAAAGACCTTCTGCACAGCAAAAGAAACTACCATCAGAGTGAACAGGGAACCTGCAGAATGGGAGAAAATTTTTGCAATCTACTCATCTGACAAAGGGCTAATATCCAGAACCTACGAAGAACCCAAACAAATTTATGTGAATAAAACCAACAACCCCATCAACAATTGGGCAGAGGATATGAACATGACGAGTTCATGGGTGCTGACGAGTTGATGGGTGCAGCACACCAACATGGCACAAGTATACATATGTAACAAACCTGCACGTTGTGCACATGTACCCTGGAACTTAAAGTATAATAATAATAAATAAAAAAAAGAAAGTTATGGATTCCAAAATCAAATGTTAACAGTAACTCCCACATTTTCTCTTCATTCCAACAATAAGCAGGGGACCTTAATGCTACTCATGTGCCCTAATAGGGTGGCTGCAGAAATAACACCCAGAAGTATTCTTAGACTCCAAACCCACAGTTTGTTTAGTTCTTTCTTCCTTTCTTGATCCTGGCTACCATTATCTTTTCCACTTTTGCTCCTAACAAATAGCACATCCTCCATATGGCAGCTAGAGTGGTCTTTCTAAAGTGTAAAGGTAGCCCTTGACTACGTAAAACCTTCCTATAGCTTATCCATTCTTTCAGAATAAAATCCTATCTCTTCTTTCTAACCTCATCTCCTCCCATTCTTCCCTCCATTTATCTCATTCAACCACATAGGCCTTCTCTCATAATACCCCATTTTATCTTCTCCAAAGCATTTGTCATTACCTAAAATTATCTTATTTACTTGTTTCTGTTTATTGTCTATCCTCCATCACTAGAATGAGAGCTCCCTATGTGAGGCACTTTTCTAATGTGTTCTGCACAGTCCCCTAACATTGAGAAGAATGCATGGCACATAGTAGGCAGTCAATAAATATTTGTTGATTGACGGACTGATTTCTCTACCTGGACTGTTCCCTTAAGACTCAGTCGTTGAAAAACTGGACAAAAATAAATAAATAAATAAATGGTTCCATAAAGTCACAGTCTGTTGGAGCCTCAAGACATAGTTTATTCTCTTGAGCAATATAAAATAGTCTCAGCATAGGTGAGATTCTTCTTTTCTTTTTTTTCAAATTGAATATTTCATTAACATGGTAGTTGTTTTTGTAACACGTGTACACACACTTGCACACTCAGAGAGATTCTTCTTTTCTATCACCTGTAAATCTGAGGTGCAAAGAAAACTTTGCCAAGGGGTTTTGTGAGTCAGATTGCATTTACCACTCATTTGGTTCAAAAATGTTCTTTTGGAAAATCACCAAATGGTACCTACCATATATAAAATCCATTCCCCTAAAACCCCCACCATGCTGACAGTGCTACCCTGGATTGGATGTATGAGTCACAGGCAGAAGGGAAGAAGATGCCAGGCTCTGCTGAAGGTGACACACAGCCTCGCGGTGGACTGCAGATTTGCTCATTATTTTCTTTGAACCAGTGTTGCTTTGTGGCCGCTAGACAATCTATAGCCCAGATTTGCCAGCAAAGGTATTTGATCTCCTGGTTTTCAGTCCTGTATAAACACTTACAAATTATGCTTCATTTCCCCCCAAATTTAGAAATTGTTTTCTCCTAGATGTTCTCAGTATGGCAGATACCATTGGTTACCCTCCCACCAGCCACCCCCACTTCTGCCTGACTTGATTCATGCTTCCTGTGCCCCATAGCCTTCTGGGGGGCAAACTAATCATAAGGATTCCATTCTTCTGGGTTGAGATGCAATTGATCATGGTCAGAGCATGTGAAGCAATTCTGACCCATGAGATGCAAAGAGAAACCTGCTATGGGGCTTCTGGGTGAAGTGTCTTTGCCTTCAAGAAGGAATACACGAGGAGAAACTTCCCTCTTCTTTGCTGAATGTTGTCCTGTCTGTGCATGATGCTTGGAACTACCAAAGCCATCTTGTGATCATGAGGAAAAAGGATATGGTGGAGAGAAAGGATAAAAGCTTAATGATGTTCTGAAGCTACTAAATTTACCAAACTCTGGATTTTTTTGTTGTTGTTGTTATATGAGCTAAGCAGTATTCCTACATTTAAACCATTTTTGGCTAGTGCTTCTGTTATGTGCAGCTGAAAGTATTGTGTGTGTATCTAGTCATTTACCAATAAAAATGTCATTTCAAATAAAGATATATTAAGTACTTACTAAATATTTACTCTAGTTCATATACAATATTTACTCTAGTCCATACACACATTTACTCTAGTCCATGCCTGTAATACTACATATTTAAATATAATTGCTCTGTTCCTCAAAGAACTTAGATTAATTCTGATTTCTCATACTTCAACTGGTATCACAGGGGAGGGTGAGGGAGGAAAGTTGTTAAAATACAGATTACTCCACTCCAACACAGACCTACTGAATCATAATTTTAGGGTAGGCAGGGAGAGTAAGAATATGCATTTTAAGCAAGTGCATAGGTGATTCTAATATATCCTAAAGACTACACACCACTCATTTGTTTAAGATTGGTCATGTGAATCAGCAAATAATATAAGGAAGGATATATAATGAAGTGCTAAAGTAGTGAACTATGGAATATGAGCTGTCAAGTTCTGTAGACATCCAGAAGCAGCTTGGCAGGTTGGAAAGCAAGGTAGACTGAGGGTAGAATACAGGCTCCACCACTTACCAACCAAGTGTTCTAATTGCTTCATCTGTAAACAGGGTCAACAAGGCCTATTTTGCTGTGTGGTTATAAGTTGAGAAGCATGCAATAGAGAGGGTGATAAGTGAGAAGCATGCAGTAGAGAGGGTGGTGAAACCAATGCCATACAGCTATATGTCTGGAGTTAGGAGGGTCCCAGTGCCTCACTCTTGGGGGTGAGGTGCTGTTGGCTAATGTCAAGATTATGTCTGGAAAGAGCAATGAGGGGGCAGACCCAAGCCAACAGGTCTGTGGTCCTGTCTGTCAGGTCTGATTTCAATGCTGTGGCTATTTGGCCCATTGAAGGAAGCCTTTTAGGAGGGTATCACCTACTGCTATGCAAAGCTATTTGTCTGCAACCATGGAGACATTAAGTGGGATGCAAATGCTAGACTGTAGTTATTTCTTTTCCTTAATTTTTAAAGTTTATTTTAAAAATTTATTTTATGTTTAAGTGGAGAGCTTTCCTTTTTGAAATTTCTTTTCAGGCCTGGGATTTACTATTAACTGCAGTCTTATTATTATTGCTAATTCTTAAGGTTTAATGAAGCCCCAAATCATGGCTCTGTTTGGTTTTATTTACATGGTTCCTAAAAGATAACAGACAACTTATATTTTTTCCCTGTTTGCATTGCCACAAGGACAGAGAATATTGTTTTCCAATTGACTTTTCTAAATCAACCATGGAAGAACAAACACATGAGCATGTCTCAATTTTCTAAGAGAGATTCCTGACGAGGCGATTATTCGAATCATTATGTATTCCTAAGGGATACAAACTGAGGGCTTTCCCTAGTAGTAAGATGTAAACTTAAGAACCTCACTGCTTTCTTAGTATGTTATGTATGTCAGTGGAACCTAGATCTAAATTTAACTATGAAAGGAAAGAAATAACTGAATATTCCAGATGAGTGCAGATGGAGTCACCAGCCACAGGAGGAAAAATTCCTAGGGGGCCTTTTCAGAGAGATATTTGGGCTTCACATAGATCATTGATTATGTAGCTGACAACTGAATCCGAACAGATTTTCCACAAACTCTGAGTTCTATTTTTCTGTAATTCGGTGTGACTTACACCAGCTGTGCTGTAGCTGGCAGATCGGCCGGTACATGGAGCCTCTCACTTCCCTGCCTGTTCTGTTCTTGTGAATAGAGTCCTAAATTTACTGAGGAGATTCTGATAACCATTTTGGCAACCTGTAATACTCAGAGAATCAAACTTGAAAATTTAAACTTTTTCTAGAACACAAAAAGGCATACTGAAGAAAGATTTCTACATTTTTATGAGATCTAATGTATGACTAGTTACGGTCTGAGTGCAGAGAGTCCTACAAAAATAAAAAAATCTAAAGTGAAATCTCAGGGAATATTTTGATGCCTCACAAAAATAATCTATGAGTGTGTATGTGGGGAGTGATGAAATAGAAAAAAACATTTTCTATAGTTTCTGTGTTGCTTGTTTATAACCACCCTGGCAAGTGGATGTTTGTAGCTGGAGAAGCTTCCACTGCTGAGTTTTAGGTAGGGCTGAATGCTGTGGGGGCTGAGGCAGGCAATTTGAGTTCGGGTGGCCTCTGTCCAGGAGGAAGTACACCAGGCTAACAGGGCTAGGCCATCACAGAGCACCAGGAAGGGCCCAAAAAGGAGAACTCCATATAGTGGCACGGTCCAGAAGAGACTGGAGAAAAAACTGGTCATGATTCTTTTCCAGTGAAAAGTGATGCGCTCTATAAGGCAGACTCCTCATGTTCAGTAGAATTTTTAATAAGATTACAAAATGAGTGATGTGCCTGGTACAACTGGTTTTCCTTTATGTGGAGGCGTCAAGGTTGACAAAGGTTCCAAACAGAGTTCCTGTGTCAGTGAGGACAGGGTGGATGTCTGGGTCATATTTACAGGTAAAGCATATGCAAACTGCAGTGCAAATTGTTTTGATGATGTTGGGAGTTCCTGTAGCATTTGTGGCCCTCTTGAGATACCACATTACCTTGCTCTTTGGGGGTGGGGGAGTGTTTAATGTGAGTCTCTAGGGGAAAGAACGCTGTACTTGGAGTAAGAAGACCTGGGTTCAAGTTCTATCTCTGTCACAAGCTACCTTCAACCTCTCTGAGGTTGCCCAGAAGAGGGCTCCCTCTCTGTCTGGTGGAGAGAGGGACTCCTGACCCTCCCACTCGGCTGTTGAGGTCAAGTTAAAGGATGTATACTTGAAATACTTTGCAATGTCTTGTAACCAAGTCTTGTACAATGTTGTATATATGTGTTCTAACAATTATTTATAATTATTAAATGGTGTTGTGGGTTGAATTGTGTCCCCTCAAAAGAAATGGTGAAATCTTAAGCTTAATACCTCAGTATGTGACCTTATTTGGAAATTGGGTCTTGCAGATATAAGCAGTTAAGGTGAGGTCCTACTGGAGTAGAGTGGGCCCGTAATCCAGCATGGCTGGTGTCGATGTGAAGATGGCTGTATGTATGTATGTATGTATGTATGTGAAGGTGGTTGTATAAAGACAGAAACACAGGGAGACACCATGTAAAGATGGAGGCAGAGATTGGAGTGACACATCTATAAGCCAAAGAGTACCAGGGACTCCCCAAAATCACCAAAAGCTAGGTGGGAGACAAGGAACAGATTCCCCTCAGAGCCCTCGGAAGGAACCAATCCTACTGGCACTTTGATTTTGGATTTCCAACCTCCAGAATTGTGAGGTAATACATTTGTATTGTTTAAAGCTACCCAGTTTGTGGTAGGGAGTTCCCAACCCAGGAAAAATATAAGGAATTTATTATAACATTATCTTATTTCTATTTAGTGCTTATAGTCAATGTATCATTTTCATTGCATTCTCATCACTACCCTGTGGCATAAGTAAAATTTGTCTCTACTCAGGAGGAAACTGAGGCTTGGAGGCTGTGAGTCACTCAGCAGGGAAACATTCCAGTAGCCTCTCCTCTTTCTCCTACATTACAGCAGCTTTGCTTGGGCCAGTTAGTGGCTCTTCCTGTTACATTCGCATTTTTCTCAGAGGAGAAAGGTGTGTCTTTCTCTCTGCTTCTTAATATGTAACTTGCTGCCAACATCACATAATTTTTCACCAAGTTACCTTTCCTGTCTGGCTCACATCTCTCCTTGGAGTCCTAAGGGTCTTCTCAGAGGCCCAGAGGTTGAAGGGGGCTCCCTCTCTGCTCTAGAGAACTGAAATCAGCATCAGCCTGACCTCAGTGGAGTTCTCACGCTTGAGCAGAAGGTCTTAAATGTGACAAGAATCCAGACAGCCTCCTGGGAGGGACTGAGCATCATTTGGGCAGCCCCTTCCCTTACTAATTGGGGGTCCCTATGGGTAATATCCAGTCCCTGCAACCGTGCCCACTCTTAGCAGAGCCTTGCCCATCACAGGTGGTGGGAGGCATGAAAAGAAGAAAGAGAAAGAGCAAAAGACTGCACTGTGGTTGATAGCAGCACCATCCAACCTAATATGATCTATCCATAGAAAGTTCAACCAACAGAGTTTTGTCTTCCTTTCTCACGCATTGTAGTGTGAAATATCTGTGTTCATCATGTAGTAACAAAAGCAATGCATTACGGAATAATAAAGAGTCTGCCAAGGTGCTAAGAAAAACTTTGAAAATGAATACTTTCAGACCCTGAACTCCATATTCCACTCATGAGGGGAAGTCATTAAACATTTATTATTTTGCCCATTTGACTTACTGAAAGTTTTATGTATCCAGATTTTAAATATCATTCTTTGGTTGTCAGCCAGACCCTCATCTTCACAAAATGTACTCTTGAGAGAATTCCTGAGATACATGTTGGCTATAGCCCAGCCTGGAAAACTCCTCAGTATAAAACGTCATTTCCTTGGCCTCCTTTTTGTTCGGGAAAGTTGGAACTTGCCTCATGGACAGCAGAAACCCAGGATTCATTCTCTCCAGAGACTACCAAATAGAATCCCAGATGCTATCACAGTTCCAATTTGTATTTCGCTCCTTTTCACCGCAGCCATCCTTGCCCCCATTCTGTTGCTGCTACAGCATAAGAATGTTCTTGCCTTAGAAACTTTGCTCTTTCCCCAGATGTCCACATGGCCAAATTCCTCACTTCCTGGTCTTTTCTCAAATGTCAACTTCTTAATGAGGCCTACCCCAGCCAGCTATCTAATAATTCGTTTCTCTGCTTCCTGCTAGAATGGCTCCAAATGCATTATTAGATAGCTTCCTGAAGGAACTTCTTGTCAAATTCTTATCACATTTGAAGGATCTTTGTCTGACTTGTTCACAGGTGTCTCTTCAAGTGCCTAGCATGTGCCTGGCACATAGCACATGCTTAAGAAATAGATATTAAGTGAGTAAATGGTAACAACCAGTTTTTGAAGATCAAAGAATCGTAAGGATGAAAGAGACCTTAGAACGTATTTGATTCCACGGGGAAAAACTTCCCCCACTCCCAGGAGAGTCAGTTAAAGAAAAAAAGAGAGATTTATGGGCAGAATTGATTTTACATTAAAAATTAAATTTCATGGGAAAATAATATACATTCCTAAAGCTTAACCGCCTACTTTATTTCACAGTACAATGTTGATGAGAAATTGTGGGCAGAGTTGAGAAGCAGCAGGTGCTCATCACTGATCACTTGAAATCCCCACCCCATTTTATAGCATAGGCAGATATTATCAGAGAAGAAATTTTCTTTTTCTCAAAGTCATACAGCTGATTAGAGGCAGATGCAAGAGTAGACCTGAGGTGTCCTGGCCTCCTTTTAGTGATCCTTCCACCACCATCAGCAGCAGAAGAATCAGAAAAAAAAAGGCTCTGGTACTTTTCTGCTCAGTTAAGCTTAAATGAGCATTGAATATACTGTTGTAAAATTAGTGGATATCTGCTCATTGTGAATCAATGAACAAATGTGGAAATCCGAATTGTTACCTTTAATAGAATGTCACCATAATTGAATTGTCAAAGACTGAAAGCATCCCTCCTTACCCTGCCCCATGGATTCTTATGACCTAGCATTTATCAAGCATTAATATTGCTTGGATGCTGCTCCAACTGCCTGAGGCAGGAAGGGCTTTGTAAACACACCCCATCTGCCTGTCTCTTGAATGTGCATATATGCCTGGCCCTAGAGATATTCCCTCATTGGCTGAGAATTACCCCTTTTGTCCCTGAATGTTTACTTTTTGAGTTGCTATTCTTTGCTGATAGTATTACCTGTAAATACACCCATATAGGTTTTAAGGTCAAACCTCTGAAAACCTGTAATATATATTCAGGCCATTTAATGAGTTGATAATGACTTTTACTTAAGTACTCTGTTTGCCTGTCAATCCATTTGTTGTCACCCAACAAAAACTATGAGTTGAAGGGTGAAGTCCTTCCTTCCTTCCTTCCTTTCTTGTATGTATGTATGTATGTATGTATGTGTGTATTATTTAGAGATGGAGTTTCAGTCTGTGACCCAGGCAGGAGTGCAGTGGTTCAATCTCTGTTCACTGCAACCTCCACCTTCTGGGTTCAAGCGATTCTCCTGCCTCAGCCTCCCAAGTAACTGGGATTACAGGTGTGCACTACCACGCCTGGCTGATTTTTGTATATTTAGTGGAGATGGGGTTTCACCATGTTGGCTATGCTGGTGTCAAACTCCTGACCTCAGGTGATCCGCTCACCTCCACCTCCCAAAGTGCTGGGATTATAGATGTGAGCCACTGTGCCTGGCCAGTGAAGTTATTTTAAAAACCATTGTTCTTTATTTTTATTTTATTGGATTAAATATGTCAATTCAAAATGTCTACGCTGATTACTGAAATGCTCAAATGCTATTTTGCTTTTCCAGTTAATCAGCTGCTTTAAGCAGAGCTGTAACAATTTAATTGTTCTATTGTTACTTTCCATTTAATCTGTCAACTACAGTTCATCAAGTATATTCAGTGCACCATGATAGGCCACTGGAGGGGTATCAAAAATCATAAGGCCATAGAGTGCCTGCCTTTAGGGAGTTTGCAGCCCATTCTGAGACATAAGAGAGAGAGACCAAAAGACAATTAACAATGTGAAGTCATAAATAGAAAGTTCTAGATATATGGTTTACATAGTAAGAGAAGGGATAAGGGAGAGATTAAGGTAGAAATAAATGTTGGAGTCAAGTAATCTTTATCATGCTTTTGCTTTGCATTATAGACAATTTGTTCCTCTTTGTCTTCATTTTAATTTATCTGAAAGCCAGGAAATCCAAAAAGTTTATCTTGGACTGCTTAAGTTTGTTACCATTTTTCAGGAGTTTGTTTTCTTATCTCCTGAGATGTAGGTCACCAGCTTGAGCTAAGAAATCCACACGGGTTCGTAATAGAATTTGACAGATCTGAAGAATGATTTTTATTTTCCATTTGTCATGTAGAGAGTCAGGTAGGGACAAGTTTCCCTTTTCTCCTTGGAAGATAAGCTAATATATTTATTTATAATAATAATTTTTGTGCATACCACATTCATTATCCTTAACTCAGAAAAAAAATGTCATCTATCCAAATATTGCATTTTTTAAACATTTAAAAATATTTTTCCCATGCTTGGTTTCATTTTGTTCTAAATCATAGATTTATAGTCAGATAAACAAATACAAGTTGTGGGGAACATGAAAAAAGGGGCTAAAATACTGTGATAGAACTATTTGGAATGTATTAAATTTAACTGGCCAAAGGACAGGGGAATTTTTGTGAAAAAACTGCAGTAAAAATTATGAAGAAATTTTATCATCTTAATTGTTAAAGATATTTTTTAAAAATCTAAGTTCAATGTGTATTTAGATTTTTCTCTTCACATGAACTCATTTCATTCATTTGGCTATTTTTTCTTCTGTGGTCATTATTATTAAAATCAGAATTATTTTAAAGCTGCAGTGAATTCTACAGAGTTTCTAGTCCAACCTGTTTGTTTTTCAGATGAAAAAACTAAAGCCCAGAGACATTATGGAACTGACTGATGTCACGCAGCAAAGTAGTAGAAGGACTGAGACTAAATCCCCAGTGCCCTGAAAACATGAATGACAGCATTAGACCAAATCCTGCTTTGACATATGGAACAGAAAACAACTCAAATTAATATGCATTGTGTCTGCAATGCCACCTTCATCACTGGCATTCTCAGGTAACTTGGACAATGTGCATGTGTTAATAGTGTGTTACTCTGTTTCCAGGTGCCCGGAGTTGTCCCTCTGTGGTACACCTTTCCTGGGGGAGGTCCAGGTATGGCACTGTAAATAGCAGAAACAACATCTTCTAGTGATTAGTGAAATATACTTCAAAATTTCCTGAGTTTTTATCATGAAATGTTAACAGATTTACTTGGTTTATTTTGAAGTCATGGTTAGCTATATCTGATATTGTCGCAATATGTAATATGTTGTGTTGCTTTTCACATAAATCTACGGGAACCTATGGAAGTCATTTAAAGAAAAGGTAGTTAAATCTGCTTGTTCTGTCAATCAGAAAGGAACAGGATCAGGTTTGTCTTTCTGACATGATTTAGTCTCTCCTGAAGGCAGAGAGCTTAAGGTCTCATTCAGGCACATTCATCTCTGACTGAATAATTAAACACGGGATTTTTTCTTTCTTGCATGTGAGATTTGTCACAATAAATGCAGTTAATAGTTAAAACTAGTTGTAATTTACACACTTACTTGTCAACATATTCAACTAGATCTGTAGAATTCTTGGTTGACATTTTGGCTGGAGATAATCTTACCTAAAACAAAGGTTACGGATTCAGAATATATCATCTGCTTGTTTACAGATTACTTTTATGCAGTTTATCTTTAAAGTGTTTTAATTTTAAACAAAATATATACCATAGACCAGATAATCAGCCCGGTTAATCTTATACATGCCCTTTTGTACTGCTAATGACTAAAAACAAAATTAAGTTCTGTGGAGATACGAGAGAGCTGTATTTCATAGATTAGGTATCACAGTCAAGAAAACGTTTTTGGAAAAGTCAAAGCCATAGATTATTCTTAGATAATTTAAAAACGAAATATCTAATGATTATTGACCGAGTTACTAAAGAAGTCTTCACAGAGTGAATGATTCCTGACATGCTGATTTCTAAGGAGAAACAGCTAATTTTCAAACACAACGCCCTGAACTAGAAAACTAGCCTATCCAAGTACCTGGTTGTCAGATTATTATAGCCAGAGCACAGTCATATACATCATTTACTAACATTAAGTATAGCTGGCCATATGTACACTTAACTGGCAACTTCTAATTCAATAAAGTGGTACTACTAGAAAGTTCGATTTTCATGAAAGTTGATAATTTGCAGCATTTTTATGACAGGAAAGAAGATGCCCAATGTACTCACTGTTTTTCATATCCCAAAAATGCCTTAAATTCTTTTAAGTTTAAAAAACAAGACAGAGTTATCCTAATTTTAATAGCTTATTGCTGAACTGGATTCAATATGGAGAATATGAGTGGTATTCCACCTCAGTTAAAAACTTTAACAAAATATATTCCTAGGATATTTTTTCTTGCTTTATGTTACTGTGTACTATAATGGTGGGCAGAATATGTTAAGACTCACATACAGAAAGCATTGCTTTTTCAAATGCCCAAGGAATTACTACTTCTTAAGTTTTAAGAAACTTAATTGGATACCTCCCTCCTCTAAAAAACTTAAAGAAAAAAATGTTAAGTCTATTATCAAGGATGCTAATAAAGAACGCCTGACAAAGTCTCTCCTGACCCAGCCCTGTTGGTGGTGGGCGGGCAGAACAGGCTCAAGGCTGCTCATGAAGGAGCCCGTGAGGCCCCAGGAGAGAGCTTTTCCCCTCCCCACATTGCTGAATGGGGTCTGCAATGGGTCTAACGCTGTTAAGCCATGTCTTCCCCTACAGAGTGTGGAAACTGTCCTAAGTCCCAGAGGACCTGGTGCCTTCTAGCGTGGAGCGTGTTTTCACTCCTGTTTCCCACTGAAACAGTACTGAGTCCTGAGACCTCACCTACTTCATTGTCAGTTCTTTCCTCGTCACCTTTCCACCGCTCCCTCTGGTCTGTGGGGGGATCTATTTTTGGTATTTCCTCAGCAACCCGTTGGTCCCTCCTTATATGTTTGCAAACAGTAGTCCTCTCCCAGTATTTGTAGAATTAAAGTGTACGATGAACACAGTGTCCAAGAGCACTAACTTGTCCTTTCTTCTTCTGGAGTGTAACAATTAGATCTATGTTTTATTTTTATTTTATTAATTTTTAAGTCTTATTTGAAAGACCATAAGTAGCATCTTCTTAAAAACACACCTACAACACACACTTTTTTGGTGACAAATGTTAAGCACAACGATGGAGGAATATTTGGAAAAGTATAGAAAAGTTAAAATACAGAATAAAAATTCTCGCTTGTAATTTTGCTACCTAGAACAAAAGCCATTGATGTTGGCTTTTGGTGCAATTTTTTAAATGTAATTTTTAGGTATCTAAGACAGTATTTAAATTTTTATATCTTTGCTAATTGAACATAAGAGTCAGTTCTGTTTTATCCTCATTCCTATAAGCTAGGATGTTATTATATATAAAAATTGCCTCACAAACAACTTGATGGCTACTATGGGAATTTATCAGTTTTTATCCATTTCATAATGATACTTTAAAATATTATAGCTTTTTGGTTTTACGGGCTATGAAATACTTTCTTGTATGTGACATACTTTTATTTGACATGATGCCCTATAAAGTGGATATCATTCCCTTTACATTAGTGTAAGGATGACATTAGTTACCTTATTATTAGAAACCCTTAATTAGAAACCCTTATTATGGAAAGAAATTAAGATGATTATTTTTATAGGTGAGGAGCTTCAGGATCAGAGAAGTACTAGACTTGCCCAAGATCATGTAGATGATGATGATAATCATACTATAGCCCTTCCTACTTGCTAAGCACTTACTTAGGTGACTCATTCAAACCCACAGTAACTTTGTATGATAAGCCTAATTCACCCATTTTACAGAAGAAGAAACAGAGAGGTTAAGTAATCATTTCAAAGTCCCACAGCTAGTATGTGGTACAGCCAATATAATACATACCAAAAATCAGTGTTTGATATTGTGCTAGTTTTTTACGTAACAAGTGACTGCATCTGCCTCTTGTTATGTAAATTACGAGGTGTTAAGAGAAGTACAAAAAAAATCTGAAAACACTGCTTTAAAAAAATGTTATTTTTAACAGAGAAGGTATGACAAGTTCTAATAAAGGAAACATTCTATTTAGCTATACTGTTTTTCATGTTAGAGATAAAGTCTGCACCTTGAGTTTATCATGGTTCCTTTTGAATCATCATAAAACATACATCATGATCAACTTAAAACAATATCAGCCCCATATATTAAAAATCAGTCTAATTAATGAAATTGTAAATCGAGGCCATTTTTCTTTTCAGCTTATGTTGTCGGCAGTCATTTTGCCAAGACAGAACAAACAGGAAATGTGGGAAAACTATTCTTCCAGGACTCTTAAACTCTCTAAGCACTCTAAGCTTTAAAAAAGCTGAGCAAAGTATTCTAATTTTAATGTAAATATTGAAAAGTACTTGCTTTCTTTTCTTGGTTATTGGCTGAGCCAGGAAGGGGGTCATCAGGTTCATCTGGCTGTTCCTCTGCAGTCGCAGTTGGAGAGGCACTTTTGTTTACATCTGTATCTAGGTAACCAGAATGCTGAATCAGGTCAGGAACTATGGCAAGTGAATTTTTGCAGTGCGGCTAATTTTTTTTTTTTTTTTAATTGAGGAAAGTTTCTGTACATATAGCTTAGCTTAAAGGGAGGCTTTCAATTTGTTTTACATTTCCCCTTTCCTCACTTATCCCAATTCTCCCCCATACCCCTACAACATCTATAGTTAGCTAGAAGGGCATTTCTTTACAGATACTTCTACAAGACTTTTAGAAACTTTGTTAGGATCAGACAGCTCTAAAATAATCAGGAATATTTTTTTTTAAATTATACTTTAAGTTCTGGGATACATGTGCAGAACATGCAGGTTTGTTACACAGGTATACACATGCCATGGTGGTTTGCTGCACCCATCAACCCGTCATCTACATTAGGTATTTCTCCTAATACTATCCCTCCCCTAGCCCCCCAACCCCCAACAGGCCCCAGTGTGTGATGTTCCCCTCCCTGTGTCCATGTGTTCTCATTGTTCAACTCCCACTTGTGAGTGAGAACATGCGGTGTTTGGTTTTCTGTTCCTGTGTTAGTTTGCTGAGAATGATGGCTTCCAGCTTCATTCATGTCCCTACAAAGGACATGAACTCACCCTTTTTTATGGCTGCATAGTATTCCATGGAGTATATATGCCACATTTTCTTTATCCAGTCTATCATTGATGGGCATTTGGGTTGGTTCCAAGTCTTTACTATTGTGAACAGCACTGTAATAAACATACATGTGAATGTGTCTTTATAGTAGAATGATTTATAATCCTTTGGGTATATACCCAGTAATGGGATTGCTGGGTCAAATGGTATTTCTAGTTCTAGATCCTTGAG
>NW_012115488.1:14178287-14185335 GCF_000951035.1 Colobus angolensis palliatus | reverse complement strand
GTTAGCCAGGATGGTCTCGATCTCCTGACCTTGTGATCCGCCCATCTTGGCCTCCCAAAGTGCTGGGATTACAGGCTTGAGCCACCGCGCCCGGCTAGGATTTTTTTCTTTTTTCTCAGGATGCCAGAGTGCCAAGGAATTGTAATTGCATCCTAACTAAAGTCTTGCTGTTTCTGGGGCCTCTTCCCAAGGGTGACTTAGTAGCATTGTGACTGCAGGAAGGATCTGTGATGTCAGTGTGGCTGGCCCTCACAATTGAAGTCAGGAAGTCCCTGGGATTTAGAAGCTTTTAGCGTTTTCTGTAGTGCTCATCATCACACAAATCACTAAGCCCTTCACTTCTTTGTCTCATGGGGTAGGAAGTGACCATTGTTAAACTGATATTTCACACTCTTCTCCTGATTTCATCTTCACAGTTTGAAAAGAGACCAGTTATCATCAAGTTGGACAAAGAGGAAATGAAATGCTGCGGTATTCCCAAATCTTTCTCCAAGTACTTTAGGGGGGAAGTTAATTCTTCTAGGTTACAAGGAGACTTCACAGATAGTGCAGCACTAACGAAATGTGACATGGGTCAGAGTTTTACAGAAATAAAAATATTGATCTTTGCCTATGTAGGGGAAATTTTGTTCAGTTATTTAGCCAAAAAGGGGTGGATTGTTTTAGCTATAAAATGTTTGTCCGAGTTTTAAAATTAGAATTTGCATGTTTGTTAATACTACTTGGCCTCCATATATGGAAATGATGCTTTGGCTAAGTTGTTGTCCAAATTATGGTATCAGATTTGCCTTGTTTAAAGGCACACAATGTTCAGGATGCTGAGTGACAAACTTTGATCCCACAGATAAAGGACACCTATGATTTGGGCTTCCATGCGTATCCCCTAGTCCTAAACTAAGCCCTTAAAACTCAAAGATGCAGTAGCTCATGGTTTGCAAGCAGTCCAAAAGGCTCATTATGCTACCCTAATCATCATTTTATGTAGTGCCAAGGGACACTGACACATAGCAGTGACTAAGAGCAGATGGCTATAGATTCCAAGAGAGTGTGTTGGAACCCTGACTCCTCAACCTACCAGCTATTTACTTTGGACAAAAGTACATCACCTCTTTAAGCCTCAGCTTTCTGCTCTGTGAAATGAGCTAATAATATCGATCTCATAAGGTGTTTGAGAGGGTTAAATGTAATAATATACTTACTGTGCTCAGCTGGGAGCGATGCCAGGAATCCACTAAAAGATAACTATTATTAGTGATTATTTCACAAGGTGCCAATTTTCCAAGAAATAGACACAAGCAGTGTCTGTGTGAGAAAGAAAAACTAGATTTAACCTTGCTTAACAACTTTTTGAGATTCTTTCTCTTCTTAAATTCAGCTTTTAATCCATGGTATTTGGTTAGAAAAATTGGCCCTACTAAATTGGACAATTTTAGTAGGTTTGTTCTCTAAACATAAATGGCTATTCAATTTTAACATAACAATGCACATAATATATATGTATATTATTCATGTCTGCCCTGCTTTGAATCTCTCCACCAAAATTCATGTTGAAATGCAATTGCCATTCTTTTTTTTTTTTTCTTTTCAAGGCGGAGTCTCACACTGTTGCCCAGGCTGGAGTGCAGTAGCGTGATCTTGGCTCACTGAAAGCTCGGCCTCCCAGATTCACGCCATTCTCTTGCCTCAGCCTCCCAGGTAGCTGGGACTACAGGTGCCTGCCACCATGCGTGGCTAATTTTTTGTATTTTTAGTAGAGATGGGGTTTCACCATGTTAGCCAGGATGGTCTCGATCTCCTGACCTCATGATCTGCCCACCTCAGCCTCCCAAAGACTTGGATTACAGGTGTGAGCCACCGCACCGGGCCTATTGCCATTCTAATAGTATTAGGAAGTAGAGGCTTTAAGAAGCGTTTAGGTCATAAGGGCTCTCTCCTCATGAATGAATTAAAGCCCTTATTGTGGAAATGAGTTAGTTATCATAGGAGTGGACTCCTGATAAAAAAGATGAGTTTGGCTTAGTTTCTCTCTCTCTGTCTTGCATGCTTATTCCCCTTCTTTTTATGTTATGATGTAATACAAAGATGTATCCTCTCTATCTTGGACTTCCCAGCCTCCGGAACCATGAGCCAAATAAATACCCAGACTTTGGTATTCTTTTTTTGGACAGAGTCTTGCTCTGTTACCCACGCTGGAGTGCAGTGGTGCGATCTTGGCTCACTGCAACCTCTGCCTCCAAAGTTCAAGCAATTCTCATGCCTTAGCCTCCTGAGTAGCTGGAACTACAGGCATGCACCATCACATCTGGCTAATTTTTGTATTTTTAGTAGAGACAGGGTTTTACCATGTTGGCCAGGCTGGTCTCAAACTCCTGACCTCAAGTGATCCCACCACCTCAGTCTCCCAAAGTGCTGGGAATACAGGTGTGAGCCACCATGCCAGGCCCCAGACTATGGTATTCTGTTATAGCAGAAGAAAATGGACTAAGACAGCTTCCCACTTGTCTAAAATGTGTATGCAAAATCCTTCCCAGAAGTCAGTAATCTTCGTATATCTTTCCTAATCTAGGGCTAATAAAAGCACAGAAATTAAAAATGTTCCATTTCAATCTTAAAAGTGGCCTTATACTATAACATATTTAATATAGATCTAAAGACATAATCCTGACATGGTGGTCAGTGATGGGTGCTAGTCAGTGCTGAGGGTCATCAGACAGAAACACTATGTGTTGTGCACTACACAACTCTCTGGGGCACTCATGGTAACACCGTAGATTTTCATATTTGTTACAATAATTTTTCAGGCATATATCAAGAAAATATTTCATTTTAACAAAGAAAGAGGATAATTTTCTGACATGGAAGTAAAGGGCCTTGAGAAAGGGGCACCTATTTTTAACTTGCACAAGGAGTGTACAGTGAGGCACTGTCAATGACAGACTGCATATATGATGGTGGTCCCATAAGATTTTAGTGGAGGAGAAAAATTCCTATTACCTAATGATGTTGTAGCCATCATAACATTGCAGTGCAATGCATTACTCATGTGTTTGTAGTGATACTGGTGTAAACAAACTTGCTGGACTGCCAGTTGTATAAAAGTATAGCACATGCAATTATGTACAGTACATAGTAGTTGCTAATGATAATAAACAACTATGTTACTGGTGTATGTATTTACTACGCTATACTTTTTATCTTTTTTTATTTTTAGTTGACACATAACTGTACATATTTATGGGATAGAGAATGCTATTTAGATACACGTATACATTATGTATCGACCAAATTAGGATAATGAGCATATCATCACCTCAATCATTTATCATTTTTTCATGTTGTGAATATTTAAAATCCTCCCTTCCAGCTTTTTGAAAATATACAGTAAATTATAGTTAACCATTTTTACCCTATAGTGCTGCAGCACATCAGAACTCATTCCTCCTATCTAGCTGTAATTTTGTTTTCATTAACATACTGTCCTCATTCTCTCCTCCCACTACCCTTCCCAGATTCACAATTCTATTCTTTATTTTCATGAACTAAATTTTTTTCTGCCACATGTAAGTAACAACATGCAGTATTTATCTTTCTGTTCTTGGCTTATTTTGCTTAATGTAATGCCCTCCAGGCTCATCCACATTGCTGCAAATGACAGGATTTCGTTCCTTTGTATAGCTAAATAGTATTCCATTGGTTATATAAACCACATTTTCTTTATCCATTCATCTATTGATGGACATTTAGGTTGAATCCGTATCTTTGCTATTGTGAATAGCACTGCAACAAACATGGGAATCCAGGTGTCCCTTTGGTATACTGATTTGCTTTCCAGTAGTGGGACTGCTGGATCATATGTTAGTTCTATGTTTATTTTTTTAGAAGCCTCTGCAGTGATTTCTATATTGCCTGTACTCATTCATATGCCCACCAATGGTGCATAAGTGCTCTCTTTTCTCTGCATCCTCACCAGCATTTGTTTACTTTTGTCTTTTTGATAATAGGCATCCTAACTGGGGTGAGGTGGTATCTCATTGTGGTTTTAATTTGTATTTCCCTTATGATTAGTGATGTTGAGCAGTTGAGCTTTTTTCCCACATTCCTATTGACCATTTGTATGTTTTCTTTTGATAAATGTCTATTTAGACAATTTGCCTTTTTTTTCTTTTGGCATGGAGTCTCATTCTGTTGACTAGACTGGAGTGCAGTGGTGTGATCTCAGTTCACTGCAACCTCCGCCTCCTGCGTTCAAGTGATTCTCCTGCCTCAGCCTCCCTAGTAGCTAGAGGTACAGGTGTGCACTACCACGCCTGGCTAGTTTTTGTATTTTTGTTAGAGATGGGCTTTCACCATGTTGGCCAGGCTAGTCTTGAACTCTTGACCTCAGGTGATCTGCCTGCCTTGGCTTCCCAAAGAACTGAGATTACAGGTATGAGCCACTGCACCTGGCCCTTTGCCCACTTTTTAATAGATGATTTGCTGCTGTTGAGCTGTTTGAGTTCCTTAAATATTCTGGATGTGAATCCCGTGTCAGATGAATAGTTTGCTAATATATTTTCTCATTCTAATCATTGTCTTTTAACCCTTTGATAGTTTTCTTTGCTGTGAAGAAGCTTTTGAGTTTAATATAGTCCTATTTGTCTATTTTTGTTTTCATTGCCTGTGCTTTTGAAGTCTTTAAAATCTTTGCCTAGTGTCCTGAAGTGTTTCCCCTATGTTTTCTTCTAGTAGTTTTATACTTTCAAGTCTTATATTTAAGTCCTTAATTCGTTTTGAGCTGATTTTTTAAATGTAGTGATGGATAGTATTCTACTTTCATTCTTCTGCATATGGATATTCCATTTTCCCAGCACCATTTATTGAAGAGAGTATCCTTTTACCATTATATTGTTCTTGGCACCTTTGTCAATAATCAGTTGGCTGTAAATATGTGAATTTATTTTTGTTTCATTGGCCTATGTGTCTGTTTTTATACCAATACCATGTTATTTTAGCTATTATAGCTTTGTAGTATATTTTGAAGTCAGATAGTATAGTGTCTCCAGCTTTGTTCTTTTTGCTCAGGGTTGCTTTGGCTATTCAGGGTCGTTTGTGGTTCCAAATTTTAGGAGTTTTTTTTTCTTTTCTATTTTTGTGAAGAATGTCATTAATAATTTGACAGAGAATGCATTGAGTCTGTAGATTGCTTTGGGGAGTGTGGTCATTTTAAGAACATTAGTTATTCCAAGCCATGAGCATTGGTCTTTTCATATGTTTGAATCCTCTTCAATTTCTTTCATCAGTGTTTTATAGTTTTCATTGTAGACATCTTTCACCTTTCTGGTTAAATTTATTCCTAGACATTTTATTTTTTTGTTAGCTGTTTGATTTCTTTTTCAGCTAGTTCATTATTGATATATAAAAATGCTACAAAAATGCTACTGATTTTTGTATGTTGATTTTGTATTCTGCAAATTTACTGAATGTATTTCTTAAGTCTAAGAGTCTTTTTGTGGAGTCTAGGTTTTTCTAAACATAAGATCATGTCATCCTAAAAGAGGGACAATTTGACTTCCTCTTTGCCAATTTAGATAGACTTTATTTCTTTCTCTTGCCTAATTGCTGTGGCTAAAACTTTCAGTATTATGTTGAACAGGAGTAGTGGAAGTGGGCATCCTTGTTTTGTTCCAGTTCTTAGAAAACGGCTGTCAACTTTACCCCATTTTTTCTAATTTTTAAACATTTCTGTTAAAAACTAAGACAAACGAACACATTAGTCTAGGCCTACACAAGGCCAGTATCATCAATATTACTGTCTTCTATCTCTTGTCCCACTGGAAGATCTTCAGGGGCAATAGCATATACTGTTAGCTGTGAGTTTGTCATATGTGGTCTTTATAGTGTGGAGGTACGTTCCTTCTATGCCTAGTTTGTTGAGAGTTTCTATTATGAAGCAATGTTGAATTTTGTCAAAAGTTTTTTCTGAATATATTGTGATGACCATATCATATTTTTCTGCATTCTTTTGATATGATGTATTACATGTATTGACTTGCATACGCTGAACCATCAGTGCATCTCTAGGATACATCCCATTTGATCATGGCATATGATCTTTTTGACATGTCATTGTATTTGGCTTGTTGTATGCCTGATGTGCATAGATGCAAAAATTCCCAACAAAATATTTTGGAACAAGAAATGGAAGACAGTATAGGCCTAGGCTAACATGTGTGTGTCTTAGCTTTTAACAAAAATGTTTAAAAATGAGAAAACATAAAGTTTTAAAAATAGAAAAAAGCTTATAAATAAGGATATAAAAAATGAAAATTTTTTTGTACAGCTGTGTGATGTGTTTGTGTTTTAAGCTATGTGTTATTACAAAAGAGTTAAAAATTAAAATATGAAGTAAAAAATTATAGTAAGCTAAGGTTAATTTATTAAAGAAAGCAAAGGTTTTAAATAAATACAGTATAGCCTAAGCGTACAGGGTTTATAAAGCCTACGGTAGTGTACAGTAAAGTCCTAGGCCTTCACATTCACTCATCACTCATACACGGACTCACCCAGAGCAACTTCCAGTCCTGCAAGCTCCATTCATGGTATGTGCCCTACACAGGTGTGTCATTTTTTATCTTTTATACCATATTTTTACTCTACCTTTTCTATCTTTAGATACATACATACTTACCATTGTGTTGCAATTGCCTTCAGTATCCGGTACTGTCACATGCTGTGCAGGTTTGTAGCCTAGGAGCAATAGGCTATACCATATAGCCTCGGTGTTTGGTGGACTACACCATGTAGGTTTGTGTAAGTGCACTCTATGACGTTCACACAATGATGAAATCGCTTGACACATTTCTCAGAACCTGTCCATTGTTTGACCATTGTAAAGCAATACATAACTGTACTTGGACTACTGACAGCCAGTATCCTGGGTATCCTCTGTTGCACTGGCCTTAACTAGTCATGGGCCAAAGCAGCCAGTCATCACTGGCAGGCTGTGTCCTCCTTAACTCTCTTTTCTTCCTTCCTTCCTTCCTTCCTTCCTTCCTTCCTTCCTTCCTTC
>NW_012115488.1:14154278-14178154 GCF_000951035.1 Colobus angolensis palliatus | reverse complement strand
CCTTCCTCCCTCCCTCCCTCCCTTCCTTCCTTCCTTCCTTCCTTCCTTCCTTCCTTCCTTCCTTCCTTCCTTACTTTTGCCTCACCTCCTACCTGTTGTCTCAAGAGCTCTTAGGGTGTCCTTTGGGTCTGCCTTAGGGCTCCTCATTTTTCCTTGTGCTATTCTGATTTTATCTGCTGTGGCCTTCTAGTAATCTCTAATGTGTTTAGCACTTAATATTTAGGAGATATTCTTCATGTTTCACCTCATCATTTTTACAAGTGAGGCTGCACAGGTATGAATATCCTGATTTTACAGATAAGATTACAAGGAGGTTCAGAGAAGTCAAGTGACTCACTGAAGAAACTGGTGAAACTCTGACTGAGTAGACCTCAGGCCTGCTGACCCTTAGTCTTGTGTACCATTCCTCCCAGGATGCATCACACTGAATTCCACTCAAGTGTGGGGCTTTGACTTCCATTCTCTTCCATTCTGTGTTTGAACCCAGTGGAGAGACTAGGGTTGCTATTTCAGTGAATGGGGCATTTTTGAGGCAGGGTATATTTTCATTCCCCTCAAGCTGAGTGACTGACTTCTCTAGTCTTGAGGGAGATGACATGGATCATCTGGTAAAGTAGTTAGAAACATTTTTTCTGGCAACAGACTACCAAATTCAACTCTCCTCTCTGCTGCTTACCAGCTGGATAGTCTTGCAAAATGATATAATCCTGTTTTCCATCTATAGAATGGGATGATGATAATAGCACAATATTAATAATTCCATAACAATGTAATATTATAGAAAGTAATCAGATGTATAAAGCTGTTAAAACATGGGCTAGAGCACAGTAAGCACTCAATAAATCTTAGCTCATGTTCTCTTAGGTCTAACCATGTCTGTTTTATTGAATTTTCTAGGTGGGTTTCTTAGTAGGAACTCAATAGCTGTTAAATGAATAAATGTAAGACTGTACTTTAGCCGTGAAAGACCCAGCCTGTGGAAGGAGCCAGAGGCCAGTTTCCATGCACTATTTCTGAATGGCCCCAGTCTCCCTCCTAGTGTGTGGATCTGACCCCTCTCCCATTACCACAAATCTCATTCTAGGAACCTCTACCACTGACTCAGCATCAAAGGAATTCTCCAAGATTTCTAGAACCATTTATTTAAGAACAACTCTCAGCACCTCCTAATTTAAGGAACCGATTGTTCCGGGAACATTAAGAAAATGTTGAAAGTCTCCTATTCTCAAGGAGAGAGGGGTGAGCCCACAGCTGACTTGTAAATCAAGGCAGCCAGGGCTACATTATATGGTCATACAGTTCCATCATCCTGGTTTCTCACGCTTCCTCAAACTTGGCTAAACCAAACCTAGGCGAAATCCATCTCTCTGCTCACTCTGCCTGTATTTTTGCAGCAGAACATGGCTGGGAGAAAACATGCAACCGTGTTGACTGGCCTCCAAATTTATGACTACAAACCTTAAGTGGGTCCTTAATGCTTCCTGGCAATTATAGTATCAGATTTCCTTAGTTCATCACTCTCCTACTCGCCTAGATGACTCTCATGCCTTTTCCTCTGACCTCAAACTACCATCAGCTCCCCTGTCACCTGCTGACCTTTCCATTTTACTTCCCCAAGAAAACAAATAATCAGAAGGAAATTTTGACAAGCTCCACCCCCACCCCTACGTCTATCTGTGACCTACGTGCACCCGTGTCCATATATTCTGCCTGCTCCTGTTTCAGCAGATGAACGATCTGTGCTCCTTGTTAGGGCCAATGCCCAGTGGTCCTCAGATCTCACTCTCTCTCAACTACTCAAGGACATTGCTCCAGGGATTTTCCCCTCTTCCCTCTTTATTGGATCATTTTCATTGGCATGCAAGCATACATTCATTTCTCCTACTCACCTTAAAATAAATAAACAACCTTCTCTTGATCCTATAATATATCCCCTTCTAGCTACCACTCAATTTGTTCCTTTTCTGCACAAGAACATTCCCTGAAGTGTTGTTTATATTTTTATCTTCATAGTTTCTCTCTTTGCTATGGCCTGAATTGTGTCCTGCCCCCTCTGATTCTTATGTGGAAGCCCTAACCACCAGTGTGGAGATAGGGTCTTTTGGAGGTAATTGCATGTAAATGAGGTCATGGGGTGGGGTCCCAGTCTGACAGAGTTGTGGCCTGAAGAGAAGGAGGAAGAGGAAGAGGTTGAGCATCGTGGCTCACCCTCATGCCTATAATCCTAGCACTTTAGGAGGCTGAGGCAGGAGGATCACTTGAGCCCAGGAGTTCAAGACCAGCCTGGACAACCTAGTGAGACCTCATCTCTACAAAAAAATTTAAGAAGTTAGCTGGGCATGGTGGCAGCGAGTGCCTATAGTCCCAGCTGAGGCTGAGGCGGAAGGATTGCTTGAGCCTGGTAAGTCAAAGCTGCAGTGAGCTATGATTGTGCCACTACACTCTCTCCTGGACAGCAGAGCAAGACCCTGTCTCAAATATATAATAAAAATAAAAAAGAAGGAGGGAGAAAGAGAGATCAATATCCCTTCGCCATATGAAGACACAGGGTCTGCAAGCCAGGAAGAAGGCCTCACCAGGAAACAAATCTGCCAGTGCTTTGATTTTTGACTTCTAAGCCTCCAGAACTGTGAGAAATTTAATTTTTGTTGTTTGAGCCAGCCAGTTTGGCATTTTGTTAGGGTAACCCAAGTAGACAAAGACACTGTTGAACCACTGTTTTCCCCAGCCATGTTCTACTGTACGAATACGGGCAGTACGCAGAGAGATGGATTTAATTAGGGTTTGGTTTAGTCAAGAAAGTCTGAGGAAAAGGAAGACACACAGGATGATGATGTGGTTTGACCATGTAATGTAGCCCTCGCTGTCTTGATTTTGAGTCAGCTGTGGGCTCACCTTCTCCCCCACAGAGAGATTAAGTTTCTTGAGGACAGGGGCTTTTTTTTTTTAATCCTCATATTTCTCCTTACATTTCTCAATGACCTCAGCACAATTGATGCCTTAAAGTAAAAGGTGCTCGGAATACTTCTTAAAGAACTCCTAGAGAATCTCCTGATGCTGAGTCACTAGATAGAGGCTTTCTATCTATCCCTTGTAACTTCCATTGATGCTGCTCTTGTCAAGGTCCCCAATGACCTGTTTATCGGTAAATCCAGTGGTTAATTCTCAGCGCTCATCTTACTTGCCCACTTATCAGCATTTGACAGAGTTGACAGCTGTCTTCTCCCTGATATTTTTCCTTTACTTCTCTCCCACTTTTCTGCTCCTCCTTTTCACGGATTTCTCATTCATCTCCCTGACTTCTGAGTGGTTGATCCATCATCTCAGTTGCCTAGACCTTTCCTGAAAATCCCACATCCTTGGAAACCCCTCCCTTACCTCTGAATGTTGACACACCCTAGAGCTCAGTCCTTGGACTTCTGCACTCGCTACCTTGATGATCTCCCCTAACCTAATGGCTGTAAGGTGATGTTGCCTTAAATCCCCTTCCCTGAAAATCTGCTAGCCTCATAGTGTTTTCCATTGCAGTAAATGGCAATAGCCTTTTTTCTAGTTTGCTCAAGCCCCAAACCTTGGAATCCTGCTTCACCCCTCTCCTTCTCTCATATCCTACTTATTTACCCCACCTTTAAAATATATCCAGAATTGGGAAGTTTCTAGCTGCTTCCTCTGCTAGTCCAAGCCACCATTATGCTAGCCCAAGGCATCATTCTTTCTCCCCTGGATGATTGCAATGGCTTTGTAATGCATTTCTTATGCACTTTCCCTAGATCTTCTCTCTTTACCCCCTTACTTGCTTCTCAACTTTACTCAAACGTCACTTTCTCAGACAGTCCTTCCCTGGCCATCTAAAACCACTGTTTCCTTTCATATGACACATACTTCCTGTTACTATTTCCCTCTGAGTATTTACCTATCTAATATATGTAAGAGTTAAAGAAAGAGGAAAGAAACATGAAGAATGGCTCAACAGTCAAAGACAGGTTTATTTTGGAGGATAAACATAAGAGGGGCTTCTGGCCGATTTCAGTTAGGAGCACTCTCTCTTACAGACTAAGAGTGTTTAAGAGTTCAGGGTGGGAGAATTTATCACAGGCTTGGAATGTTTCTGTGTGGAGGAGAAGTTTATTGCAGGGTTGGAATGTCTCTGGTTGGAGGGGATGTTATCCTGGGGCTGACTTCTCTCTGGTAGTAGGGGAGGTTATCTTGGGGCTAGCATGTCTCTGGTCAGGGAGGGGTTCATCTTAGGGTTGGAATGTTTCTGGTTGGAGATGTCATTTGTTGTTTATGGTTATGCGGACATTAGCCATTAGGCTGATGCCCTTTGGGTTGGATTTAGGCAGTTTTTGATCAATGGGAAATTTTAAAATTGTGGCACTTGTCCAAAATGGTGATGCTCTTGCTCTTTCAATATACATTTTAGTTTTCTTTTTAATTCTTTCCTCTGCTAGAATCTAAGCTCCATAAGAGCAAAAATTTTTGTCTTTTTATTTCACTGCTCTGCCTCAATGCCTAGAGTGGTGTCTGGCACATTGTACGTGCTCAATAAATATTTTAACAGACTGAATACATGAAAACCTTAAAAGGTATAGACAAATTATACAGGGGAGTTCAGAAGCACAGGTGACTTCTCTCTGAGGTCAGGTGGATGAATGTGGCATGAATTGTGGAGGATTTGGCATTTTACCTGAACTTTGAAAAATGTGCAGGCTGGAGATCTACAAAGTTTGAATGGCAGTCATGGTTGCTTGACTCTTCCCTTCCCCCAAAATCAATCCTAAAGATACTTCCAGTAACTCTTACTGCCTAGGACCCTCCACTGACACTTGGAGAGAGGCAAGCCCTCTCTCCTCACCACCAAAAATTCCTTGTCGTATTCTCTCTCCTGTCTGATTTTCAGCCAGCTGTCTATTAGAAAGAATCCGATCAATTCAGTATGGACTTTACACCTGACAAGGGACACTACCTTCATCCAGGCATTTCAAACATTAGTGTATATAAAACTCACCTGGAGAACTGCTTACACAGTAGATTTGTAGGCTCCACCGCACGGGTTTCTAAACAAGCTCATGCTGATCCAGAGATCCAGGGGTCACACACTAAAAACTCAAAGAAAAGGATTTCTAAAATGGCATCCCTGAAGGCCTATAGAGAAGATAATTTTGGCCAGAGGGCATCTTTGATGTCCTTAAAATTGCTACTATATTCTTATAACTCTATCATTATCTATCTATCTCTTTGTCTGTTTATCCACCCATCCATCCATCATCTGTTTCAGATTCTGTGTTTGAATGAATTGTTGTATAATGTAGCAATGCTGGAGATCTCTCCTTTCAACACAATTTCCTTGGTCTTGATTACTATCTGCATCTTTCCCAAGGCCAAACCACATCCTATGGGAAGTCCCTCTCCTATGCCAACTAGCAATTTGCTTTCATTCCTTATTTCTGTTTATACCTGGCTACTACCCCTTCTTCCAACTGTCAGTGAGGTACTCATTTTCATTTCTTTTGTTTCCTATTATCACTTCTGTTTTCCCTGCTCCTGAACAAAAAGCTTCTCCCCAGACACATAATCGTAGCGAAGATACTATGTTAAATCCCACTTCCCTTAGCTCTCATTTCATTTCCTGCCTTCAACTCCCATTGCCCTTTATCTGGCTTTGGCTAATAACAGCCAGATGAGTTGAATAACCAAATTAAGATGTGCAGTGCATTAAGATACAGTGACTTTGATAATTTCCAGTGGAATAAAATGCAAGGGAAAAATATACTCTGGAGAAATGTATTTGTCTTTGGCACAGTCTGTCACACATATTCACATGTGCAGAGTAAAACAAACAAACCAAAAATGACTAAAAAATAGACAAAATCTTATGTGATGGCAAATGCAGTACAAAGATAGGTGAGCTAACAATTCAAAGACAATGACCATTCCTGTGGCTGTTTATTTATTATGTTGCTACCAGGTATAGGACTAATAGGCCTTTGTGGGGCCAATAAAAGCTGTGCTCATTGTTAAATTAGTTTACAGAATCTACATGTAGCAGATTTATATGTAGTAGATCTATACTACATGGCAATAGGAATATTTATTCTAGCTGCAAAAATCTTTTTTCCTATGGAGAAGTTTCTTGTTCTGGCAGAGAGGCTCTGAGCAAGCCTTTGTGGACCTAGCAGTCTGCTCTGAAAAACCCTTAGTCAGCATCCCTGAGACATCAGCCCACCAGGACCAGGCTGGTGGTGGGCAGCCATCCTAGATTGCTGCTCTAATGATGAAGATCCTATTTTTGTTGTGAAGCAAGACTGGTGTCCCCAACTCTCCAGCCTGACACAAGCAATCTGTGCTTCAAGGTGACCAGAAATATCAGTTTAAAATGCATATAAATAGATTCTATTCCAAAATCAATGGATGTATTTTTGGCCCTAGACATCTACACATTTAAAATGGCTCTAGGACAGAAGTTAATATTGTATCTGTTTTGTCTCATCAATTTAAAGAATAATGAAAGCCATGAGAGAGAAGTTTTCATGTGTTCTGGGAATACCTTTTTATACCACCATTAAAATAGATGATCCTATTCTGTACAAAACTTACTCCCGAGGAACCCTCTCTTCTGAAGAAAGGCCCATTTCGGTAGAGGCTACATACCCACATCTCCCTATGGCCACGATTACTTACCTTGTAAGAGTTTGGGCATCTTCCATTCATTATTGTTGCTGTCTAGCATGCCTTATCTTTTTAAAAATCAAAGTAAAAATAATTTATCTGATGCATTTCTTTCCCTAGAAATGTGTGATTGGTTTTAATAGGTATAGAAACACCTAGGCCAAATTGTAGAGTAAGGAGATAGGAGCAAGCCAAACATTTTACTGAATGCCTACTATGTGCAAGGCATTCTATGTGTATATTCAGGTATTTATAATTCAACCATTCTCATAACAACCCAATGAGTATATTATCCCATTTTACAGGTGCAAGCTGAGAAACTTTCTCAAAATATGACAAATCCATGCTCTTCCCACCTTACCAAGCACCTTATCACTGAAGTCTCTCTGTATCTTCTTTGTCTTCTCCTGTCCCCTTCTTTTTGGCACCACTTCTGCCCTTTGCCAGGCACCTTGTGATTAGATACTCAAGTTCCCCACTGAAAACATCCAATCATTCATTCTGTCATTCATTCAGGCATACAAGCATTCAAACACTTATTGGGTATCTTCTATGCACTTTTCTAGGTCTTGGAAATACAACAATACCAAATAAAAAACATTTCTGCCCTTGCCAACATTCTGGAAGGGAATGGTCAATAAGTACACAGACAGCTAAGATGCAGTGTGGTGAGTGCAATTATAGAGGAAAGTCCTGTAGCTACAGGGGTGGAGAGGCAGAGCACAGAGAGGCCTGCAGGGAAGAGGGAGGGAAGAAGACTTCTTGGAGACTTTGACATGTGAGGGGAGTTGTGTGGCCCTGTGAGGATTAGCCTCATGCAGTGGACAAAGCATTTCTGTTCAGTGAATGCCCATTCCCATAACAGGTAGTGCAGGGTGGCAGGACCAGAGGGTTGACAATCAGAGATGAGGCTGTACAACTGAGTAAAGGCAAGACTCTGAAAGGCCTTCTATCTTTGTAGGCATGATAAAGAGTTTGGAATCTATCCTGCTGGTGATGGGGAACTGAGTTGTCAAGTAGTGTTCACTGAGTCCTTGAGTCCTGTGGATGCCCTTACGTGCTAGAACAAAGCCTAAAAAGACACGAATGAAATGCAAACATGGGCAAATGTATGAACTCTGATTCTACTTTGCTGTAAAGGTAAACTTAAGACCTCAAGTCAATAATGTGATATGTGATTAAAACTTAAGTCCTTGTGGAAAATTCTGTTGTACTTCTTCCTTGTATCTAAAACTGCTGTGTTTTTTTTTAACCCATTCAAACTATTTGGAAACTTGGGACCTTGAGGCCACATTACTGCTGAGGAGTTTCACAGTACTTTGTCAGAGAAATACCTATTAATCACAAAGCAATTTCATTTTTGTGACATGAAAAAATATACATATGAATTTGAAAAGACTCTGTGCAAAATAAAGAGACAAAAAAATCAACTTTGAAAAATTACTTCCCAGAATTGGGGTGTCTCTGTAATTATTTTTATGTTTTAAATGTTATATTCAGTTTTCACACATATATAATTTTATATAAAAGCATAAATGTCCTATAGCATAGAAATACCAGAAAGGATTAGTCTTCTGAATATAGAAAACATATTCCAAAGTATACAGGAATGGACACCTGTAGTTATCCCCTTTGAAATGATCACTGTATATATTTTTATGTGTTTTTTTCTATTTCTATGAGATCTATTGAGATCATATTATATATAATTTTATATCTTGACCTTTTTCAGTTAACCTTAATGATAGGCTGTATTTTGACTTCTCACCTGTTATTACATATTTTTGAAAGTGTGATAAAGTATATTCTATGGAAAATGTGATTTTGTTTATCTGCTTTTTTATTTCAGGGCCTTTGAATTGTGGTCTTTTTTTGTGGAAATAGTACTCCAATAATATTGTAAACAAAATCTTTTCATATATTTCTTATTGTTTTCTAAGGGAATAGTGGACTGATATGGTTTGGCTATGTCCCCACACAAATCGCATCTTGAATTGTAGTTTCTATAATCCCCACGTGTGGGGAGAACCCAGTGGGAAGTTACTGAATCATGGGGATGATGGTTTTATAAGGGGCTTTTCCCCCTTTGCTCGGCTCTCACTCTCCCTCCTGCCACCCTGTGACAGGTGCCTTCTGCCATGACTGTAAGATTCCTGAGACCTCCTCAGCCTTGTGGAACTGTGAGTCAATTAAAATCTTTTCTTTATAAATCACCAGTCTTCATAGCAGCATGAGAATGGACTAATACATAGACCTAAGGGTAGAAATATTTGTGAGGATATTGATACATACTGCTAAATTGCTCTAAAAGAGATTATTATATTTTTTGCAAAGCAAATTAAAAATATGCAACAAGAAACAAATTTTCATCCCCAATTGCAGTAATTACAGGTCTGAAAATATGTCCTTGGGAAATAACCCAAAATACAGAAGAAGACATATATCAATGTGCTCATGATAGTGTTAAAATTACCGAAAAGTGGAATTTACATAATTGAACAATAGGAAATCTGAAAAATATTACTTTTGTAGGACTTAATTATAATATGACAACCATGAAAAAATATTTATTAATAATTACTTATAGTAGAAAAATGTATATGTTATAATGCTAAGTGGAAACTCGGGATACAAAATATTATATACAGTTTATCGTATTTTTACTACTATGGTTTTTTAGATTTTAAAAAGTGACTAAAAGACAACTCTTCCTTGATTGTCCAATTATACTTTTTTATTCCAGTTTCCTTACCATTGTCACTTTTTGTATAAAACTTCAGTCACCTTTTCTTTTTCTAATGGTGTACTCCAGTTTTTACATTTTGCTAAGTCATGATAGAAATCACAAGAACTTTCTAACTGCAGCCTGCCTTGAAGTAAACAAACAGCCTGAAGATTTCTACTAATTCCAGAATGCTTTCACAGATTCTAGCTGATAGAGATAGATGTTTAGAATCAGGAATTCCGATTTGATTACTGACTTGCCCAGTCCTCTGCATCTATTAGAAAGCAGCAGCCAGGGAAGTTTTGTCTGGTCTATGATTGATCTGTGAAGCATGCAGGAAAGCACTTTCAGAAGAGAATGTTCAGCTTCAGACTGAGAAAGCACTTTTCACTCCAAATCTCAGCCTTGATTTTCATCAGTCAATAATATATTTTAGATTTCAGTTTGTTTTTATTTTTTAAGATGGAAGAGAAAATTATTTGATGTGGCATAAAACAAGAACTGTTTTGAAGGCTATCCAGCAGGAGAGCTCTAAAATTTTTGTAAGAATTGGGAGGTTGCTATAATTATTTTTATGTTTTAAATGTTACATTCAATTTCCATATATAAGCATATAATTTCATATAAATGGTTGAATGTGTTTTTTTTTAGTAGAGTCTTTTTTTCTCTTACTATTTTTACTTCCTTTATCTCCCAGCCCTCTTACCCATGTAGCCTTGGTAGGAGACCTTTCTAACTTCAGAACACGTCAAGTAGGTTAAAACACCCCTATTTGACTCAGATTGCACTTCAAATGTTAGCCAGGTTTGGAAGCTCTGTAGCAATGGATTGTCATTAGTAGCTAGTCTGCTAAACCTATACTTAGAGAAGTGTTATCTGATTTTACACAAAGAATTGAAGACCTAAAATTGCTGGCAGGTAAACAGGTTCTTTTTTTTTTTTTTTTTTAATGATACTCCAGTTTAAAAATGCAGAAATAGGCCAGGTGCGGTGGCTCACACCTGTAATCCCAGCACTTTGGGAGGCCAAGGTGGGTGGATCACCTGAGGTCAGGAGTTCGAGACCAACCTGACCAACACAGGGAAATCCTGTCTCTACTAAAAATACAAAAATTAGCTGGGCATAGTGGCACATGCCTGTAATCCCAGTTACTCAGGAGGCTGAAGCAGGATAATTGCTTGAACCCAGGAGGCAGAGATTGCACTGAGCCGAGATTATACCATTGCACCCCAGACTGGTCAACAAGAGTGAAACTCTGTCTCAGAATGAATGAATGAATGAGTGAATGAATGAATGAATAAATAAATAAATAAGTAGAAAATAAAAATGCAGAAATAAACTTTATGTGACTTAAAAGATCATCCTGTGGGCATTGACAGGGAAGGGCACCAGGAGACTTTTTGGACTGATGGAGATGTTCTAGAGCTTGAACTAGTGGTGGATACCTGAGCATAGAGGATTTATCCAATCCGGCCCCACTATGTGCTTAAAATAGATGCAGTTTTTTGTAGGCAAATTATACACAAATGAAGTTTATGAGAGAAAAGCATTTCTATTCATTTACACTCTGGGTTTTAGAATTTGCTGTAAATCCTTTCAAAAGAGCTCCAGAGTCTTGATAATAATGTTAAGGATATACCTACGTATTTATTTTCACTACAGTCCTCATGCCTCCTCCACTGGTGGTAACATGTGAGTTTCAGATGATCTATTCTCTGGAGTCAGTTAAGGACTAGGAAGGGAGGGTGTGGCAAAAAAGTGGCTCTGCGGGTGACCAGGAGCTACTCAAGGAAATGTCAGCAGCTGTGGGCATTGCACCCTCATTCTGCTACAGAAGTGGCTTGGCTCTCTGTTCTTCCACAAACATCTCTCAGGTGGTAGCAAAACATGTAGAAGGAGGCAGTTCTTGATGTGGTATCGTGGATACAGAGTCCAATTCTCTCTCAATTTCTTTCTCTCTCTCTCTTCCATTACTATATCAAATATAGGTCAGGCGGAACAACTGGTACAAGTTAATAAGACATCATTGTTTCTGATGCAAGCCAATCTCCAACTGCTTGTTACCATTTTGCTTAAGGTGGTTTTGGGCTAAACTTAATTGTGCTTTTTGTTCTGTTGTTTACTTTAATCATGATAACCAATAAGTTATGATGATTCAAGGAATCAAGGAATGATTTCATAGTATGTCCACCCTAAAGTCCCCTTGGTTAGAAACAGTGAAATTTAGACCATAAAATGGGCAAAGCAGATAATGTCATTTCCCCTAACCTCCCAACATTTAGACTTTCATTAAACACTGTGCTCCCTGTATGTTATCAGGGAGACCCTGCCTTACATCTCAATTTTTGTTAAATCAACAATGTCTATGTTCATGTATGCTCTTCTTTTGCTATTACTAAGTCCCAGAGAGGGTCCAGTAGTAATTCTGGCTTCAGCCAAAGCAAAGGAGCACAGTAGAGTCAGGGAGATCTGGCGAGGCTGGAAAAATGCAGAAGGTGGAGTAAAGTGTGGCAGTGAGTGAATCCGATTGGGATCTGGGCTGGGAATTGTAAGAGAGGTGGGGGATCTGGGTGAGCATGTGGCTGGCATGGGAAAGCACACTGTCTACCCAAATGTCTCCACTGCCTCCAATGACACCTCTAAACCATGTTTCCCAATTACTTTTTAATATTCACAACTACAGTTCACAAATGTAAAGTTTGAAGATAATGCAAATTTGTAATCTAACATTGGATGTGTAACACTGAATCAATGATTTTTTTAATGCTCATAACACAGAGAAAAACTTAACTAGTTCAAATTGGTTGTGTAGAATCTGTGATAGTTTATGCAGTTTAGGCTGAAGTTTTTGACAGTATTGTCAACCCTTTTAAGAAAAGCTCTAGAATCTTGATAATAATGTTAAGGATATACACAAAACTGAAATACTACAGATACTCATTAGGAAAATCTTCAGCTACTTTCAAGAAAGTCAGAAAAATGAATTTATGGGTATATGTCTGGTATGTATGTATGTATGTATTTTTAAATATCTCAACAAAGTCCCTGGGAATTCCATTGATTATTTATTATCCTACTTTAAGTAATAAATAACAAAATTATATATTTAAGTAATGAAACTATTAAATAATGAAGTTTTCATTTTATCCAAATTGAGAGAAAGAGGCCAACAGACATTTACATTATAACACTTAATAGATACAATAATGGCACTGACCAAATGATGAAAGCTGTAGGAAGTCAATCAGTTATCCATTAAGATTCTGTTCTTTAACATTTCTCCAGGTGGCACACCTACAGTGGGAAGGACCTGGAGCTGCTACCACACTTGGTGGGAGTGGTGGACCAGAGTGGAAAATATTGCCACTCTCTAGGCCTCTAATCCCTCAGGATATCTTCCTCATCAGATTGGATATGAGTATGACTCAGATGAAGGTAACCACTTTTTAAAGGAAAATGCCAGGGAGTGCTGTCAGCAAGATGAGAAAATAAGACTTCCCACTCTTGCCCTCTTGCAAAAACATCAATTTGAACAACTATCCATGCACAAAAATACCTCCACAAGAGTTAAGGGATCCAGGTGAGAGATTATAGCACCTGAGTGTGGCACAGAAATAAGAAGCTGTATTGAAGAGGGTAGGAAAGATAGTTTCACATTATCCTCATCACCCTTCACCCAAGCTCACACAGTACAGTGCAAAAATACCATCTATGTGATTCAGTTTTGGGCAAAACTAAACTTCTGTCAGCTTTAGGATGACTTCAGTTTTAGGATGACACAAAATGTGAGAGACACAGCAAAAGATGAAAATAATACAGGATCCTGGGTGACTTCATTGAGCTACTAAGTCAAATATTTCTTGTAAACTTTATTACTTTAGACTTTCAAGTTTTATAGAATATATAATCCCTTTATTGTATAAATCAGCTGGAATAGGATTGGACCTGTGGTGCTTAAGGGTATTAGGGTTTTCTAGAGGGACAGGACTAATAGGATAGACATATATATATATATAAAGGGAAGTGTATTAAGGAGTATTGACTCACATGATCACAAGGTAAAGTCCTACAATAGGCTGTCTGCACGCTGAGGAGCAAGGAGGCCAGTCCAAGTCCCAAAACCTTAAAAGTAGGGAAACTGACAGTGTAGCCTTCAGTCTGCGACAGAAGGCCCAAGAGCCCCTGGCAAATCCCTGGTGTAGATCCAAGAGTCCAAAATCTGAAGAACTTAGAGTCTGATGTTCAAGGGCAGGAAGCATCCAGCACAGGAGAAAGATGTAGGCCAGAAGACTAAACAGTCTAATCCTTCCATGTTATTCTGCCTGCTTTTATTCTAGCTGCACTGGCAGCTGATTAGATGGTGCCCACCTAGATTGGGGGTGGGTCTCCCTCTCCCAGTCCACTGACTCAAATGTTACTCTCCTTTGGAAATACCGTCACAGACACACCCAGGAACAATGCTTTGCATCCTTCATTCCAATGAAGTTGACAATAGTAACCATCAGCATTGTGGAACAATTTCTCCAAAGTACAAACTTAAGCTATTTTTCCTCCCTGTACCTTTTATAATAACTCAGGTTTTTCAAGTTTCAGGAATGAAAATATTTCAACTAACCCAAGAGTTATTAAGCTGAGAACATAGATAAAATCTTACTATTTCAAGTAGAGCAATTTAATCATAAACCACTTGAACATTAGCCAGGTTGTAATATTATTATATACGGCTGAAAGAGCATGCCACAAGTTGTCACGAAAGAAGAAGTTCAGAATATCAGTTCTTTTCATGTAAAGTCATCTTTCTTGTCCCTTTGATGTTTTCACCTCCAAACAGGAGAAGCAGTCTTGGGAATCTGAGTCATTTCCCCTCCAGCAACTTTCATTAACCTTTGAGATTCTTTTTCTTGTTTACTGAAGAGCTGTGACTTGTCCTATTGAAATCTTGCTCTTGACTCAAGTCTCTGTTACTGCCCCTTGTCTGAGAGACTTGCTACAGCAAGAGAGAAAAAAATGGATAGAGAGAAGTTGATATAGATGTGCATTGTGTTTTCTCTGCACAGTAAGCATCTGTTGATAGAACATAGCTAAGTATTTCTCTGTGTAAATGTGAAAGGGTGGGTTCAGGAAGCTGTGAGACAGCAAGACGGTTCTGGAAGGAACTGTATCAGACCAGGAGGACTTGTTAGCCACATTGGTCACAAACAATAACTAGATGGAAAGAGGACCCACAGGGGTTACTGTAAGAAGATGGATGTATCAACTATGGATGTATCACCCTAGGGAGCATCTGACTGTGCTGCCTTATGTCCCAACTGCAGGGAGATAAGGTCTTTAGGTGACTCTCCTCATTATAATGAGATACTAATAAGGCATAATGAAGGCAATAGTAAACCACAGTGGGATGTTGTGACCAAGACTTGGAGGGGCATAGAGATGGAAAGAGGAAGCTTTAGTGGGGAGCTTGGAGGTACTGAAGGGGAGGAGGCAGGAAGGGGAGGAACAAGACTCCTCACCATGTCACTGAGTCTTTGTCAGGCTCCAGCTGGTTACTAGGACTGCTTGAGGCAAATGCTTTCAAGGGGAAATCACAGGAAAGGAGGTTCTGCTACTCTAGGAATCACAGGAAAGGAGGTTCTGCTACCCTGACTCTGTGCTTTTACTGGAAAGACTGCTGCCAAAGGCTATTTGGCTGAGAACAGGCAGACCAATCCCAGTTTGTATAGGACTTTCTCAGTTTTAGTACTAAAAATCTTGGGAAACTTTTCAGTGGTTGGCCACCCTAGAACCCTGTGAAGTTGGGACTGGTGTTTAGTGACCTTGCAGGAAGTGGTGCTCTCTTGGATGCCATATTACTGACCAACACAGGTCAAAGGAGAATCAGTGGAAGAAAATTTAAAAAGTATAGTTTATATAGGAGATTTACTTTTCTCTGCATTTTAATTTGGATACCAGGTGCCCTTGATCCAGGGAAAGAGGGACAGTCATTACTGTTGAGGTTCCAGATCATACTTCCAATCTTCCTCCAGGCTGGGTAAGGCAGCAGTGATCAACAGACCTGGGTTCTAAGTTCAGGGGACAGAGAAAAGGTTTAGGACTATGAGGTGGAGGAGGGTGGGAGTAGATGCCTGGCTATGGAGTAGGTTTCTTCTTTCCCTCACCTCCTCCCCAGCAAGAAGCTGGCTATTCATTCAATTTTACTCTTTCTACTGATGGAAAACAAAGTGTATGCCACAGTTCTTGTTGGAAGAAGCCATTACTATTTGAAAATATGGAAGAGGGAATCAAATTATAAAAAAAAATCCACTGATTTCAACTAAAAATATGTTTGTGTGTGAGAAAAACTGCTGGGGGAAACATATAAGAAGATAAAATAGTGCCATGGAACAAAGAAGAGTCATATGAACCTGTAGCAGCAGCTACCTGTCCTTTGTAGAAATTAGAAAACAGAACAGTAACACTCTTTCACTCTAGAAAAGGCTGTCCAGCACGTGGATGAGCCCCTGCTGATGTGAATACATGATGGATACAGAGCTGAAGAGCCCTAGGGGGATGGAGTGGGACATAGAAGAATGGGTAATTTACCTTTGAAGCCTTTGAAGCTGCTTCAGTGGCTTCAAATTATTCATTGAGATATAATACTTTTTCCTTGATGGAAGACTTCATGGTCAAATAAGTTTGGAAAACACTTTTGCCTTAGCTGTCTTTTCAGTATGTACTTTAGCATGTCAAACTACTTAAATTTGTTTAGCTATTTTCAAAAGTAACGTTATTTTATTTTAAATTAGGAAACAGTTATCATCTCAGAGATATAGTGACCTATAGAACACAGTTGCAGAAATACTGCCTCAGAAGGTTTGTTTCTAGAATAACACCAGTGAAAATCTTAGAAAGGAATGTCATTGAAATTCTTTTAGAGGTCAATGGCATCTTCACTTGTAAATTTCCATAATGGAACCTTCTTCTGCAATCAGAGGTATAGGACCAGTGTCAATAACAACTGCCCAGAAAATTCAGTCCTTCCACTTAAACCCAAGTTTGACATTGGAATACCTGAATTTTCAGGAAAGAATCATTATCTTATTTCATTGGAGCTCTGAATCATTGAATCTTTGTGAATTCTCTTGTGAACAAATATTTTAAATCCAAGATCTAAAATGAGACATCTTTCAGAAATGTTGTAAACAAGGAAAGGGTTTAAAGGCAAATATGATCATTGAAGTGGCCATTTCAAGGTCTAAGTGATAATTTAAAAAGAAGCTTTATCACTTAAGACAATTGTTGTCTTAAGTGTCTAAAATTTAGGTGGAAGAAAAAATAAAAATTATGTTGAATAAGGGCCCACTGGGAAAAGGTTGCTATTGGGGAAACAGTTGAACTAGTTAAATGTAAATATAATTTCCACTCGAACACTACCCTTACAATTGCAAACTTATTGAAAGGGCAAAACATAGGAAAATTACTCTATAAATATTTTATAACTAGAGAACATTTTAGCGGAGCAGCCTAAACATAGCCTTTTAGGTTAGAGACAATATACTCTCATTTTCATTTGATGTAAATAGGTAATCCATCAGTATCTGAGATAATTCTTTTGCATTTAACTAAAAAAAATTGGCTTTGTTCTGATGAAACAGAAGGCACTGATTAATAATATTTAGAAACAAGATATATTATCTTGCAAGAATTCTTCTGAAGATCTGTCTTTATTAAGTTTTCTTAAGATGCATGAGGCTTTGTACAGATTTATTATACTTGACTAAAGTCTTCTTGAAAAGCAGTTTCTCTCAGAGAGTCATGAGACACAGGGAGAAGAGTAGATATGTGGGCCTTGGATGACCTTCTGTGTTCTTTCTGGAACTGTCATGTTCATACACTGAGCCGTGTCTGGGAAAATTTGTGAATGGTGTTTTTCTTGGGGACTTCCACACCCTCCAAGAATATTTCCCCTCCCCATTTTATAAACTCCACGGGATCCAACCCTTTAGTTCCCTGACTGCCCAGAGATCCTTCTTAGGTACTCCATCCTGGCCTGCTTAATAATGCACCTTTCCTGTATGTCACTGAAACTTCAAATCTTACCCTCCTACCTTATTCACAAGAGCAAAACATTGGAAACAAATGTGAAACGGTAAGAAAATTTTAAAAATGGATTCTTATGAAATACTAATAAATAATTAAATGAATATTTTGATAACTAAAGAAATGTTAAGCAAAACAACTCAGACGCATGAAGACAAATGCCACATGTTCTCACTTATAAGTGGGAGCTAAATAGCATGTACACATGGATGCAGACTGTGGAATGGTAGACACTGGTACTAGGAAGGTGGCGGGGGACAGAAGGTGGGTGGATGATGACAAATTACTTAACGGGTACAATGTGCATTGTTCTACAAGGGATACACTAAAAACTCTGACTCCACCACTATGCAATCTATACATGTAACTAAATTACCTTTGTACCCATAAATGTGTACAAAAATATTAAGGAAAAAACAAGATATAAATTCTGTGTATTTTATAATCTATATATTAAAATTATTTTTAATGTATTCTACATATGTGTGTATATATGCACACAAAATATATAAATTCTATCTAAATACTCTCCCTATACCCATGTATCTATACATACATGCACACACACTGTTTATAGCACTTATCTCTTTAATTATGGTTGATTTTTGTCTTCTTTGTATGTTTTATTAATTCCAATTTCCTACAATGAATGTGTATTACTTTCCTAGAAAGGAAAAGTGAAAATGGTTAAAAATAATAGAACTATATATTCTGAGGTTCATGTATTTGAATCCTTGGTTTTTGCTAGAAGAACTGAATTTATTTCTGTTCCTCTAGCAAACTGATGTTATGCTAACATCTATCATGCAGACTTGAAATTTTGTGTCAAGAAAGCTGGAGAATAGACTTGGCTCTCTGCTGATTGACTCTGTGACTTTGGACAAATTCCCTGGCCTCTCTGAGCCTCAGTTTTTTCACCAATAATAGAAAAGGTCTGAGAAGATCATGGTGGACAGGAGGCAGTACTAGATTGCAGCTCTCACTTGCACAGACAGAGTGGTGTGTGGAGGCTCACATCATGAACTTTTGCTCCAGAATGACTGCAGGAATAAATCAGGAAAGCCAAGAGAACCCACAGACCTTCTGAAGGAAGTCAATTTCTCCTGCATAATCCAGGGGACACCCCAAATACTGTGAGTGCACCCCAAAAACTGTGGAAGTGGGAAAGAGGGATCATCCGTCCCTGAACACACACTCTCACTGGGGAACCTGAACGTCTAGATCATGGGAGAAGATTCTGACCTTACCTGGAGCTGAATCAATCTAGAGAGTCAAGCAAAATACAGGGGTAAAGCCCTGTGGGCTCACTGGGTCCCCTAGCAAGCCATTTCTACCTTGCCTCACAAGGATCCTTGAGGAAAGCTGCCAGAGGCACTGGGAAAAGGCCACTGGAGAAAAAACCTCCAGCTGAAGTTTGTAACAGTTTGAACCAATAGAGAAGTCTCCTGGCCAGAACTCAGGGGAGGACATGAATCCAGTGTGCAGACTCCACAGGTGAGGGAAACATGCAAGCCCTATTTATTTTCATGGCTGAGAGGCAGGTAGCCTGGGGCAAGTTCTCAGCCCTGCTCACCCACTGCCTGGAAATAGACTTGGTACTGTTAGGTGGGGCATGGTGGGAGTGAGATCGGCCCTTTGGGTTCCATGGGAGCTGGGAAAGGCCTGTGACTGCTGGCTTTCCTTCACTTCCCTGACAACCTGCATGACACAGTAGAGGCAGTCATCATAATCCTCCTAGGAACACAGCTCCATTGACCTGGGAATCACACCCCCATCGCCAAGAGCAACTGCAGCAAGACCCGGCCAAGGAGAGTCTGAGCTCAGACATGGCTAACCCTGCTCCCATCTGATAGTCCTTCCCTACCCACCCTGGTAGCTGAAGAAAAGGGGCATATACTTGTGGGCATATACTACCACATCTGATGCTCTCTTGAAAGCCCCACCTCCTGGCAGGAGGCCAACCAGCACAAAAATAGTGCACTAAACAACCAAAGCTAAGGACCCTCACAGAATCCATTTCACTCCCCTGCCACTTCCACCAGAGCAGGTGCTGGTACCCCAGCTGAGAAACCCACAGACAGTTTACATCACAGGACTCTGTGCAGGCACCTCCCACTACTAACCCAGAGCTTGGTAGACTTGCTAGGTGGCTAGATCCAGAAGAGAGATAACAATTACTACAGCTTTGCTCTTAGGAAGCCACATCCCTAGGAAAAAGGGAGAGTACTACATCAAGGGAATACCCTGTGGGACGAAAGAATCTGAGCAACAGCCTTCAGCTCTAGACCTTCCCTCTGACAAAGCCTACCCAAATGAGAAGTAACCAGAAAACCAACTCTGGTAATAAACAAAGTTCTTTAACACCCCCCAAAATCACACTAGCTCACCAGCAATGGATCCAAACCAAGAAGAAATCCCTGAAAAAGAATTCAGGTTAGTTAATAAGCTAATCAGAGAGGCACCAGAGAAAAGCGAAGCCCAATTTAAGGAAGTCAAAAATTGATACAAGAAATGAGGGAAGAAATTTTCAATGAAATAGATCGCGTAAGTAAAAAACAATCAAAACTTCAGGAAACAATGAGCACATTTATAGAAATGCAAAATGCTCTAGAAAGTCTAGCAATGAAATCAAACAATCAGAAGAAAGAACCTCAGAGCTTGAAGACAAAGTTTTTGAATTAACTCAATCCAATAAAGACAGAAAAAAGGATAAGAAAATATGAACAAAGTCTCCAAGAAGTCTGGGATTATGTTAAACGACCAAACCTAAGAATAATTGGCATTCCTGAGGAAGAAGAGAAATCTGAAAGTTTAGAAAATATATTTGGGGGAATAATTGAGGAAAACTTCCCCAGCCTTGCTAGAGACCTAGACATCCAAATATAAGAAGCTCAGAGAACACCTGGAAAATTCACTGCAAAAAGATCATCGCCTAGGCACATTGTCATCAGGTTATCTAAAGTTAAGACGAAGGAAAGAATCTTAAGAACTGTGAGGCAAAAGCAACAGGTAACCTATAAAGGAAAACCTATCAGATTAACAGCAGATTTCTCAGCAGAAACCCTACAAGCTGGAAGGGCTTGGGTTCCTATCTTCAGCCCTTAAATAAAACAATTATCAGCCAAGAATTTTGTATTCAGCAAAATGAAACCTCATAAATAAAGGAAAGATAGTCATTTTCAGACAAACAAATGCTGAGAGAATTTGCCACTACCAAGCCACCACTACAAGAACTGCTAAAAGGAGCTCTAAATCTTGAAACAAATCCTGGAAACATATCAATACAGAACTTCTTTAAAGCATAAATTTCACAGGACCTATAAAATAAAATACAATTCAAACGAAACAAAACAAAACAAAAAACAAGGTATACAGGCAACAAAGAGCATGATGAATGGAATAATACCTCACATCTCAATACTAATGTTGAATGTAAATGGTCCAAATGCTCCACTTAAAAGATACAGAACTGCAAAATGGATAAGAATTCACCAATGAACCATCTGCTGCCTTCAAGAGACTCACCTAACACCTAACACATAAGGACTCACATAAACTTAAGGTAGAGGGGTGAAAAAAGACATTCCATACAAATGCACACCAAAAGCAAGCAGGAGTAGCTATTCTTACATGAGACAAAACAAATTTTAAAGCAATGGCAGTTAAAAAAGACAAAGAGGGACATTATATAATGATAAAATACCTTGCTGAATAGGAAAATATCACAATCCTATATATATATGCACCTAACACTGGAGCTCCCAAATTTATAAAGCAATTACTAATAGACCTAAGAGATAGACAGCAACACAGTAATAGTGAGGGACTTCAATACTTCACTGACAGCACTAATCAGGTCACCAAGACAGTCAACAAAGTAACAATGGATTTAAACTATACCCTGGAACAAATGGACTTAACAGATATTTACAGAACATTCTACTTAATAACTGCAGAATGTACATTTTATTCATCAGCACATGCAGCTTTCTCCAACATAGATCATATGATAGGCCACAAAAACGAGCCTCAATAAATTTAAGAAAATTGAAATTATATCACGCACTCTCTCAGACCACAGTGGAATAAAACTGGAAATCAACTCCAAAAGGAACCTTCAAAACCATGCAAATACATGGAAATTAATCTGCTCCTGAATGAGCGTTGGGTCAAAATGAAATCAAGGTTGAAATTAAAAAATTATTTAAACTGAATGACAGTAGTGACACAACCTATCAAAACCTCTGGGATACAGCAAAGGTGGTGCTAAGAGGAAAGTCCATAGCCCTAAATGCCTACATCAAAAAGTCTGAAAGAGCACAAATAGACAATCTAAGGTCACACCTCAAGAAACTAGAGAAACAAGAACAAACCAAACCCAAACCCAGCAGAAGAAAGAAAATAAGATCAGAGCAGAACTAAATGAAACTGAAACAAACAAACAAAAAATACAAAAGATAAATGAAACAAAAAGCTGGTTCTTTGAAAAGATAAATAAACTTGACAGACCATCAGCAAGCTTAACCAAGAAAAGAAGAGAGAAAATCCAAATAAGTTCAATTAGAAATGAAATGGGAGATGTTACAACTGACACCACAGAAATATAAAAGATTATTCAAGGCTACTATGAACACCTTTACATGCATAAACTAGAAAACCTAGACAAGGGGCATAAGTTCCCAGAAAAATAGAGCCCTCCTAGCTTAAATCAGGAAGAATTAAATACCCTGAATAGACCAACAACAAGCAGTGAGATTGAAATGGTAATTAAAAAATTATCAACAAAAAAAGCCCAGGGTCAGACAGATTCACAGCAGAATTCTACCAGACATTGAAAGAAGAATTGGTACCAATCCTATTGACACCATTCCACAAGATAGAGAAAGAGGGACTCCTCCCTAAATCTTCTATGAAGCCAGTATCACCCGAATAGCAAAACCAGGAAAGAACATAATCAAAAAAGAAAACTACAGACCATTATCTCTGCTGAACATAGATGCAAAAATCCTTAACAAAATACTAGCTAACCAAATCCAACAACATATCAAAAAGATAACCCACCATGATCAAGTGGGTTTCATACCAGGGATGCAGGGATGGTTTAACATATGCAAGTCAATAAATGTGATATACCACATAAACAGAATTAAAAACAAAAATCTCATGGTCATCTCAGTAGATGCAGAAAAAGCATTTGACAATATCCAGCATCCCTTTATGATTAAAACTCTCAGCAAAATCAGCATACAAGATCCCTTACCTTAATGTAATGAAAACCATCTATGACAAACCCACAACCAACATACTGAATGGGGAAAAGTTGAAAGCATTCTCTCTGAAAACTGGATCAAGACAAGGATGCCCACTCTCACTACTTCTCTTCAACATAGTCCTGGAAGTCCTAGCCAGAGCAATCAGACAAGAGAAGGAAATAAAGGGCATCCAAAACGGTAAAGAGAAAGTCAAACTGTCGCTGTTTGCTGATGATATGATTGTTTACCTAGAAAACCCTAAAGACTCCTCCAGAAAGCTCCTAGAACTGAGAAGATAATTCAGCAAAGTTTCTGGATACAAAAAGGTACACAAATCAGTGTAGCTCTTCTATACCCCAACAGCAACCAAGCTGAGAATCAAATCAAGAACTCAACTACTTTTCAATAGCTGCAAAAAGATTAAAATACTTGGGAATATACATAACCAAGGAGGTGAAAGACCTCTACAAGGAAAACAACAAAACATTGTTGAAAGAAATCATAGATGACACAAACAAATGGAAACACATTCTATGCTCACTAAAGGATAGAATCAATATTGTGAAAATGACCTTACTGCCAAAAGCAATCTACAAATTCAACACAATTCCCTTCTACTTTGGCAGAAGAATACTACCAAAATTCTTCACAGAACTTGAAAAAACAATCCTAAAATTCATATGGAAACAAAAAAGAGCCCACATAGCCAAAGCAAGACTAAGCAAAAAGAACAAATCTGGAGGCATCAGATTACCTGATTTCAAACTATACTACAAGGCAATAGTCACCAAAATAGCATGGTACTGGTATAAACATGGGCACATAGACCAATGGAACAGAATACAGAGCCTAGAAATAAATCCAAATACTTATAACCAGTTATCTTTGACAAAGCAAACAAAAATATAAAGTGGGGAAAAGACACCCTTTTCAACAAATGGTGCTGGGATTATCGGCAAGCCACGTATGGGAGAACGAAACTGGATCCTCATCTCTCACCTTATATAAAAATCATCTCAAGATAGATCAAGGTCTTAATTCTAAGACCCGAAACTATAAAAATTCTAGAAGGTAAGAATGATGGTTTCCAGCTGCATCCATGTCCCTACAAAGGACGCAAACTCATCCTTTTTTATGGCTGCATAATATTCCAT
>NW_012115488.1:14151914-14153383 GCF_000951035.1 Colobus angolensis palliatus | reverse complement strand
CTATACATCTTATAAAGGACTAGTATCCAGAACCTACAACAAACTCAAACAAATTAGCAAGAAAAAGCAATCCCATCAAAAAGAGGGCTAAGGACATGAATAGACAATTCTCAAAAGAGGATATATAAATGGCCAACATACATGTGAAAAAATGCTCAACATTGCTAATGATCAGGGAAATGCAAATCAAAACCACAATGCAATACCACCTTTCTCCTGCAAGAATGGCTGTAATCAAAAAATAAATTATAGATGTTGTTGTGGATGAGGTGAACAGGGACCACTTCTACACTGCTGGTGGGAATGTGAACTAGCACGACCACTATGGAAAACAGTGTGGAGATTCCTTAAAGACCTAAAAACAAGACTACCATTTGATCCAGCAATCCCACTACTGGGTATCTACCCACAGGAAAAGAAGTCATTATATGAAAAAGATACTTGCACACACATGTTTATAGCAGGACAATTGCAAAAACATGGAACCAACCCAAATGCTAACCAATCAATGAGTGGATAAAGAAACCGTGATATATATACACACACACACGCACACACACATGCACATACATATACACAAACACATATACACACATATACACACACATACGTACATATATATGTGTATATATATTATAGAATACTACTTAGCCATAAAAAGGAATGAATTAACAGCATTTGTAGTGAACTGGATGATATTAGAGACTATTATTCTCAGTGAAGTAACTCAGGAATGGAAAACCAAACATTGTATATTCTCACTCATAAGTGGGAGCTAAGCTATGAGGATGCAAAGGCATAAGAATGACACAATGGATTCTGGGGACTCAGGGGTAAAAGGTGGGAAGGGGATGAGGGATAAAAGACTACAAATTGTGTGCAGTGTATACTGCTCCAGGTGATGGGTTCACCATCATCTAACAAATCACCACTAAATAACTTACTTGTGTAACCAAACACCACCTGTCCCCAATAACCTATGGAAATAAAAGATGGAAAAAAAGAGGTTTGGAGGAGACAACCCTTAAGGTGCCTTCTAGGTCTGTGGGTCTGTGGCTATAACTCCCCTAGTAAGATATGGCTACTGGAAGAGGCTTGTGCTTTGGTGCCAAGGAATAAATGTAAATGAATAAACATTTTTGTAACATAAATGGAAGTTTTTTTTTTTTTTTTTCCTGAGAAGTATTTGTGGCCATGTAGGCTGTTCTGGGCCCGTATTTATTACTTTAGGATAATAGTTCTCAAACATATATGTTTATCAGAATCACCTGGAAGCTTCTTTGAATGCAGATGGCTGGGTTCTAACCCAAGAGTTTCTGGTTCCATGGGTCTGGGTGGGGCTGGAGCAACAGCATTTTTACAAGTTACTGGGTGATGTTGATGGTCTGGAAGAACCTACCTAAAGAGAATATCCTGCTTAGGGAAAGACATTTCTAAAATCTCCCTCTCCCCTCTCCCCTCTCCCCTCT
>NW_012115488.1:14148713-14151820 GCF_000951035.1 Colobus angolensis palliatus | reverse complement strand
TCTCCCCTCTCCCCTCTCCCCTCTCCCTCCCTTCCTTCCTAGAATTGTTAGAAAAGTGTTCTGAGAGTTATTCGAGGATACCTTCAAGGACCTTTTTGTTTTAAAATAAATGTATTTGAAAACATTATTCCTCTGAGTGCTCTAAGTAGGAACAAAGGAAGGAATTAATGAGAGGCTGGGGTCTGACGGTGGAATACGGAAGAGGAAGTTGTTGCAGTTGACTCCAGTCTACTGTAGGTAAATATCACATAATTTCTTTGACTAAGGAATTAAACAAGAAAGTGAAATGGCTTTCTCAAAGGTGCATGTTTAAGCTAAACACCAGGATGGTTTCAAGATGTCACAGTTACTTGATCAGCACCTGGGTAATCCTTCATGCATATTTCCTCTTTCTTGTTATTTGACTTACAAAATCCATGGCAGTCTAGAGGTGTGTGCATCAGAGTCAGCAAACTCACACAGGGATGCTGACAAGGCAGCCTCCTTTGCCTATGGAACTAGTTCCCATTCCAGAAATAAATCATGTATTGTCACTTCCTATATTGTTGCACACACCACTCCCTTTTCCTGGAGTGCCTAAGACTAAGCAACTTCTTTTTCTTCATTTTGTTCTAAGAGCTCTTTGTAAATCATTTTATTATAGTACTTACCACATCTTACTGCCATTGCTCAGTGATGAGCTGCAAATATCATAAGTGCAGGCATGGTCTCTGTTTCTCCAGAACCTAATAGAGTATGTAGGAAATATTTACTATTGAAAATAGGGCCATGGATATTCATTCACAGACACAATTTTATCTTTAATGTAAGTAAAATGATCAATAAACAAGACCACAACTCAAGAACGAGCAAAGTGTAAGAGATCAAATACCATTGTACTATCTTCCTGTTCAAATGAAGCATAACCACAAACTTCCTCTGGTCCCCAGGCACTCTCAGCTCTCAGCCTCTCACAGTCTGTCTCTGCTCTAGTATCTGCCAGTGCTTTTGTCGAAATTGCAGGAATCTGCCTTGGCTTTCTCATCTAACTTTTCCCCAGACATTGCTGAAGGGGATTCCCTTTTTGGTTTTTTTCTTAGAGACAGAACAGAGCCCTGATATTTTAAATGAATGAAATGCAGTATAATGTAATTAATGCTCAGAAAGAAGCTTGGATGTATTTGATACTATTTTCAATTTTATTCTTGCTTTTAAAAGAAGGAGGTATTTCTCTCCGTTTATCTATCTAGCTATTTAAACTAGCTATCTATCATATATTTGTTTGTATGGATAGAACCGTGTCCGAAATGACATTTTTCTCCTTTTAATCACGGATATTTTAGATGGTAGAATTCAAGTATTTATTTAAGATGCTGTTCTTTATCCTGGTCAGCATTGTACTTAATTAGTGAGCATGTATTATTTTTATAATTGCTATTCCAAAATAATTAAAGAACCTAGTGCTTCTGTAAATATTTAGAAGACTCCATGCCTCATCTAATGTTGAACTATGGATTTATCTGCCCTGTTATTTAGAGGGCCCCCAACACAAAGATGCATAGTCTTGAATTACCAAACTTCAGAGTGGAAAGATGTCTTGTATTTATTTATAGCAGTTTTGACTTTTGAAATGCTGCTGAGCTGAACTTGGGTTCCTTTTTAATCTGCAGTACACATGGGGATGAATCTGACACTGTTTACCAGGTAGATTAAGGGGAGAGGTATGTCAGGCAGCCAAGGTGGTTTGTGTCTAGAATGGGTCAAAGCAATGGTGTTCATCAAGCTTTCTCCCCAAAAGATACGTAGCTTCAGAGACTAAAACATAGTGTACAAGGTGGTCGTGAAGTGGTTGTTCTCCAGGTGGGATATTATGAAGGGTTGTTGTCTTAAATGTAGTTGGTAAAGGATCTTTTTTATCTTGCAGACTTTATGGGGTTCTGGTGCTGCTATAAGCTAGCTATTAGTTCTTACTGGGGACTGAAAGTTAAAATGGAAGTTTTGGCTGAATCCTCAGGTGATAAGTATCACATCAAAATATGAGCTGTGAGAGCATCCCATAGGAATTTCCAAGCAAATAACCCAAAAGTAGTTATATGTGTAGTTATATGATTCTAACACATCTCATTTACCTCAAGGATAAAGCAGGGTCAGTTGTTGAAGATCAGGGAGAATTTGTGAAAAGGATTTCATTGGACACCAAGTCCTCAAGGAGGAAAGGTTTATACGTGTGTGGGTACTTCCCTTGCAGGCTGAGCCAAGAGAGAGAGGCTTTGATTGGATCTCTTGGAGAAGATGACATGTGTCCCCTTAAGTTAGGAGGACACACTGAATTGGTGTCTGACTCCTTCATAGGAAATATTCAGGGTGAGAGATGGGCTGAGGACCTGCTGTGGCTTCATTGAGCCTGTAGGATGGAGAAAAAGACATATATTAGAATGACAGGGAATGAAGGTGTTCCAGGGACAGAGCTCTTTGGCTCTCTTTGGGATAGTGGCAGAATGCACTGCAGAAAGTGAAGTCCCAGAGAAAATAAACTTTTGAGTTATGGCCCAGGGACAATAGCTACCCTTGTACTGAGATTCAATCTATGCAATGGCCTGCTCCAAAAGGATGACAGGTCAAAGGCGGGGTAAGCAAACATGTCAGTGGAGTCACTAGTTTATAAGCCATGTTAAGATAGACTTAGGATAAAAACCATAGCAACCCTAGAAGAAAACCTAGGCAATGCCATTCAGGACATACACATGGGCAAGGACTACATGACTAAAACACCAAAAGCAATGGCAGCAAAAGCCAAAGTTGACAAATGGGATCTAATTAAACTAAAGAGCTTCTGCACAGCAAAAGAAACTACCATCAGAGTGAACAGGCAACCTACAGAGTGGGAGAAAATTTTTACAATCCACCCATCTGACAAAGGGCTAATATCCAGAATCTACAAAGAACTTAAATAAATCTACGAAAAAATCAAACGACCCCATCAAAAAGTGGCAAAGGATATGAACAGACACTTCTCAAAAGAAGACATTTATGCAGCCAACAGACACATGAAAAACTGCTCATCCTCACTGGTCATCAGAGAAATGCAAATCAAAACCACAATAAGATACCATCTCACACCAGTTAGA
>NW_012115488.1:14146406-14148213 GCF_000951035.1 Colobus angolensis palliatus | reverse complement strand
ATCACACACAGGGGCCTGTTGTGGGGTGGGGGGAGGGGGGAGGGATAGCATTAGGAGATATACCTAATGTAAATGACAAGTTAACGGGTGCAGCACACCAACATGGCACATGTATACATATGTAACAAACCTACATGTTGTGCACATGTACCCTAGAATTTAAAGTATAATAAAAAATAAAAAAATAAAGGAAATGCTATGTGTGTTAGACTTGTTTAAAAGTAAGAATAAAACATTCTCAGCAACAATAAAAGGAAAGAATGACAAAAATATATATATTTGGGATAAGTCAGAATTATGGCACCAGTTACTTTGGGTTTCCATAGGCAACCTCTTACATAATTCCTGAAAGATTAATTGGTCCCATACCTGCTGAAGAAATCAGTACCCTCAAGTGTAAATTAACAACAATTACAACATGAAACCAAGCAACCAATAACCAAAAACCGCTTGCTGGTAGTTCACACATCACTAAATATTGAACAAATTTAAGGAGTGTCAGTTAGAAAGGGCACCAGATGATTAGTTTGATCTGGGACACCCACATGTCATGGTTTAGCCTTGTATTTGGGATTTGGGTGACTCATAGCTTGGTCCTAAGCTCCTTCCTTCACTCTTTAGCACAAATCTTGCTCCTAACACCATATCCCACACTATCAGCTTCACAGAGAAAACACAAGATTGGGGTATTTTGAGTATAAACCTGTAAAATCAGAAAATTTTAAGCCTTATTTTATTTAAATCAACTTTAGTTAAAGAGTATAACTGAATTTCACAGATTATCAGTTCCAAATAGCAATTGTTCATAAAGAACCAGGAAAGAATGAGAGTCTGCTGACGCATGAAATTTGTGAGGCTAAGTCTTGAATTGACCATTACACCTTAGATAAATAAGGTAAGGCAACAAATATTATCATAATGGTTACTATAAAATTATATTTAAACTTATTCTGTGTCTTGTCATCATAAAATCGAATATTTGTCTCTGTTTACTATGGAGGACATTCAGCTTTCTTAAATATGAGATGCTGATTTGAGTAATTTCAAGGAATGTTGACTTGTAAGTTCCAGACTAGACTGTGATATGTATGGCAACCCAATTTATTAGAGTATTTGTTGCAGAAAACTGTGTTTTTACTTACATTTGTAAACTACGTTTTTCATGAGAGGTTGATTTACTATAGAAGGTTAAGTGTTGGTGATTATTAATTAATGGTATTACTAATGTAGCTCAGATTAACCCAATAAGAAAAAAAGGACTGTAGATTTTTTTTAATTAGGAGCATACCTAAATGCATAACTATAATTCTTCCTTGTGATATTTATTTACAATTAAAATGAAGAGCCTAACATATTAACTTGGAAACACAAGAGAATTTTGAGTTCTTTTCTGTGTCTTATAGTAACCTTTACTCCTGTCTAACCAACCAAGTCTACCTCCAGAGTAGAGGTTGTAACAAGATCTGATGCTGAAATCCAGACAATTTCCTTGACTCATTTTTGCCTGTCCACTTGTCTATTATTTAGAATTTTTGTTATGATTTTTCAATAATTTAACTCAAAATGATGACTCAAGCAAAAGAGCTTAATTCACACAACTGTAAAGTCTAGGATCCAGACTGTTAGATCCAGTATCACTGGGATTGGCTGTCTCAGTTCTGGCTCTGCTTCCTCATGTTGACTTTGTTCTCAGGCAACTTCTTTTTTTTTTTTATTATCATTATTACTATTATTATTATACTTTAAGTTCTAGGGTACACATGCACAATGTGCAGGTTTGTTACATATGTATACATGTGCCATGTTG
>NW_012115488.1:14115551-14144926 GCF_000951035.1 Colobus angolensis palliatus | reverse complement strand
TGAAGAGGTCCTTTACATCCCTTGTAAGTTGGATTCCTAGGTATTTTATTCTCTTTGAAGCAATTGTGAATGGGAGTTCATTCATGATTTGGCTCTCTGTTTGTCTGTTATTGGTGTATAAGAATGCTTGTGATTTTTGCACGTTGATTTTGTGTCATTCTCAGGCAACTTCTTCCCTCAGTATGGTCAGATGGGCCACTAGCAGCTCGTGCTTCCATTTGAACAACTTAGTGGGAAAAGAACTTCTTTCTTAACACTTCCAATAAAAGCCCTGGAACTGATGGCTTTTGGTTCTGATTGGCCCAGTTTGGGTCCACCCCAAACCAATCACTATTTTAGAGAGATGCAGCACTCCAGTTGGCAAGGTCAGGGTCACAACTCCCCTCCCTGTGAACAAGAGGAGGACCTACCTATTAGATAAACCCAGAGAGCAGTGTGAAGGGGATATTTCGAGTAAGAAACAGGTCTCTCTGGTTTATGTACAGCATTATCAGGCCTGGCTCACTGTTCTTCTTTCTTTCCTGACAAACTGGTGGAGTGTGTCGTTGTCCATACACTGTACCCTCACACTATGCCTGGCTTCTATCTGCTCCATTTTTTCCTCATCTCTGAGCCCTCATTACCTCAGCCCCACATTAGAAGCTACATAGGATGCTTTAACTTTAAAAGATAATGGTACCCAGGCCCACCTGAGAGATTCTAATTCAACTGGTCTATGGTAGAGACCTCTTGGCTGGGTTTTGTAAAAACTTCCTAGGTGATTTTTATGAGCAGGATTGAGAACAGCTTCCTCAAGCTAAACTTGATGCTGGCAAGAGCTTGTCCACCATTCACACAGAGGAAAGTAGTTGTCCTAGAAATTCAACCAGACCCAATCCTTCAGCTGAAGGAATGAAGCACTAATGGTGACTTTAGAGTTATTTACCAGGACAGAGAAAGTATTTGGAGAAGTATGAGCCCTTCTTATTACTCTTGAAATGATACCAGAAGCTGTCCCTTATTTTGCCTTTGCATATAGCTTACCCAGTCTATAACAACCTGGTCAAGATGAGTTACCAAATAGATGTTCATTGATTTTTAGAATGAGAGACTTTTTAAAGTGCTGGCTTTGTGTGTATGTGTGTGTGTGTTTCCTCCACCAAAAAAAAAAAAAAAAAAATTCACTTAAAGAGGAATAAATCTAATGTATCCTTGTTTTTTTATACTGATTCTTTTTTCATTTCCCATCCCAGGATTGAATTGTCATTGCTTGGCTCTCAAGAACCACGTTGTATATTTTCTGCTGCATGAATCATTATAAACAACAGCTTTGGGAAGGCATTCTAGGGCCAGTAATTATACTGATGAAACAGAAAGACTGTATTCCAAGTGAGGTTAATTTTAGCAGAAGTCAGATAAAAATGTTGTCAACTAACAGCAAACATGCTGGCAATTGAGCCAAAAGCACTGGTAGCAGAATCTGCTTGTTTGGGCTGAGCAATTCCCAGGGTCACCATAGAGGGCCAGACCGGGCCTCCTGGCAGCCCCAAGTTGCTTAAAAGTTTGAAGTAGACATAATTAGCTGATTACGTAATAATCCTGAGAAATTACAAATGGAAAGTTTTCTGAATTAGAAATGTAACCAAGAGTATATAATGCTGACCATTTTAAATTATGGGTGTGAGGTGGGGTTGTGAGGGGGTGGCGAGGCTCATAGATCTCTAGTTGAGAACTGATCCAAACTTAAAACATTTATTTCTCCATGGAATAAGCTATTCTGTGAAGAAAATCCCTGAATAGAGAAAAAGAATGTTGCATCTTATTAGGAAAGACATTTAGATGTCTTTTTTTAAACATCCATGCTTAAACTTTGTTCAGAATTATGTTTTCTGCAAGGAATACAGTTTCTTTAAGAAATCACATAGGCTTCTTGTAGCGAGTATCTATCTCAGTTCAGCTTACAGAAATGAGTTACTGGATAATTAAGCAAATGAGTCTTTCCAGAAAAGAAAAAATTAAAGCTAAAATTGCAAAGGCAATTGGTGAAGAAGTCTGCCACTGAAGAGAATTTTGGCATAAGGAGTTCAAAGCATGACTTTAAAAAAGCCTTCAACAAACTCAGAGATTGCCTTTGGATGATACAAGAATACCAACTCATTTTAAATATAATAAATACAGGGAAAGAATACAAGAAAGCATCTACCTTAATTTTCCTGTAAGAACTGTACCTGAGGGTAAGCAAGTACTAGATAAAGAGTAGTTCTTCTTAGAAAATGTTTTATCTCATGAGGAAGGAATGTTAGAATCAGAAGATCACCATTTTACAACCCTCAGTAAATTAATGGATCTGTGAACTGACCATCAACAGCTCCTGACATTACATCTAAAAAATACAAACAGAAACCATGTGCCTCCTAATGGATGTATACAGCACCACCAATCAAATAGTCTTGCCAATAAAAAAGAAAAATATCTTTATCTATCTATCATCTGCATATTTATCTCTATCTATTTATCCATCCTATTATCTATCTATCCATCCATCCATCCATTCATCCATCCATCCTATCAATCTATTATTTAGCTAGCTAGCTAGCTATCAAACTTGAATGTGATCCAACCTCTAAATATTACTATCAACTTATAGGAAACAAAAGAGACAGGGGAACATGTTCAAAGACACCTTGAGGATGCAAACAGCAGAAGTTAAACAGATGGAAACTCCATGAGACAAACAATTTGGCTTCTTCAGGAATAAAGTTGTAAGGAAAAAATATTAGATATAGTAGAAATCTGTAGATTATTAGAGGCATAATAATCATGTTAGCTAACTGTAATTATGTTCCTTGGTTAAATTCTAATTTTAACAAAGAAAATACTTAAAAATATTTATAAGCCAATTGTAAAGATATGAGCACAAAATGAATATGTGATAATATTAAATAATTATTGTTACTTATTAAAAGTAAAGTCTATATTTTAGATATATAGTGAAATATTTACAGATGAAATACTCGAATACTTAGGAGTTACCTCAAAGTAATCTGATGTGAGTGGGGAAGTGGTAAGGAGTTTAGAAGAAACAAAAAATTATATTAAAACATTTGAAGCTTTGTGATGGTTACATGGGGGCTAATGATAGATTAAAGATACATTCGTCTGCTTTAATATGTGTGATCAGGAGTCCAATTTCATTTTTTGACGTTTGACTGCTGAAAGCTTTTAAGCCTCACCCTTCCCTCATCCCCTTGGGCCTCACATCTGGGCAAACTGATAAGAAAGCCTGGTATTCCCTTCCTTATCATAAGTGGGAGAGTCAAATCTTGCAGGCCCCTTCCCAAACAGGCAAACCCTCCTCCTCTCCCCACCCAGGCCAATCTCCTTTCCTGGCTTTGTCAAGCCATTTCAAACCTGCTTAAGAGGCCTGCCCCACTCTCCCCAGAGAACTCAATTATGTAGCCAGTTGGTCAAACATGTGGGTGGCCAGGGCACCCCACTTGCAGCTGGTGTCTGAAGTAGGGGCAGTCTTGTTGGAGATGCTGCTCTTTAACTTGTGCGGTCTGCACTAAATCTGGGTGGCTAAGATCAGAATTGTGCTGCAGTCCACAGTATACCAGTTGGTGTCAGATAACTCTTCATTTACTCCTCTCTCAGAAACATCTAGGAGGAAGTCATAAAACCCATCTTCTTTTCTAAATACACCTCACTGAGCCACTGGGATGTCTCCTTTATACAAAAAAAAAAAAAAAAAAAGGAAGGTTTGGGTAGATTGAAACTCATAAAAGCAATTAAACGATTCTAGAAAGCAAGCTGCATCTGAGGAAACAAGAAGCAATTTCTCAGCTAGGAGAGAATACCATTACACTGATTCCACTCAAGCACAGATTACTCTTGTTGGGCCCTGCTTTATTTCTGACAAGCCTAGAGCTATTTTTTTGAACGCACTAAAGACTTCAATATTAAAAATAACTTCAAGCTGAAGGCAGAGGAACATAAATTAATCCATTCATGCAACATATATGTTTATTGAATGTCTACATATGCCAGGCATAGTTCTAGACTCTGGGCATCTGTGGCCAAAGTAGACACAGTCTCTGCCCTTATAGAGCTTACAGTCTAAAAAGGGCTTGGATGGGGGAGATAGACTAGAAAAGTAAGCAAATAAATAAGTTAATTTTTAAAATTGTGATAAGTGCTTTAAAGACAAATTTAAAAGTTAGCTGGAGGAGAATAGCTGGAAACGATGATCTCAGTGATGATGGGCAGCTATGTGAAAAGCAGAAATGAAAGGGGGGTCTAGGTCTCCCAGGTGTAAAACCCAGGCATTGCACAGGGCCCTGTGCTTAGCAGGGTGTTTTGCTTGCTGTAAAGCTCAACTGGCACCACCTTGAAATTCTTAATAATGAGAAAGAATATCCACATTTCAATTTTGCACTGAGACCTGCAAAGTATGTACCTAGTCCTGGGGAAAAGCATTATGATTAGAAAGAATAGAATTTGCTCAGACTGAGACAAGGAAGAATCGGTTGTATGAGAAAAAATGAAAGATAGCCAAGAAGTTTGAGGGGAAAGAGTGAGGAGCTGAGTGGCAGGAGATGAGGCCAGAGGGAGGCGGAAGCTCTGGCAGTTGTGGGAGTGTCCTCTCCGTTGTGGCCATAGACTCAAGTGAGTTCAATGACACCTTATTAGTCTATTTTCACGCTGCTGATAAAGACATACCTGAGACTGAGCAATCTACAAAAGAAAGAGGTTTAAATGGAATTACAATTCCGTGTGGCTGGAGAAGCCTCACAATCATGGCAGAAGGCAAGGAGGAGCAAGACACATCTTACATGGATGGCAGCAGGCAAAGGGAGAGCTTGTGCAGAAAAACTCCCATTTTTAAAACTGTCAGATGTGTGAGACTTATTCACTATCAGGACAACAGCACAGGAAAGACTTGCCCTCATGATTCAGTTACCTCCCACCGGGTCCTTCCCACAACACATGGGAATTCAAGATGAGATTTGGGTGGAGACACAGTCAAACCATATCAGGCACAAAGACCATGCCCTCCTGGGGAGCCCTTTCTGACAATCCATCCTAAACTGGGGCTGAAACCTTACATCACAGGCCAACAAGAGGCCATAAGCGGCTGGAAGAGAGCCAGCTGACTGGAGGATTCCTGTTGGTGCTCTCACCGGGAGGCAGAGGGCAGCTGGATCTGGAGGTGCCATTGGGCAATGGCATTGGGCAATGCCATTGCCAATGACCACTGGGGCCATTGCTGGGATGATGGGGCTTCTGTCAACCATCATCAGGGATCCAGGAAGGTAGAAGCACCAAGGAGAGGAATCTTCAAATGCCTAGGAGTTATTTTTCTCTATATTCTCACTTTAAAGTAATATTTCAAATCCCGTATTCTTTCTTCAAAGAAAATTTAGCATTTTAAATAGAGTCTGTTTTGATTTGATGAAACAAAGTCAATTTATAAATCTAGTCGGCTGTTACTAAGTTAGGAATAGCAAATAACGCCATCAAGTGGTGAGTAAAACTTAAATCATTTGTAAGTTTCAGGTATTTTCTGCTATGTGTAAGGTAGGACATTCTAGACTTTTTTATTGTGTGAGGAAAGCATCTATTTTTATTTCTCTCAAACCTTGAGATCACTAGACACTCAGGAGACAGGGGTTTAACAGAGCTATCTTCAAATTGATTGGAGACAGGAAATTGCTACCAGCTACTTTTCTCTCCCATCTGAAAATCCAGGAGACCTTCGGAGAGAAGGCATAGCACAGTACAAAGGTCATGTTGGAACTGTTATTTAAAGTATCTAAAATGTCTACATCTTTTCCTCACCAGTGGGGGCCCTGAGGCCAACGGGTCCTCCTGACCAGGCCGTAGTCTTAGACAATGGTGCCAGGGTGGGATGTAGTGATTGAACTGGTACAAGATGGCCTTGGTAGGTAGCTGATTTTATAGACCCTCAACACCCGCCATGTCTGTTTGGGGATGAGAAGATGCTTAGGAGGTAGGCCTTCCTCTACTCACCTGAGAAATGGAGCTTATGAATTAGAATAAAGAAAGCGGTGTCTACAGTTGTGGAACACCTATGACGTGCCACACACTTTACGTGCATTCTCACCACAAATCAAATAAGTAGTTCTTCTACAGTTGCTAAAAGTGAAGCTTGAAGCAGTTATGTAAGTTACCTAAGGACTGGGGTCTTAATGCCCATGAGTGGAACCCTGGAATTTGTGCTTAAAGTCTCCCTGAAGTCAAAGTCCATTCTCTCAGTGTTTACCCCATTCCTCCCCAAGGAAGCCTCTTTGCCCACTTGCCACAGAACTGGAGCAAAGCTGGGTCTCTCAGACTGGCTGATTCCTGATTGGCTCAGTGCCTGCAAGAAACAGATGGAACAGACACTAGGATGCTGCTGTGCTCAAAAGAGACAATCAAGCCCTGCTCCGTAAGACTTTTCTACATGACATTTTGTTAGATAGTTTGAAATGTTACTGAAATCAGGGCACTAAAAAGCAAACGTTAGCACAGCTTGGTTCACTGGATGTATGCTGAGATTGGTTGTTATGTTAAAACAGATTCATTGTTTTTATGTTTTTAAAATACTGTCCAGTTCAGCACAGTGGGTTTTGCTTTAAATACCAGATGGCTCCGAATATCCAGCCAGATTCTCTCAGGGTATAAGAAATTTCTTGGCAGTAAACTGGGCATTTGGGGAGGTGTATTAACTCTTTCTGACTTGTAATATGTTGACTATTGAAGTGCATCTGTAGTGTTCTCAAAGTGTTAAAGAGATTCAGAGAACTAAAAACTACCTAATGCATATTGAAAAACAAGACATTATTAAAGAGAAATTACTACCAAGAAACTAAAAATGATGGATTAGATACAAGCAATACTGTCTCTAAATTGGGTTTAACTATGACCACCGAGATGAGTGAAAAGAATGATCTAGCCACACTGTCCTCCTTTCCCCCTGAATTGGTGAACCCTCTCCAGCCTTTGGACCTTTGCAAATGTGTTCCTTCTGCCTGGAGGGTTTTTCCAACCCAGCTCCATAGTGTGGTTGTCTTTTTCTTATCTTCTTGGCCTCAGCTTAGACGTTACATCCTCAGACACCACTTCCTTAGCGGTTCTCTGTCACTTTGTACCCAGTTTATTCCTTTGGCAGCATTTCTCACAATGTGACATTTTTTCGGTCGTCTATGTGTTTATTTCCTACCTCCTCCTCTGGAATATAATCTCCGTGAGGGAAGGATCTAGTATATTTGCTTTAGTGATGTGTCGCCAGCTCCGAGATCCCAATGCCTGGCACTTTCAGAGAATCAGTAAGTATTTGTTAAAAGAATTCATGATTAAGTATCCCTTGACATTTGACAATAATTTTGAATGCCAAATTTCTCTAGTAAAAACAAAATCTAAATTTTGTCTTTATAATTGATCTTCCTCTTAATAATCATGAATACTTTATTCCCAAACAGAATACAGAAGTTGATGCTCATGTAATACATTAAGAAATAGCAGGAAGATGTATGGGACTATGCATTTTCTTTTTCTCTTTTTGAAGGAAAAAAAATGATAGTACACTGTTACGTGGAGATTCAGAGCAGAGATAGTCTTGAAGCAATCAAGATGGCCTTCATGTTTGCCTGGGAGAGAAAAGTATGAGCGGAAAGATCAGAAAAAACTTAACCTATTACTATATTGAGAATTCATATTGAAGGAATTTTGACTGAATTAATAATAGCAGAGAGGAAAAAGAAAAATAGACTGACAAACATGATGAAACAAAGAGTAATATTGTGGTTTTTATCTAAACTAGGTTTGAAAATTCTTCTTTGTCTAATTATTTCTGGAAGATGTATGCTGGGTTACATGTTATGAGACTTTAGCTAGATTGTTAGAAACAGGGAAGTAAATGTATCATTCTGGTATAATTAGAAAAAAAGAGAAAAAAATGATGGCACAAGACTTTCAAAGGATTTGGAAAGATGATATGTTCTATAGGACTTGGATTGAAAGCCTAAAACTTTGTACTAAGCTAGGTAAAGTAAAAGCAAATTTAATTACCTAAAAACCACCAGTTAAGAAGGAGGAAGGGCACTAATTTCAGGAGGGAAAAATGATGTGGCCTTGATAATACTAGATACTAGATGTCTTTATTGATAGTACTAGTACTAGATGTCTTTATTTTAAATCTTTTCTCACAGATGGAACGATACTAATAGCATATTATACTAATAGCAAATATTATGATAGATGGAGAAACTGAGTTTTTAATTATCCCAAATTTATATCATTTGTTCTCATGATCCTAATAAAAAACAAAGCTTGCATTTTAAATTAATAAGCCTGCCTAACCCCCAGAATTTGGCGTCTGCATCTATCTTGGTATGGATGAGAACATATTTTATTTGCAATATGTTGCTTGTTTGATTATTATTCATTTTCCTTTTCACTGTCAAAGTGCTTCACTGCAAACCAATTCCTCTCTCACACTTTTTAAATCCCACTGCAAGTCTGGGCAGAATCCTCGTTTAGGTCTTCTGCTGCATTATGGTGCCTAAGCTATGGCATTACCCTAGGCTACTACAATGTTCTTCACTACTCTGGCCTCATGAAGCTCATTCTCCTTTCTTTGGGTAACAGAACTCTCATATTTTCCTTGGGGACCCAGCTGTAACTGTGACTCCAACCTGCCCATATGGCACGTCCTGCCCTCCTGGCTGCAGTGTTTGGTTGGGGGTAGGCACTTGACCCAAGCTGATCCAATCAGAACTGATCCTGGGACTTCCACAGGAGCCAAAGGAAGAAGGCTATTCCTCCCCTGGACTTTCAGCTATGACCATGTTAACCTGGAGAAAGGAAGCCTACCATAAGGATTGAGCTTGCTGGAAATAAAGCCATACAGAGGATAATGGCATAGCCCTGAGATGGAGAGAGGCTCCTTCCTACCTGACAACCATTCTGAGCAGGTGGATTCAGCTTGTGACTTGCCCTCTGACTGGATGGAGAGTCATCTGTCCTAGAGGTTCATTGTCAGTTTGTGGGCCAGTGAGTATCTATTATAAAGTTATCACTCATTCATGGTGAAAAGAGAAAAATCAGATTAAGGCCAAGAGTTTTCAAAGAAGTTAGCTTTTCATGTTGAAGAACTGCTCCTGTTTCTAAGACTGTAGACTTTGTACATCTTTTAATGTTAAATAGTCCTTCATTTGTGATAGTAGATGGTATTTTTTAATGTCTGTATTTGGAATATAGGTATGTGATGACACCTGTTGTAACCCCAGATATTAATAGATTAACTCAATAAATTAATGTCTTCCTCAAGTAAAATCTGAATATAGGGACTATCCCCCATGTTCACTCAGGGACCCGAGTTGGCTTCCATATTTTGGGTCTGCCATTACCTAGATTCCCCAAGGTCTCCTCTGTCCAGCTGGCAATGTAGGGAGAGAAGGAAGGTTGCTAGAGGGAAATTTTTATTGGTCAAGCCTGGAAATGTGATATACAATTACTGCTATTCCTATTCCATTGCTAGAACTCACCATGTGGCCAAACCTAACAGCAAATAAGGCTGGGATTTACAGTTTAGCTGTCCGCCCAGGAGGAAGAGGAAGCAGGATTAGTGACAACTTAGCCAATCCCTCCCACATTTGGCAAAATTAAGTTTCAAGCCTTCTGTTATATATCTTCTTTTGTTCTTTGAAAGTTTAGTAGTCTACAAAATCCAAAAAAAACCTGGTAACGACTGATCTAACTTCAATTCCTTCATTCTATAAATGTGAAAACTTAATTCTGAAAGGTAAAATGGCTTGCCTAAGATAGCACAGCTGTAAGATGACACATCTGTACTTAGATGAACTGAAGCCAGGGTGGACAGCTTCTGTTAAGCCAGGGTTACCCAAACTTCAGTCATTCAAGTCATTCCTTTGTTATCAGTTTAACTGCACCACCCCTACAAAAGAAATGTTAAAGTCCCCCAGTATTTCAGAAATGTGACCTTATGTGGAAACAGAGTTCTTACAAGAGTAATACAATTAAAATGAGGTCATTAAGGTGGGCTCTGATCCATTATGACTGGTGTCTTAATAAAAGGGGGGAATTCGGACACAGACCTACAAAGAGGAATATGACAAGACATAGACAGAACATTCTTTACAAGCCAGGCATGTCTGAGGCTACCGGAAACTAGGAGATCTGGAACAGATTCTCCCTCACAGGCCTCAGAAGGAATCGCCCTGCTGGCACCTTGATTTCAGGCTTACCAACTTCTGAAACTATGAGACAACAAATTTCTGTTGTCCAATCCACTTGTTTTGTGGCATTTCGTTATAGTGGACCTAAGCAATTAACATAACCTTAATGATTTTTGCCATATTTGTGAACCTCTTGTGGTTATAAATTTTGAGTAATAGGGTTTTGTTCTAAGATGACTCACCATTCAAATTTAAATAAATTTACTACCCTGAGTCCCTTGGCATACAGCTGGGCCTGTCTACATCTTCATACCCCCATGTCTTCTGCATGGGTTGAGAGCCCTCAGCTGGCCTCTTTCCAAGGCAGTGGAGTAGGAGCTGGGAGGGACCTCCAGTAATAAAAGAAATGCAGTACAGTGGTTGTTCTAATCGTGAGATGGTTTCATTGCTGTACTCCATGAGAATGTCTTTGGTCTCTGAACTTACTTACTTGGGTGCTGACAGCCCTACGTGCTGTCTGAGCTAGAGATCACTGCAGAAAGCAGGAGCTAGGGAACGGGATTCCTTATTCCTCCCTGTTTGAGATAAGTCTAGCCTAGCCTCTCCTTACCTGTGTGATTTTAGACTATTACAATCTAAAATGATTGTCCTTGTATTAACTGAAATCATATTACATGGTCCACACTTTGGGAAATACTGCCCCAAGCTGACAGCTCTGGCTGCCTTTACTCATACTGACTCTTGTACCTGGGGTGTCCTCACCTCTTTATTCCATTACCCAAATATTTTAATGCCCAATAATATCTCTTCCTTCATGAAACCTTTTCAGGTCCCCATGATCAGAGTACTTCTTCCTCCTGTTGGCCCACAGCATCAATTTTTCTCTTCACTCATTGACTCTGATGCCTAGACTGCACTGCTTCACATGGAGTTGGATGTCCTTGTCTTGCATTATTATTTACTTTTTCATTGACCCTTGTCATATACATCTCTGAATCCTTATGCACGTTTTCATGACTAAACTTTATTGAGCAAGAGCATGATAGATACGGTAAATGAAGTCAAAAGAAAAAAAGCTGTAATATTTCAACCTCGATCTATTTTTTTTTAAAGACGCAACACTCATAAAGATGAAAGGTACTAGGGAGGTAAGTACTCTGAGAACTGAAATAGGTAAATGCCAAATGGATCAAAACTATTGCAATATCTTAAGACTCTGAAAAAAATTCCAAAATGCTCCAAGAGACAGAGAAGTCAAAGATAGCTGATAGTAGGTTAAGAAAGATTGCATTCATTGTATAGAAAAATTGGAATAAAATTAGAAATATAGTAAAGTCAAATGATTCCGTTCATCTTCCCAAATGTGTGGATTATTCAGTTCATAGCTTTGTTGGCCTCATCCTTTTTCTGGAGCATTTCCTCGCTCGTTGGCAGCTCAATCAGGGAATTTATCTTTGTTTCTCAAAGGTGGCTCTAAAGGTCAGGTGGAGAGAGGAGGCTAAAGTGAAGCAATGACGTGGCTCAGGATCCGCAGGAAGACATTTCACCTTGTTCCCTTTCAGGAGGTACAGAGGTGTCTCTGGCTTATTCTCTCATTACTAACGTCCTTTAGTTCACTTTGCTTTGAAATGGGTCATTTTTTTTTAGAACCAGAATCTGCTGAAAGATACAGTATTTTATTTCATCCCAATTGATGCCATTGGAAAATATGGATTTTTTTAAAAACAGGCAGATTTACTGTTCATTTTATTTCATGTAAGGAACTGAATACTTAAAATGATTGGGAAAATTAGTAAAGGGTTAAAAGATCTATACATTTAGTTTTAAAAATAATTTAGGTGGGGGGGGTCAAGAAAGAGAGCTAAGCACTTTTGAGCACACATTTTATGCCAGATACTGTGATTTATGCATTTATTTTTCAAATAGGCAATACATTTGATAGTTCACAATTTGAAAGACACAGAATGGTACAGAGAGTTTCCCTCCCATCTTTTTTCTTCAGCACCCCCAGTTTTCCTCTTCAGAGTTCACCAAAGTGAAATGATCCTTGTGAGTACTTACAGATATATTTCATTCATATTGAACCTAGTTTTTACTTTAAAAAATGCACAAATACTGATATATTACATACTCTTTTTTTAATTTTATTTTTTGAGATGGAATCTTGCTCTGTTTCCCAGGCCAGAGTGCAATGGCACGATCTTAGCTTACTGCAAACTCTGCCTCCTGGGTTCAAATGATTCTCCTGCCTCAGCCTCCTGAGTAGCTGGGATTACAGGCACATGCCACCATGCCCAGCTAATTTTAGTATTTTTAGTAGAAACGGGGTTTCACCATGTTGGTCAGGCTGGTCTCAAACTTCTGACCTCAGGTGATCCACCCGCCTTGGCCTCCCAAAGTGCTAGGATTACAGGCATGAACCACCATACCCGGTTTACATACTCTGATTTATACCTTGCTTTTTCACTGAACAATTTTGAAGATCATTCCATATAAGTATGCAAAGAATTCCTCATTTATTTTATAGCTTTATAGATTTTTGTTGTATAGATGGGAATTTTTTGAACCAGTTTCCTAATTTTTGTTTATTTAAGGTTATTTCTAAGCCCCTGTAATTACAATCTTGTAATGAAAAACCATGCACATGTTATTTCTTGACTGTGTGAAACTGTACGTGTGATAAATTTTTTGATGCGGAATTGCTTGTTCAAAATATATATCCTTTTTATGTGATAGATGTTGCCACATATCCTTCCATAGATACTTACCAGTTTTAATTCCCACTAGCAGAGAGTTATTAGGACCGTAATAAAGTAATTTAATTAATCTTTCCACAACCCCATGAGCCTAGTATGATTATCCTATTTTGCAGGTGAAAAAACTGAGGTTCCAATGAATAAAGATACTTGACAAAGATGGCCTAGCTAATAACAAGCAGTGCCAAGCTTTGAACCCAAGCTTACCTGAACACAGATACATAAATCTACCTTCTTTCTGCCACGCCATCCTCTTGTACCTTATAATTTATATTGAATTATAGGCACAAATTTTTCTAGAAATGTTTGTTTTCAAATTCACATGATTGTAACAAAAGTGCTTACAGCAGTATGCATCTTTAGTATAGCACTTACCTTTTAAAAACGCTCTCATGTTTGTAAGTATATACCTATAAAAAGACTCGGGAAGGCAGATTATATATGTGAGCAGTCTGACACTGGTAAATAAATGTTTTAAAAACCTGAACATTTAGTTACTTGCATAAGGTCACACAATGAGTGAGTGGTAAAAGAGGGTCTAGAAACTTACCTTTCTACTATTTAGCACCATGTTATACACGAGGTATAACATGCCTCAAGGAAAAAGGAAACAGACAGGAAAACAGGCACGTGCACCCACCTCTCTCATTAGACAGTGATGATCCCTGGTTCTCTGAACCAGGATAGGCAATCAGATGTGAGTTCAAAATGCTCCTTCATCACTCCTTTCTTTTTTTAATTTAGGACTATATAGTTTGACATTTTTTCCTAAAAAGAAGTGATAGACTTGTAAAAATGGAGGGGGTGAGAGAAAATGGTTACAGTGTGAGATACAAGTAATAGTGAAGTTCTGGAGACCACACAAGACTACAAGCTCAGTAAAGCAGAGATTGGTTGTTCTTTTATAAAATAAATATCTGATATACCAAAAAAAATTTCCATCATAGTACATTATAAAGCATAACAATAGAACAATCACCTGGGGAAATATCACCCAACCAAGAACTCTGACACTACCCACACCACCGGGGCCACCTGGATATTCTTCACCCATCCTGTCTCCCTACTTCCTCCAAAGGTGGCACTCTTCTGAATTTTGTGGGTTTTAAAATCAATTCTATCACAAGTGTATATAGTCCTAAATAGTATATAATTTAGCTTTTGATAGAGTTTCATAAATCCTGGGACATGGCAGGAAGAAAGAAAGAAAGAAGAAAGAAAGAGAGAGAGAAAGAAAGCAAGAAAGAAAGAAAGAAAGAAAAAGAAAAGAAAAGAAAGAGAGAAAGAAAAAGAAAGACAAATAAGGAAAGAAAGAAAAAGAAATGAAGGAAAGGAAGGAAAGGAAGGAAGGAAGGAAGAGAAAGAAAGAAAAGAGAAGAGAGAAAGAAAGGCAAATAAGGAAGCTTAGTCCATTGTGTTTCACCAACCATTGAAACAAGCAAAGATGTGGTACATTACTAAAACCTCTTTTCCAAATAATACTCTTTGGTATTTAATTATGTATATTGCTGTCAGTTATTATAAAAGAAATTCTTATTAATAACCATTAGGAGAGTGGGACTGTTCAGACTAATGCAAGACCAGCTCTTTTTCATACTTTGAGGCGTGAAGATGGATGCTATTTACATTTGTGATCTCTGGGAGGAGCCCAGAACCTGTTAAAAATAAAGGAACTTTAGGCCAGGTGTGGTGGCTCACGCCTGTAATCTCAGCACTTTGGAAGGCCGAGGCAGGCAAATCACAAGGTCAAGAGATCAAGACCATCCTGGCCAATATGGTGAAACCCCATCTCTACTAAAAATACAAAAATTAGCTGGGCGTGGTGGCACGCGCCTATAGTCCCAGCTACTTGGGAGGCTGAGGCAGGAGAATCACTTGAACCCAGGAGGCAGAAGTTGCCGTAAGCCAAGATCACACCACTGCACTCCAGCCTGGAGACAGAGCGAGACTCCATCTCAAAAAATAATAATGATAAAGATAATAATGAGCCGGGCACGGTGGCTCAAGCCTGTAATCCCAGCACTTTGGGAGGCCGAGACGGGCAGATCACGAGGTCAGGAGATCGAGACCATCCTGGCTAACACAGTGAAACCCCGTTTCTACTAAAAAATACAAAAAACTAGCCGGGCGAGGCGGCGGGCGCCTGTAGTCCCAGCTACTCGGGAGGCTGAGGCAGGAGAATGGCCTAAACCCGGGAGGCGGAGCTTGCAGTGAGCTGAGATCCGGCCACTGCACTCCAGCGCGGGCGACAGAGCGAGACTCCTTCTGAAACAAACAAAAAAAAAAACAAAAACAAAAACAAAAAAAGATAATAATGATAATAATAAAATAAAGAGACTTATGTATGTTTTATGTATCTAACAAAAGTCCTCTTTTGTGACACATTTTGGAAAAAGTAAATTATTTAGGTTAATTAAGTATTGCAACATCAGTACATTTCCCAAATAAAATAACTAGATGTCCTGCAAACATACTGAATATATCAAACACAATAAACTTCAAAAAGAATAAAAGTTTAGGAACTACCAAAATCTCTAATGAATATCAGGTCATTGGCAAGTGTAGTTAATTTTATCCCATTACCATGGTGCACTCTTAAGCCGACAAGTTAATCAGAGAATGCTCTTTCATTCAGTTGTATCAAGAACTTAAATGACTGTGTTTATTTCAAGGTCTTGGTTTCAAATGCAAAGTCATCAACCAGTGGCACTATAATTAAGTCGTCAAGAAGTAAGCAAGTTCTTTTGAAAAATGGTGTTAGCACGGCTTGTTCTAGCAAGTTAGAAACAAGACGAGTTCCCTGTTCAAGGCTAAAACCAAAACATTCTAAGAAGGTACTCCAGGCAAGTCAAACTTTGACATCAAGGCTATTAAACATTTCATAGACATTTTTCTTGTGCTGTTTAAATGGAAAGGGAAAACATATATTTGAAGCATATTCTTAGGTAAAGTCTGAAGACAAAATCAAAGAGGAATGTAAGTAAAGAACAGCAATGAAAAATAATGACATTTAACATTTGCTGAACACTTACTAGGTATCCGGCATTATTCTAAGTATTCTTTGTATTATGTCATTCAATCCTCAAGTAGATAGTGTTGCTAGTCTCATTGTACGGATTAATACATAGGAATAAAAAAAGTTAAGTAACTTTCCCAAAGTCCCATGGGTAGTAAATGATGGTCAAGATTGGAACCATGTAGTCTGTGTTAGTTTTTGCTGCTACGACAAATGGCTACAAATTCAGTGGTATAAACGACATAAATTTTTTATCTCACATTTCTGTGTTCTGCAGGACACAAGTCTGACACAGGTTTCATTGAACTAAAATCAGGATTCATCAGGGCTGCATTCATTTCTGGAGGCTCTAGGAGAAAATCAATTTTCTTTCCTTTTCCAGTTTCTAGAGCTGCCCACATTCTTTGGTTCATGGCCCCTTCCTCCATCTGTAGAGCCAACAAAGGAGAATTGAGTTCTTCTCATGCTGCATTACTCTGACCTTCACTTTACCTCCCTTGCTTACTTTTAAGGACCCTTGTGATTACTATTAATACATTGCCTACACATATCATCTAGAACAATCTCCTTATCTGAAGGGCATCCAACTAGCAATCTTCATTCCATCTGCAACTTTAATTTCCCTTTGCCATATAAGGTAACACTTTCACTTTTAGGACATCTTTTAGAGGCCTGGGGGTTACACTTCTGCATAACACACAGTCTTATTCCAAAGCCCATGCTTTTAATTTCACCTACTGGCACTGCAGAAATGTTAACATTTATTATTTTGAAAAACCTAGTTTGCAGATTTTTTGTTATGTATGATCCAAAGTGAATTAAGAAAAAAGCGTTTGACATAATGAATTTGATAATGTTACCTCAATATTATTTTTTTCAGAAATGTTGATTTGTTGTAGACATCTATGCATTAACTATTTTCTGAGGGTTGTTTATGAAGTATAGGGATGGAGCCCTCACCACTGGATAGAAAGCCTGGGGCAGCCAGGTTCTTCTGTGGGAGAGGGTCCTGTTTGTCCATCTGAGCAAAAGCAATTGTGTGCAACTGAGTTAGAGAGGATCTAACTCTATACCTCTCCTTGTTGGGCTGAACTGAACCCACCCTTGCCCTGTGGCCCCTTACTGCCCCCTGCTTTGGACTTTTCTTATATGGTAGATCCTGCTTACATGGTAGATTTACTCCTGCAGATTTGTCCCCTCCTTGACTCTTCAGTAACTTCTTGGCAATCACCCATCTTCACTTGTCAGTTTTGGCAACTAGACCCTATTTAAATAGGGATCTCCTTCCCCAGTACTCCCTGCTCCATTCCCATAGCCTTGAAACCATGGTGATGAGGTCCTTTTCACCTGGGTCAGTCTGCTACCTGGCTGAGCACTGAATATGGACATGACATGTGTAGACTATTCCCAGGAAGTATGAGTTTCACAAGGAAAGAATTAGGACAATAACTTGAAGCTAAAAGGAAAGGAGTTAGAATGAATCTGTTTATCGGCTACAGAAAGGAGCCAGGGGAGAATGACAGTGACTGAGGATACAGAAGATCAAAATCTCAAAAGCAGCAAAAAGGGATTAGATTAAGAAGGGTAATGCTAAGAAAGACCAGAGGGTCAACATAGCTATTTATATCACAGGGGAAGTTGAGGTTGACGCCAATGGAAAAAAATGCTGGAGGTTCGAGTGTCTCTGACGTAGGATACAAGATCACCTGCAAAGAGAGATAAGTAAAGAAATGAGAGAATAAGTTGAATAGTGCCAAGTAGAAAGTACTTTTGTTTCAGTTCTCTAGTGCTTCCTAACCAATCACCCAAAATTTTGTGGCTTAAAACTCAGCCACTTATTATTCATGATTCTGCAATCTGGGCTAGGTTCAGCTGGGCAGTTCTTCTACAAATGGTGTCCAAGGTGGTTCCTGCACTTATGTGTCTGGTGCCTCAGCGGGGATGTGTGGAACAACTTGGGCTCCCTCAGATCCTAATGGTCTCAGGATAGTTAGACTTCTTACATGGTGGCTGGATTCCAACAGGGAGGAAGCAGAAACTGTCTCAGGCCTAGAACTGGCATGATGTCACTTCCAAATCATTCCTTTGGTCGCAGCAAGTGATGAGGCCAACCCAGAGTCAAGAAGAAGGAAAATAGGTTCCACCTGTTAAAGGAAAGAGCAGCATGCACACAGAGGGAGGAAAGGATTGATAGGAGCCATCTTTGGAGTCGATCATCACAATCTGAATACTACTCTGAGCCTGGAAAGCGTCTAGTTTCCTATTGCTGCTGTAATGAATTACCACAATCTTAGTGCTCACAACAACACAAATGTATTATCTTACAGTTCTGAAGGATGGAAGTCTGAAATGACTTTTACAGGACTAAAATCAAGGTGTCGGCAGTGCTATGTTCTTTCTGGAGATCCAGGGAGAGAATTTGTTCCTTGCCTTTTCCAGCTTCTAGAGGCCATCTGCTTTACTTGACTCATGGCCCCTTCCTTCATCCTCAAACTACATCACTCCAACCTCTGCTTCTGTTGTGACTTTCTTTTTTCTCATCTTGACCCTTTGGATTACATTGGACCCACCTGAATGTGAGGATAATCTCCTCATTTAAGAGTGTTAACCTAATCACATCTACAAAGTCCCTTTTTCCATGTAAGGTCACATATTCACAGATTCTGGGAATTAGGGTGTGGGTACATTTTGCAGGGCATTCTGTTTATGCAAACTTTAATTTGTGATACTGTCAATATATAAAGTTCTGAGAGTATCTCCAATGGTACTCAACTCCCAGTAGTAAGGGTAGAGAAAATAAATTATTGAATTAATCCAGGTTTAGGGGTTAGTAGAGTAGGATTAAGGTATAAAGGCAAAGAGGTAAGTAAATTAAGGAAGCTGAGAGAGGTCATTGAGTTGGTTGTCCCTAGGGCCGAGTAAGAAGAGAAGAAAACTCAGGAGGTCCTGATAGCCTGTGAGAAGATTGAGGGTCAGTAGATCTTGGTGAAGTCCGTTAAGTTTTTTTGGACAAAGACAAAGGAGATGTAGAAGGATAAAAGAGTGGTAGTGACTCTTTCCCTTCATTTTATACCTACCCACTTTCCTCTCTCCTTTCATTCCTTCCTTTTTTCCCCTCCCTCTCTTCCTCCCTGTCTTTATTCTTTCTTTCCTTCTTTCTTCTCTTCCTCCTTCAAAACAAAAAGGATATCGTAGTCTACTTTTAAGAAAATTCAACACCACTAAAAACAAAACTGTATTAGTTCATTTTCACACTGTTATAAAGATACTGCCTGAGACTGGGTGATTTATAAAGGAAAGAGGTTTAATTGACTCACAGTTCAGCATGACTGGGGAGGCCTCAGAAAACTTACAATCACGGTGGAAGATGAAGGAGAAGCAAGTACCCTCTTTGCAAGGCAGCAGGAAAAAGAGCAAAGGGGGAACTGCCAAACACTTTTTAAACCATCAGCTCTCATGAGAACTCACTCACTCTCATGAGAAGAGCGTGGGGAAACTGTCCCCATGAACAAATCACCTTCCACCAGGTCCCTTCCTTGACACCTGGGGATTATAATCTGAGATGAGATTGGGTGGGGACACAGAGCCAAACCATATCAAATACTTTTAGACAGAAGGAACATTTTTTTTTCTTTCTAAAATGTAAGCTAATGCATACCTTTGAGTAGGCAGCTCCAGTCGTGTCAGCAAACTGATCTGTAACATTGATACCACCAGACAAATGTTTTAATAGGAAACCAAATGAAAGAGATAAATGGGTCTAAAAATAATGGCATTACTGATTTGACAATCAAAAAAAAATGCCAAAATTTATTAGTATTGAGCAAACGGAACAGTTTATGACTAGATAAATGTATTTTTAGCAATATTCCATTTTTACAATATTTTGATTCCTTTTGATTTTCTAGAACTGTAGGTGTCAAGGATTTAAGGTGGGATCATCATCATCCCAGAATAGCATTTTAATCTACTGCTTTGATAGAGGCAGAGCTTCTACATTTACGATTTCAGAGAAGTAGTTCTGGGGGATGATCTGGGTAAGATGTGACCATGAGATTGGATAGCTGATGTAGATTGGAGTGGGGAGGTCATTGGAATGAAGGGGACCAAAGAGGAAGCCATTCACATGGGACTCAGGAGGAGGCAGAAGCTCAGAAAGCAGCAGGCAGTGAGTGCAAGAGCCAAACCCTTACTGACTGTTGAGGTTGTTAGAAGGAAACAATGAGGGGAGACTGGGAATGGAACAGTGCCTCAAACAGTAGTTTGGAGAGACTAATAAATGATAAATAAAAAAAAATGTTTTCTAGAAAAAAAAAAAAAACAAGGGTTCTGTAGTCCAGTCCATTTGAAAACACTGAGGAAACCCATTTAAGTTGGCCTCTGTCACATGATCTCTCTGAGCCTTTGGTACAGTCATATGTATTCTGTACTCCAAGTTAGGGGAGTGGGGAACCCATCCACAGTCTTCAGAATTTATCAAAATGATTTGACAAAAGAACAGCTGCAGAATGTCTTGAGGAATTTGTGCTTCCTGGGAAAATGCTACTGTAGAAATTCTGGATGAATCCAGAGAGAAACACCATCTCTCTTCTGTGCTGGCCCACACACTATGCTGTACCCATCTGCTGTGTATCTTCCCCATAATTTTTGGAAGATTCTTCTTCAACTTTTCTTCTTCTTTTTTTTTTCTTTGAGACTGGGTATCGCTCAATTGTTCAGGCTGGAGCGCAGTGGCATGATTGCGGCTCACTGTGGCCTCAACCTCCTGGGCTCAAGCAATCCTCCCACCTCAGCTTCCACTCCAGCCATGCGCCACCACTGCCCAGCTAATTTTTGGTTTTTGGTTTTTTTTTTTTTTGGATAGAGACAGGATTTTACCATGTTGCCCAGGCTAGTCTTGAACTCCTGGGCTCAAGTGATCTGCCTGCTTTGGCCTCCCAAAGTACTGGGATAATCCCGACTGAGATTCTCAGCCACTGACTGAGCCCAACTCCTTCAACTTCTTCACTCTATTATATCTTTGATATGACTTTTAAATTCATTAGTCTCCCACTTTGGAGAGTTGCTAAACTGCTGCAGTGAAAGGGCTTTGATTGCCATCATACAGTCTTTTCTTCTTTATTGGTATCTTAGATGGCTCAGGCTGCTACAACAAAATACCATGAACTAGGTAGCTTATAAACAACAGCAATGTATTTCTTATGGATCTGGAGGCAGGGAAATCCCCAGATCAAGGCATGAGCAGATTCAGTGCCTGGCGAGGGCCTGCGTCCTGGTTCATAGATGGTGCTTTCTTGCTGTGTCCTCACATGGTGAAAGGGGTGAGTGGCCTCTATTGTAAAGGCACTAACCCCATTCACATGACCCGCTTTTATAAAGGCACGAATTCCATTCACAAGAGCTCCACCCTCATCACCTAATCACCTCCCAAAGGCTTCACCCCTGAATACCATCTCATGGGTGATTAGATTTCAACATACAAAGTTCGGGGAGACACAAACTTTCAGACCATAGCAGTTGGTAACCACTGCAAATCGTTGCACAGGTTATAGCAGGCTGTTTTTAAACTTTTGGGTAGTTTCTGTGGAAGACTGTCTAGGATGAGAGATTATATCCTCTACCCAGCACAGATTTTACTGTGTCCTAAGAGGACTAATGAGTATCAGACAGGGGAACATAAGCTATTTTGCTTGACATGATGTTAACTCTTTTCAGAAAGTTTTCCTGAAGTAAGTGTTTTTATTCCTCTTAGGAGGAACTCCAGTGAAGCCAGAACATTTTGACAGATGTCTTATGAACCATAAAAGTTCAGTTTGCTGCCAGTTTCCAATAAATCTTGACTAAAGTGGCCCTTACTTTCCCCTCAGCTTGAATAGACTTTAGACAGACTTCTTTCTGACTCTGGGCCCCAGACCTCCCTTCTCGTAGAGCATTTACTTTAGAAAACTTATCATTGCAAATCTTTCCTCAGCCCCTTTGAGATGTGAATTTTTTAAAAAGTCTCTTGCCAGTTTTATAACTCAGGAATGTCTTTTCAAGGACCAAGGAGCAAGCCATCCCCTTGAAATGTAATCATCAATCAAGGAAGACAGCGCCTCATCTCTCAGTGTCTGTGAGAGGGTTGGAGTCTAACTTCGGTGGGTTTCTTTTTCCAAGTTGTAAAATTACCTCCTTGCAGGAAGATATAAGAAAGTTTATTTTCCTTTAGGGAAGGCAATTATCATACATGAGTGATCTGTAATCTGCTCACCCCAGCTCTTAGTAACTCTTCAGCCCTTTGTCTCTACGAAAGGGATATAGTCTTGCCCTGTACTTTCTCCCTGATGACTGGCATTAGAATCAGAATAAAATCAACTTCTGTCTGCTCTTTTCTAATGGGAACATTTTCTTTAACAATCTGCAGAAATCCCAGGCACGGTGGCTCACGCCTGTAATCCCAGCACTTTGGGAGGCTGAGACGGGTGGATCACGAGGTCAGGAGTTCGAGACCAGCCCGGTCAACATAGTGAAACTCCATGTCTACTAAAAGTACAAAAATTAGCTGGGTGTGATGGTGTATGGCTGTAGTCCCACTTATTTGGGAGGCTGAGGCAGGAGAATCGCTTGAACCCGGGAGGTGGAGGTTGCAGTGAGCCAAGATTACACTACTGCACTCCAGCTTGGGTGACAGAGTGAGACTTCATCTCAAAACAAACAAGCAAACAAAAAACAAAAAACAATTTGCAGAGAAAGCTGATTCAACAACTGTAAGGGATGAGGGTATAAAGAGAGAAAATACAGAAGCTCTTTAGTTTAATTAGGTTGCATTTGTCAATATTTGTTTTTGTTGCATTTGCTTTTAGGGGTCTTCATCATAAATTCTTTGCCTAACACAATGTTCAAAAGAGTTTACCCTACGTTTTCTTCTAGGACAAGCTTGTTCAACCCATGGCCCATGGGCGGCGTGAGGCCCAGGACAGCTTTGAATGCAGTCCAACACAAATTCATAAACTTTGCTAAAACAGTATGAGACTTTTTTTGCAATTTTTAAAAACTCATCAGCTATCATTAGTGTTAGTGTATTTTATGTGTGGCCCAAGACAATTCTTCTTCTTTCAATGTGGCCCAGGGAAACCAAAAAGATTGGACACCCCTGTTCTAGGATCTTTTAGTTTCAGGTTTTACATTTATGTATTTGACGCATCTTGAGTTCATTTTTGTATATGGTGAGAGCTAGGCATCCAGTTTCATTCCTCTGCATGTGACTAGCCAATTTTCCCAGCACCATTTATTGAATAGGATGTCCTTCCTCATTGTTTATTTTTGTCGACTTTGCCCAAGATCAGTAAGTTAGTTGAATCGCTATGGAAAACAGCATGGAGATTTCTCAAAGAGCTAAAAATAAAACTACTATTTCACCCAGCAATCCCTCTGCTGGGTATCTGCCCAAAAGAAAACAAATCATTATGTAAAAAAGAAACCTGTGCTCATATGTTCATGGCAGCACTATTCACACCAGCAGTCATAGAAACAACTTAAGTGTCCATCAGTGGTTGACTGGATAAAGAAAATATGGTGCATATACACCATGGAATACTATGCAGCCATAAGAATGAGATTATGTCCTTTGCAGTAACATAGATGGAGCTGGAGGTCATTATCCTAAGTGAAATAACTTAGAAAATAAAATACTGCATGTTCTCACTTATAAGTGGGAGCTCAACAATGGCGACCCATGGACATAAAGGGGAAAATAAAGGCATAGGGACTCCAAAAGGGGGTAGCGTGGAAGAGGGGTGAGAGTTGAAAAATTACCTAATGGGTACAATGTTTATTATTTGGCTCCTGGGAGCCCTAGAAGCCCAATCCCCACCAGTATGCAATACGTCCATGTAACAAACATGCATGTGTATCCTCTGAATCCAAAATAGAATATTTTTAAAATGGGAAAAAACATGTTCAAAAAATAAATAAACAGACCAAGTGGTTAGATTAGTTGTAAGTAGCAACTGGGCAAGGAAAGAGCTGTGATTTCTAATTCAAGTTGCAGACAACTGCACGTTGATTTACTTCACCCATTAAAAGGGGAGGTGGAATATTGTGTAAATTGATGAGCATAGGCTTTGCTAGGGAGGGAGTAGCTATTTCGGGGGGATTTTTGAGAAGGGTAGATTTATTTAAAAGCATGGTAATGCGGTTAGGACCTTGGTTGCCAGTGATAGAAACCTGATTCCAAATATCTTAGCCGTAAAAGGAAATTTACTGGTCTATGTAATTGGAAAGTCCAGGTATGATGTGTATCTGGGGATCAAATGATATGTTCAATAATGTTTATCATGTGCCTCCTATGTCTTAGACATTGTTATAGACACTGGTGATACAAATTTTTGCCAACCCAACTGATATAGCCTTCTGTGCCCTCACAGAGCTTAAAGTCTAGTGTCAATGTCATCAGGACCTCATCTCTCTCTGTATCACTATGGCTTCATCCCTCTCCATTTGTTGAGTCAGTTCTGCTTCGTTTTCCTCTGTACTGTGGCTTTCACATCAGAACCCATGTGCTGGTAAGATGGCTACAAGAGTCTCAATCTCACATTACCATAGGTTCAAGTCTGGGCAAAAAGAGAGCAAGAAGCTTTGTCAATAGCCCCTGAAAAGTTTCTGAGAGTTGCTGTGATTGAACTAGCTTGGGTCGTGAGTTTATCCCTGAACCAATCACTGACCAATTACTGTATTTTGATGGGCTAGGCCTGGGTTACTAGTTTACCTCCAGTTCTAGGATAGAACCCTACCTTAACCATCTGGACTGAGAGTAGGTAGAGGGTATGGGTCCCCCACATGAAAGTCTTGGCAGTGGTACTACCACCAGAGGGCATATGAATGTGTGAGAAGTAAAATACAAATAAGCCCTATAGGGGCAAAGTGGTTAAAAACACAGAACCTGGAATCAGACTGCCTGAGTTTGAATCCATCAGACACTAGTTACCTATTCTGGGGTCAGTTACTTAACTTGTTTGTGTGACAGTTAACTGATCTGTAAAGCAATGCCAACCTTACTGGGTTTTTATGAGGACTAAATGAGTTAGAACAAGAGCAGTCAGTTCATAGTCTGAAAAGAGGGTGAGTAAAGATCTTCTCTCAAGAATTCTGTTTAATAAATGGCAGAGAAGAATAGTGTATCCTGTCTTAGTCATGTGCTCATCCCTGTGGCTTGACTAGGGCAAGGGTTGTGTGTAATATTCTAGTTTGGCAGCCCTGATACATTTAGGTAGTGGGGAGAAGGGAGGATTAGTGCCACCTCAACACGGAAATGGGCTTGAGTTATCAGCAGAAGGAAGGAAGGGACTCTGGACAGGTAAATACAGTAGATGCCTACTCTATTAGCAACTATGTCATGAACTTTAAAAAACTCATTGAATGGGGGACTGCATGGGGGATGTATTGCAAATAGACTCAGACACCACACCTAAGTTCTGTCTAGACCTGCCCCTCCACTAAACCTCTCTTGGTCGTGGTTTCTTTATGAATGAAATAATAAAGTCAGGCAAGGTGATATTTAAGGGAGCTTACTGCTCTAATATTCATTGAATATCTATATGCATTGTTTTAATTTTTAATTAAAATTTTAAAAATATTTTAGACATCTAAGTTATGTGTGGATATAGTATAAGTGGTTAAAGAGTCCTACATAAATTGTTAGAAAAAATAGCCTCCTTCTTTCCACTTCCCATTTCTATTCACTAGTGGTAACCAATTTTAACACTTTTACCTAATTATTGTGGTATTTACCTCTATATTTCTAACTAAGCATGCTAATTTTGCTAATTTATGATATTATAGGTCTATGTGCTGTCCACTGATTTCCCACTATGGGGGATGAAGATTTACTCCTCTTTTAGCAATCCCCTCTTCTAAATCCCAAATTATATGTGCTCAACCCACACATTATTTTTTCTGTGTTCCTATCTTCCCAAGAGTTTATCATACTTTCAGTTAAATCAATATTCAGTGTTTATATTACTATGACTAAGTAAATTACATAGTATATTTTGTTTACTTGTCCTTTCTCAAACAACCTTTTGTTTTCTCTAGAATTAATTGTATTTTTTTGTGTTGTTTACTAGCTTAGTTTTCTACATCCTTTATACTTATTCAAACCCAAACACTCCCCTAATTTTTAAAATATCCTCTTTTTTATGTTTTTGAGACAGGGTCTTGCTCTGTCACCCAGGCTAGAGTACAGTGGCACAATCATGGCTGACTGCAAGCCGGGGCCCAAGTGATCCTCCCACCTCAGCCTCCTGATAGCTGAGACTACAGGTGTGCAGCACCGTGCCTGGCTAAGGCACCTGGCTAATTTTTGTATTATTTGCAGAGATGAGATCTCCCTGTATTGCCCAAGCTTGTCGTGAACTCCTGGGCTCAAGCGATGCAACCGCCTCGGCCTTCCAAAGTGCGATTGTAACAGGTTGTTACAGGCCATTGCGCCCGGCCTGAAATATCCTCTTCATGGCCAGATTCATTAGACATTTTCTCCTCACCAGTCTGAGTAGCTTGCTTTCTCAGCCTGGCTCAGGGCTAACATCCTGTATTCGTTTGCCTCCCTCTTGAGATATTTCCTTTACTTTAAATTTTCCATTCTCTTGATTTACTCCCTAAGTTTGATGGAACACAACCTTAGCAACTTCCCGAGAAAGGGTGTATGAGAGGAAACTTTTTTAGATATTGCAGGCCTGAAAGTTTTACTTTGTTTTTTGTGTGTGATCTGCTTTTTATTTCTAGAACAAGAGTGCACAAACTTCTCTAAAGGGTGAGATGTATGTTTCAGGCTTTGGGGGCCACAGACTTTCCGTCAGGACTACCCAAATCAACTCGGCTGTTGTAGTGTGAAAAAAAGCCATCAGCAAGGCACAAACAAATGAGCATGACTGTGTTCCGATACAATGTTATTTACAAAAACAGATGGTGGGGGTGTGGCCCACTAACCATAGTTTATTGCCACTAGCTCTAGAAGTATATAGGATTTTCTTTTGTGTCCATTGGCTGAGATGTCACTGAATATATCATAAGATGGGCATGTTGGGCTGGGCTTCAGTCGCCCCATCAGCCTAGTAAGTCATGCCCTTCAGTCCTGCAGAAATTTTTTTTGAATTATTTCTTTGATAATTTATTTTTCTAACTTTCTTTCTCTGTAAATTTTATTATTCAGATGTTGGTTTCAGGATTATATTTTTTCTAATGTTCTTAGGTTTCTTTCTTCTATTTTCTACGTCTGCATCTATTTCTACTTTCTGAGACATTTCCTCAACTCGATCTTCTGCCTCCTCCACTGTACCTTCCACTTCTAAGGACTCTGTTCTCTAAATAGTCTCTTTGTATGTGTTTTAAATATCATCTTCTTGTTTAATGGATGCAACATTCTCTTCTATCTCTCAGAGAATCTTAATAATTTAGTAATGATAGTTTAACAATAGCTTTTTAAAAATCTTTCTTTTTTAAAAATTTATTTTATTTTATTTCTATTTATTATTATCATTATTATTATTAGACAGAGTCTCATTCTGTTGTCCAGGTTCAGTGCAGTGGTGCAATCTTGGCTCACTGCAACCTCCACCTCTCGGGTTCAAGCAATTCTTCCTCAGCCTCCCATAGCTGGAATCACAGGCACATGCCACCATGACCAGCTAATTTTCGTATTTTTAGTAGAGACAGGGTTTTGTCATGTTGGCCAGGCTGGTCTCGAACTCCTGACCTCAAGTGATCCACCTGCCTCGGCCTCCCTAAGTGCTGGGATGACAGGCATGAGCCACCATACCCAGCCAAAAAACACCTTTCTTTACCCTTATGCCTTGGTTTCCTTCAAGCTGCTTCTTTTTTTCACTCTGGTTTCTACCTTTCATGTCAAAGGCTTCCCTCAGTTGTCTGCATCCTTGGCTGTCTGCTCACATCTAGCATATATATCATAAGATGGGCATGTTGGGCTGGGCTTCAGTCACCCCATCAGCCTAGTAAGGAACACAAAAATCTAATTGGAACCCCTGGCAGTGCCACACTATATGGTTCTGTTGCTGGGCTGTTACCTGGGAAAAATCCCAGCATCAGTAGTTCTTTCGTTTGGGCTGCTCAGAGTCCACAGAGAATTCTCTATGCTCCCGGCTGCCATTGTTCTGTGAGCGAAGTGGAAGAAGCCGGCTGGGGAGCTCCTGATGTCACTTTATTCATTCCCTGTTTGTTCAAATGTAGCCCCACTTTTACCTGTGCCTCTATCTCCCAATCAAGAGACCTAGTTTTACCCTGTCTAGACACTTCGCTTCCAGCCATCTGCTGGCATCAAGGAGAAGGGAAGCTGCACTGTGCAAAATGGGGAAGGAGAGGCTCAGGAGCCCCAACTTCCTAAACAGACTTTCAGGCAGTCTTTCTGTCATTAGGGCCCCTTTGTCTATTCCAGAGGTGCCTGGTGCATTTAATTCCTGAGACTTTGGGAGTCTCAGTGATGTATAGGTGTTTGGCTTTGGCTTTCCCCACCGTCGGTTTAGGATTTAGCTTGATCCTGTTAGGTATGTTACCAATGACTCAGATGCTTTCCAGCTTCCAAAAGTTTGTGGCTGTTGTCACTTCCCCTTTTTTCCTTTGATTTTGTAGGTTTATGTGAAAAACACCCCCCTTTCGTCATTTTAGTGGGGTCTCAGGAGGGAATGAAATAAAATACATTTGATAAATTTATTACCGTAATCAGGATGACCACTGATTTATTTTAGTAAAATAAAATGTATGTATTGAACTGATAAAAATCAATAGCTGCTTATTGTAGAGAATATAGAAGGGTATGAAGAAAAAGAAAATGATCCCTCTTAGTCCCAGAAATGCCAAAGTTATCTGACCACTCACCTGTGAGCCTTAGGTTATTTTCAATTTCTCATATTACTGACAACATGCATTGAACAGATTGATAGGGAAATCTTTGCAACATTCGCAAATATTTCTTTAGAACCAATTTCTAGAAAAGAACCACAGTGTAAAAGAGACTGCATAATTGTATTGCCTTTTATCCCTTTGGGGGAGAAAGACTGTACCACACATTAACTTCTAACAGTGGAATTTTCAAACCAACAGTGGATGGGGTAGTATCAAACAACATGTATGATCAGTTTTTATTTTTGAACAGCTTTTATAAAACTTTTAATGTGGCTGGTATATTTAAAAATTATACTGAATAGTAAAGAGAAAATTTCAAATGATTATAATTAACTATAAGAAAGGAAAATATATATTTTAGTAGAAGCAGTTAAAATAGGAATATAAATGAATATTTCAGCATTTGTATTTTAACTCTTTTTTTTTAATTTTTATTATTACACTTTAAGTTCTAGGGTACATGTGCATAACGTGCAGGTTTGTTACATATGTATACTTGTGCCATGTTGGTGTGCTGCACCCATCAACTCG
>NW_012115488.1:14075201-14111039 GCF_000951035.1 Colobus angolensis palliatus | reverse complement strand
TCCCCCTCACTTTCAGGCACCCCAATCAGACGTAGATTTGGTCTTTTTACATGATCCCATACTTCTTGCAGGCTTTGTTCAATTCTTTTTCTTCTGTATTTTAACTCTTTACTATTTATTCATATAGTATGAGTTAGGAACATTAAATGAATATGTTAGCTTTTTTTTTTTTTTTTTTTTGAGATGGAGTCTCGCTCTGTCACCCAGGCTGGAGTGCAGTGGCGTGATCTCAGCTCACCACAATATCTGCCTCCCAGGTTCAAGCCATTCTCCTGCTTCAGCCACCCGAGTATCTGGGATTACAGGTGCGTGCCACCATGCCCAGCTAATTTTTGTATTTTGAGTAGAGAAGAGGTTTCACCATGTTCGCCAGGCTGGTCTTGAACTCCTGACCTCATGATCCAACCGCCTTGGCTTCCCAAAGTGCTGGGATTACAGGCATGAGCCACCGCACCCTGCCAGCTTTTATGTTTTAATTCTTTACTATTTAGTATTCATATAGTAAACTTTATCCTACTTTAGAAAGTTACCTTTTGTTCATTTGAGGAGCAAAACTTCTCAACCTAGACTAAGTACAGGATGGGTGGCATTTTTGCCCCTTAGTGGAATGTGAGTGTCATTTCTGAGAAAGCAGAGGCCACAATGCTGCTTTCTTCATCAACCCCTCATTGTCATCATCACTACTTTCAGCATTGCCCCTTACCATTTACTTTCACAGTCACCATCACTTTTAATCTTCAGCACAACCTCATGACGGATTATTTTATAATTTCCGTTTTATGAATGGGGACCAAGAGGGACAGAAGTTAAATGTTTCATTCTCCACCAAGAAAGAAACAGAGGAAAGATTTTAATCCTGAACCTTCCATCTTCAAAACTCATTGCTATTTCTATTATACAGTGTGTGTTCTACCTTGTCTAGCACCGGGGCTTCAGATAATTATTTTAAATGAATACATTTGAAAGGTCCTATAGTCAGAACTGGTATTCAAAAAGCAATAACCACCAGAAGACAAGTGAAAGAGGGCCAAACCATAAACTGTACAATATTTTTCCTGGCATCTCTGTTCCAATTGATTGTCTGTATTGGCTCCAGAAATCATATCATATTTCCTAATAAATGGATAAAGCTGAAATTATTGCAAATTTTATGCAGAACACTATTCTTAATGGTGGGAGGAATGTATATTTTCTCTTTCAGTTACATTTGTCCTTTTAAATTGTCTGGAAGGAAAATCCATTTTTATAGAGACTAACTGCTGTATAGGAGTTAGTCTCTCCTATATTACCAGGTCTCTCCTAAATTACCAAGTGATTTTTCTAGTTGGTAACCAGTTACTAAAAAGTGAAAATATGCCAAGGATGCAATTCTCTTTGGGTTTGCACAGATTACAAAGGGTTTTTCATTCTTTACCACTGATTAATAGATTAATAGATTGGTGGCAAAGGATGCATATCTGAATTACCACTGTTCACGGTAGGATTGGGTTCCACAATCAGTGTCATGAAGCTTCTCAAGGAACATAGATATTAATTGCCCATGTATTACCAGATGGCTGTTGTGCATATTATCAAATTAGTCAACATAGTGAACCGTTACTGCTTCAACAGGAATGCCACGCTGTCTTCAGTTTGGTAGAAATGTATGCAATTTGAAATATTTCAGACTATGAGCAGTGCCACACTGAAGACATGGTTGAGCAGGAGGACCTCTAGGGCTCCTTCCAACTCCAGAATTCTTTGAGTCTCAGTGGAAATCTTCCTTGAGCACAGAGCCTCACACAGAAAGAAAGTATTTTGTGCTGAAAAACAAACAGACTTGATACAGGACAGACCTCAGATTGAATCCTGTCTATTCATTTACTGATTGTAGCCACATTCAAGTGCCTTCCTTTCTCTGAGTATCAGTTTTCTGTCTTTAAAATGGGTATAATATCCATCTCATTGTTTTGTTGGCAGAATAATTGAGATTATGTATGTAAAGGACATAGCACAGGGTCTGGCATTTGGTTGGTGCAGAGTATATGTACCTCAAAAACACGTAGGCCACCCCAATTTTCGGTGAGTCCTTGGGTCATGGTTAGGGGAAGGTCTGTAAGACTAGGAGTGATCTTGGAACATCCAAAAAGGACACAGGACAGAAAAGAGAGAGAAAGAACAAGGGAGAAGGAGAAAGAGAGAAGAAGAGAGAAAAAGATGAGCGGAGAGGTGAGGGAAGAGAATAGGGAGGGGAGGGGAGGAAAAAGAAACCTTTGTCTAGAGATGCTTGGGTGGCTTTGATGAGAGGATACTTGGGAACATACTTGGGAATAGGCTGATGGGACTTGATTCAAGCTGATCTCCTAGTTTTTTCTTTAAAGTTGGCTCTTAGGAGATTTTTCATTAACATTAACTGATGTGTCAGCTGAAATAATTTTCAGATGATCTGTAACCAACCTTTGTTTCACTGGGAAATAAAAATCCTTGTAAAACTGTGACTGCAGTTTATTCTCAGAGCAAATATATGATGGCAGGCAATGGATTACAGAAGCGTGTGGCACATAGCTGGGCTCCTGTCCAGCTCTGTTCTCCTCCCTGAGAGAAAGAAGCAAACAACATAAGCGAGATAGAACACCATCCCTTACTGTTGGGGCGGGGGGAGGATATTTTCAGCTCTGGAATGTGAGGATTTGCCTAATATTTCTAACTATGTATTTGCCAGAAAACATGGCATCTAGGGAGATCAGGAAATGCAGTGACTGTGCCAGAATGTGGTGCCCTCAGCTTCAGTCTGGCATGTCAGCAACTGACTGTGGCTGTTGGCTAATACTACTCAGTGGTGCTCTTGTTAATTTCCCTTCCAGTAGAAATTCCTTGTGGTTAATATCAGCAGCTACCATGTAGGAAGCGTCATGCTGGCTTTTACATTTACTCTTCAAAACAACCATTGTGAGGTCGGTGAGGAAACCAAGGCTCAGATAAATCCATTGGCTTGCAGACACATGGCTATTGTCATTGAAAAGATTAAATATGACTCAAAAGGATGACCACAGTCACTGCATTAACATTCCAAGACAGCAATATAAATCAATTTCATGAGAGGAAATCCTATTTTTGATTGTATAAAGGAACCAACAACCAGTCAAGGATGGAGTCTGAGAAACTAAATTGCTCTGCATAATAAAGTAAAAGCAATGTTTAGGTTGCCCGCTGGTGCCTTGAGCAGAGGACAGGATTTCTGGAAGGCTGAGGAAGGAATAGAATGGAGAATCAGAATCTTTTGCAGGCAGAGTAGGCTGTCCACCTGGTGGCAAGTCAGAGCCTGAGGAGGAAAAAGTCCCTTCTTTGATTGCAAATGGTCTGTGTATTTCTAGGGACAGTGGAAGCTGTATTCAATTCAAAGCTGGTTTCTGCACTGTGTGGGATTACTCTTAGTTGTAGTCAAAACTTAGTCAAACTTTGTTACATTTGAAAGTCTTTTGTTGTTAGCATTTGGTTGTGGCCCATGTTTGGGGTAAAGGGAAGAGGAGAAAGAACAGCAGTTACTTCAGAGAAGATATGAGTGGGGATTGAGCATCAATCTGGGAGCAAGAATTTAGAGAAAGGAGAAATGGGAAAATGTGTGTCCCTCCTCCTAGAATCCTCAGAAATATTGAGGAGGAGCTGGACTTCTCTCAGCACATGAGTCATTTCATTTAGATTATGAAAGAAAGGATGAACCCAGAAACTGAGTGATATGGTTTGGCTGTGTTCCCACCCAAATCTGATATTGAATTGTAGTTCCCATAATCCCCACGTGTCATGGGAAGGACCAAGTAGAGATAATTGAATCATGGGGGCAGGTTCCCCTATCCTGTTCTGGTGAGTGAGTTCTCAGGAGATCTGATGGTTTTATAAGAGGCTTTTCCCACTCTTGCCCCACACTTCTCTTTGCTGCTGCCATGTGAAGAAGCGCATGTTTGCTTCCCTTTTAGCCACGATTGTAAGTTTCCTGAGGCCTCCCCAGTCCTGTGGAACTATGAGTTAATTAAACCTCTTTCCTTTATAAATTACCTAGTCTCTGGCCAGGCATGGTGGCTCACACCTGTAATCCTAGCACTTTGGGAGGCCGAAGCAGGCAGGTTGCCTCAGCTCAGGAGTTTGAGACCAGCCTGGGCAACATAGTGAAACCCCGTCTCTACTAAAAATACAAAACAATTAGCTAGTTGTGGTGATACACGTCTGTAGTACCAGGTACTTGGAAGGCTGGGGCATGAGAATTCCTTGAACCTGGGAGGCAGAGGTTGCAGTGAGCTGAGCTCGCACCACTGCACTCCAGCTTGGGCGACAGAGCAAGACTCTGTCTCAATAAATAAATAAATAATAAAAACAAAAATAAAAGAAAAGCCAGTCTCAGGCATGTCCTTATAGCAGCATGAGAACAGACTAATACAGTGAGAGTCTTGGGGCTTGTTGATATTATTGAGTGATAGCAAAGATTTGGGGCCCAGATGTGCCTGAGTATAGCCCAGTTCCTTTTTGGTTGCTCACTGCTCTGTGCTGTGCTGACAGCACTAGCACTAGTTCAACTGCACTAGTCTCAGACGCTCTGTGTTGATATGCCAGGCAGAGTGTACCCAATGGTGTGGCCTACCTTTTCCCTCTCAGTGTATAAGTGTTATTGGCCTTTTATCACCACTCCAGAGTCAGTTTTTATTAGAACAACTTCCTGTTGTCAAAGGAATTTTTAGTGGAGTGTCAGAAAAACTGAAGAAATAGAGTCATAACTTAGTAGCCACAAACTTTTCAGATGATCTGAAAGTACGTGTATTAGCCAAAAGTGCATTTATTGTCTGTAAGAAAGGCCCAGTTTGCCACTGAGTTTGTTCCATTATATTTTTAGTAAAATCCCTACATCTCAGTCAAATATGAACTGACACTGTGCTGTATAAAGGGAATGGACCAAGAGGATGGCGATGACTTGACTGATGAGAGTATTGTGTGAATAACTAATAATTTCCCTAAGAGTAGGGTTGATAACAAATATGGGTTGGATACTATGAATTAATGTCACATCTTCATTTTCTTAATAAATAAATATCTCTTACATAGCAATGTTTCTAAGGCAATGTTATTATAACCCTTTCTTTAATTTTACAGATATATTTTAGAATACATGTTGTCCAAGTGACTATTATAGTTATCTCTCACTTATTTTACATTTATGTGGAAATAATACCTTTTACAGCCCAGTTGTGAGACAGCAAAATTAATAAGCAAGGCATGTAAATAGTCAAAATAGATACAACTCAAGCTTTTTATTTTATGTGACAGTTCAGAGGGAAACTCAAGTACATGTTGGTTGAATAAACAGATGAATGAGTGAATGAATAAGCTTACTTAAGAATTTATTTTAAAGGTAATTCTAATAAGCTTGGATATTTATTTTTCCCAGTCAATAGGAAATTAGAAGAAACCCTTTACAAGGAATCAAAGAAATTAGTAAAGTAAGACTGCTGGAGACAAATATACTGATAAATGGAGTGATGGGGTGGAGCAGTGGGCAGTTAGAACCCGATGGTCAAAAACTAGAAAACGCGACACAAGAACAAAGAAAGGTACAGCTATCTGTGATTATCGCTAAGTATAGTGCAGTGCTTCTCAAAGTGTGGTCCCTGGACCAGCAGCAGCAGCATCACTTCAGAATTTAGAAATACAGATACTCAGGCCCCATTCTATACCTACTGAATCAGGAACTCTGGGAGTGGGGCTCGTAAGTCCATTTTAACAAGTCCTTCAGGTGATTCTGATGGCTACTACACTGTGAGGGCCACTGGTCCAGTGGTATAAAACCTTCTAGATCTGGGAGCATCACTGCATTTCAGTAGGGTGAAATGAGTATTCATAACTAGAATCAGAGTGGAAAAGTTACTTTGTATGGAACAGCCCATCTGAGAACACAGGAAAGTTACTGTTGAGTGACCATTTTGTTTCCTGGGACAGTCCGGGTTTAGATACATTGCCCTGGCAATTATAAACAGCATCCCTTTTCTGTCTTGAAAGTGTTCCCTTTTGGTTGATAAATTATGTGGTCAGTCTATTAAAAGTGTTAGAAAGATTATACTCAAAATTGTTAAAATCGTGAGATATATAGAAATTTGAATGAAATAGTTATTTGGTAAATTCCTACCCCTCATGCCTTGATAATGACAGAGCATGAGGTTTTAGTGTCTTCATACTTTTTTTGCCGAGAATTATAACCAATGTTGTTTGGCTAAAGGTGGGTTTTCACCATTATTCTATAAGCCAGGTTTTAGGCTATTCTTATCCTTTGCTGAACAGGACCTAGAAACCACCATGATACCCATGCTGTATCCCAGTATTCAAACCTATTGTCAGTGATAGAGAAGGACTAATAATCAGAACATCTTGCCCATCTCAGTAAATTCCAGATCCCCACATAGGCATACTTTCCTGCAAATAAATACAGTCACTTAACTCTCTTGTCTTAGTTCTTCAATCTTTAATTTCCTCCTCAAATCTGATCAGATACATTCTTCCTAACATCAAAATAATAGATGGACTAGATTAAAATGGGGTTGTTTCACTTAATTAGCTATTAAAAATTATTTATTTTAGTGCAATTTTTATAGATAGAAGGGTGGAAGTTTGCGAGGATCAAGTTCAATTCTTTCACTTTACAGATGTGGAAACTGAGGCATAGGAGGGTTAAGTGACTTGCCCATGGCCACACAGATGCTTATTTCAAGAAATGAGATAAGAATCCAGGTCTCTGGACATGATTTCTTCTCTTACTGTTACCTGGATGCCCCAAAGGAGTGGGGGAGCAATGTTATGGTTACCTCAATTCTGGTTTAGAACATGAAATGGGGAGTAAAACGTTGAAAGTGGAAATTGAGGGACAGCTTTTATGGGTAAAGATATGGGAAGACTTTTCTGAAGCCTCTTTTGGAATGATAAAAGTGGAAACACCATTATATAGAAACTTATTTTTAGTAAAAATTTTAAAAATCTGTGACTGTTTTAACAGAATATACTTTGTAGTGCAGTAGCCTTTCATGTTCAAGTGAAACAAAAGAATACATTTCTTTACACACATTTTTTACATCTCCCTTTATAGTAACAGGAATCCTATTTTAGTCAATTTTTTTTTCAAATGAATGAGCAACTTTTCCCACTTCAGGTGAAAGGAAGGCTGCCCATTTCATAGTCAATGCTGCAAGGAGGCTCTGAGAAAGCAGGATGGTTTGGTACTTAACAATAGTGATGTCAAGTAGCAGAATTTCTGGGTTTTCTCTACCTGCTGCTGGGTCTGGGAGGAAGTGCAACTGTTCCTCAAGAGAGCTGTTACTCTGGGTATTTCTCTTCCCCAGAGGTAGGAATAGACAGTGCAAGGGCATCATTCTGCACTAATAGTAAACAAAGAACCAAGAGCAAGGATGAAGACAAACATATGGTTAAGGTGTGAAGTTCCTTTTTTAAAAGAATTCTTTTATTTTAGGATCAGGCGGTACATGTGCAGGTTTGTTACATGGGCATATTGGGTGGTGCTGGGGTTTTGGCTTTCAGTGAACCTATCACACAAATGGTGAACATAGTACCCAATAGGAAGTTTGTCAGTCCTTCCTCCACTTCCTCCCTCCCCTGCTTTTGGAGTCTCCAGTATCTATTTTTTCCATCTTTATGTCCATGAGTACTCATTGTTTAGCTCCCATTTATAAGTGAGAACATGTGGTATTTGGTTTTCTGTTTCTGCATTAATTCACTTAGGATAATGACCTCTAGCTGCATCCATGTTGCTGCAAAGGACACGATTTCATTCTTTTTTTGGTGGCTGTATAGTAGTCCATGGTGTATATATATCACACTTCCTTATCTCGTTCACTGTCGATGGACGCTTAGGTTGATTCCATGACTTTGCTATTATGAATAATGCTGTGATAAACATGTAAGTGCAGATCTTTTTGATAAAATCATTTATTTTCCTTTGGATAGGTACCCAGTAGTAGGATTGCTAGGTTAATGTTAATTCTATTTTTAGGATTTATTTGTTCTAAAACTAGAATTAACATTCTATTTAATGTTAAATAGAGTGTTTAACGTTCGTTCTTTGTGAAATCTCCGTTCTGTTTTCCATAAGAGTTGAGCTAATTTCCATTCCCACCAACAGTCTATAAGCTTTCCCTTTTCCCCATGTCCTTGCCAACATGTTATTGTTTGACTTTTTACTAATGGCCATTCCGACTGGTGTGAAATGGTATCTCCTTGTGGTTTTAATTTGCATTTCTCTGATAATTAATGATGTGGAACATTTTTTGTGTTTTTGGACACTTGTATGTCTTCTTTTGAGAAGTGCCTTTTCATGTTCCTTCCTCACTTTTTAATGGGGTTGATTTTTTTTCTTGTTGATTTGTTTAAGTTCCTTATGGATTTTAGATATTCATATTTTATCAGATGCATAGTTTTCAAATATTTCTTTAAAGTGTGGAGTTCTGTATAGCAACACTTTCTATTTAGTTATATGAGAAAATATAGGTGTTGGATTGAAATGTAATGTATTATAAAATTTATATCTCCATTAATGGATGAAAAGTATAATTATTAAACTGCTAATACTTTATTAAGTCTTAAAACATCAACCACCTAACAAAGTATATTTAAATAATTATTTAATATTAAGGGAGAGAAATGTTTCTTTCAAGGAAGTACATTTTTCTTTTTTCTTTTTTTTTTTTTTTTTTGAGACAGAGTCTCGCTCTGTGGCCCAGGCTGGAGTGCAGTGGCCGGATCTCAGCTCACTGCAAGCTCCGCCTCCCGGGTTTACGCCATTCTCCTACCTCCGCCTCCCGAGTAGCTGGGACTACAGGCGCCCGCCACCTTGCCCGGCTAGTTTTTTTGTATTTTTTAGTAGAGACGGGGTTTCACTGTTAGCCAGGATGGTCTCGATCTCCTGACCTCGTGATCCACCCGTCTCGGCCTCCCAAAGTGCTGGGATTACAGGCTTGAGCCACCGCGCCCGGCCGGAAGTACATTTTTCAACTAATTTTTTTCAATAGAGTGATCACCAGTTAAAGTGTATTCTGTTTTATTACTCTATGCTATTTTTATAACTTCTTATAAATACCACAGCAATATAATTGGTTATGTTTTTTAGCATATGTTCAGTTGAAGACAAGTTTTGCATCTGCAAGGAAATTGAGAGTTCATTTATTCAACATCTTCTTACAGAAAACAAAACAATCACCAAGACACAAAAGGGTTGAGATTTACATGCCCAGTGTTGAAGAGATTAAGAGAGAACTGAGATACATCCTAAGTTTGTGGCACCCAAAGACATAAATGGAATTTTATTCCTAACCTGGATTGCTAGAGTTCCTTTTGTTCCTGTTGTTTTCATTTCCAAAAATTAAGAATAAGAATTTATTTAACTATAATTTCTCTATTTAAAATACATTATAGAGAAGTATATGAAAACAGGAGTAATAACAAGAGGAAAGATAGTGAAAAGGCAGGAGAACCAAGAATTTCTCAGGATCTAGGTTACTGGCAACAATATAAACATTTCTTATTTCTCTCATAAAAATCTTTTAATGTTATCAAATATAGGAGAAAATAGTGAAGACTGGTTCTTGTAGTTACAAATGTTGAAGTAACTCAAAAAGCATTTTTTAAAGATCAGCAAATAGTAAAAAAGAGGCCAGGATGGTACAAGCAGTAGGAGAAAGAAATCAGTCCCTAATATCCAATCTGGTAAAGAAAAAGTCACAGGACAAGAAACTGTCTCTTCAAGGCATCACTCACCATTGAAAGGTGAATAAACTTAAAAAGGAAAGGAAAGCAAAAGAAAAGAAAACCCTAAGATGTAATATTTATGGCTTTAATAATACACTAAAATGTGAATTTAATTTTACTCAAGATGAGAAAGGCAGTTTTTAGGGGAAATATTTGAAATAGTCCCAAAGTAATAGAAGATTACTCAAAATAAAGATAACTTATGAATCAGTATCATGTGTATAAACTTTATCTTGCTGACATACCATATATTATGAAACTATCATAAAAATAGCAAAATAGAAACCAAGGAAGGGTAGCCTATGTCAATGTTTTGTATTCTTCAGTTTGATGAAGATAAATGAACAGAGAGTTGAACTGTATATACCAAAAACCAATCTGAAGAAGACTTGGAAATATAATAAATCAATTAGTATGCTTTGAGATATATCTGCAATATCAACCACATTTATTTCCAACAAAGAAGATTGAATATCTGTTTTAAACCATTTAAAATACTTAGTGAATGGCTAATGTGTATTATTTATTATATATATTGGACATTTATGATGTATTTATCAAAGGCATTGTGATATATGTTTTGCATGGACTATCTCATTCAATCCTTCCAACAATTCTTTGAGACAGATAGTATTATCATTATTATCCCTATTTTGTTAATGAGGAAACTGAGCCCCAGAGAGCTTCCCTAACTTGTCCAAAGATGCCACAACTCATAGTAGTAAACTTGGAATTTCAACTAGGCAGGCTGACTCAAGAATCTAAATATTGAGCCATTGTTCTATCAACGTTTTGCTAAGTGATTCGTATACAGTGGTGAATAAAACACACATGTGTCTTGGCCTCCTAAAGCTTAAAGTCTAACGGAATCTTTTTGAATTGTAAAGGTTAGAGCAGAAATATTGAATTAGATTTGCCCTTTAAGACAAAAGAGTAGAAATTAAAGCATGGCTCCTTTATAGGCGTTTTTCGTATTAAGTAGAGTGGAGACTATATCTCAAACTTCATGGAAAGGACAAGTATTAACCCTGATGTTAGTGGAAAAACAAAACCACCTGAAAAACAAGGAAAGAAAATCAATAGTCTATGATCTACAAAGTCCAGGGAACGCAAAGCAGCTATAAGTGGTCAGCATGTTGGTATTCCAGGAGATGCCTGAGATTAATATCAGTGAATTACTTCTACTGCGGTGTACTGAACTGCGAGGGATGCTGACTGGAGATTACATTGTCAGGCAGGTACCCTAAGTGAGGCCAGTGGACCTCAGCTGAACTGGCTCAGACCTGCTGTGTGGAAAAAACCCAAACTGCTTTTCCTGTGCTCTCACACCACAGCAATCAACACAAAAGACATCTGTAACCAAATGTGTGTGGGTTTTCCCATACACAGCAAGCAAGCAATTCTGCAGTAGACACCAGCTGAATGTCCTCCAAGCCAGTTTAACTCAGTGATGCTATCTACCTGGAGCTAGTGTCAGATCCCATAGGTTGAGGGTTCAGTCCCATAAAACCATCCTCTCTGCACTTCCAATGCCAATTGCAAGCCCAGGTGGTTTTACCTGTGCTTCTGACTGACCAGCTATAAATTGGGGTTCCCTCAATCCCTTTTGGGGTTCAATTAATTTGCTGGAATGGGTCATAGAACTCAGGAAAACACTTATGTTTACCAGTTGATTATAAAGGATACTACAAAGGATACAGGTGAAGAGCTGCAGGGCAGAGCCTCCATGCCTTCCCCGGTTGTGCCAACATCCAGGAACTTCCAAGTGTTCAGCTATCTGGAAGCTCTCCTGACCTCATCCTCTTGGGCCTTTTCTGGAGACTTCATTGGATGGGCATGAGTGAAGTTTGGACGACCATGCAGCAATGTGACTGGACAAAAAGAGTCTGATCTAATCTAATAGGCTGAGTGGGGAAGCCCAGCAAGGGGTCTGTTCAGATTCTTCTTGGCCTCTCTGTGCAGCATTCCTTTCTCCTGGGCACAGGGCAGGACCGTTTCCAAACTGGGAGTCTTATGAACTGCTAACAGAAAAGACAGGTTATGGCCAGCTCCAAGACAGAAAGGCAGGGGAAGATTCGACTGTATTTTTTAGTGTCTGTGGCCTCCCTTGGGGAGAAAGGGAGCAGGCGAAAGGAGGACAGGAGAAGGTCAGAGAGTTTTGTTTTCTGAGGCTCTCTTCTGAGGCCTAATGCACTCCAGCATTATAACAAAAGACTGCCTCCCGCCTTTATCTCTCTGAAGCTGTTTTAAAGCTGCTTCAGGAACCAAGGACAGCAGGCTAAATACTTCAACAAAAGATATGCTTACTGTTTTAGTCACTGAGGAAATAACGAGGGCTATGGGAGTTATGGGGGGCCAGGAACTGTGGACGAAAACGAGTATACTATAACTATGATAGTAGCGCACCTGCCCATCCTCTCTATCCTGCTGGGTTCCCTCTCTGAAGTCCCTGTCTTTACCTCCCAGGCACTGGCACTATCCTTTCTTTGTTGCTTTCCTGGTGTCAGAAAGACTTATTTGGAAGATGCTGAACTTTCTCACAGACCTTTGTCCTGTCTCCTCAGGCCTCCCACAAGCCAAACTGGCTTCTTAAAAGGAAAATGATACTAATTTATTAAAGGTAAGAAACAAACCTAAGGGAACCCAGTGATCTTGTAGACAGTCGAATATATTAGAAGCTTTGAGTCATTTTCTTCTCATACTTAATTTGACTAAAATGCAATTAGTGTGGAATAAATGCCAAGATTGTGGTGATATATATTTTAGCCTCACTTCTCTGAAGCACTTTCATTGGATTAAAATACTTTGCTGAAGTATTGAGAATCCTAGCTCTTAAGAGCTGGGAACATTTATTTTCTGTTAGTTGTTTTAGATTATCCAGATAAATTTAGCACTTAATGCTATTTGCTTGGGCAATTGTAACTTACCTCTAAATGTGCTGTGCTTTGTTGGAATCAGGAAAAGCAAAGGGGCGATAATTATCCTCAAAGTGTGAAGCAGACACTAATCATGACTAAGGACATTTTATTTTTAATTGAGAGGGAGATGGGGAACTGTGTCTTATATATAACGGGTTCTCATTTGTTGATTTAGATTGATGGAATTTACATGCCAAAAGATGGGACTACAACTCAAAGAATTATGCTTACACCAATGCCCTTAAGTCTTCTGATACCCAATTAGTATGCCCCAGAAACACTGGTCTTATGAGCTCAGAGCACACCTTCAGTCTCAGAGAGACAATTTCCTTCATGAAGCTATTTTGGCTGGTGATTTTCATGATCTATGGCTGGAAGATACCTTATTATCCATTCGACTGTACAGAGACAACAACGAATATAAAACTTTATATTTTACTAAATTAACATGTGACCTTTATCAGCATCGATATAAATGTTTTACATAGCCGTCCTTGATTTCTTTTGGTTTTAAAATTTTTCCCTAATTTACATTATCTTGTTATGTGTTATATATCCTTCTGAAAAAAATGGCCAATTTATTTATATTATTTAGAGAAAGGGTCATGCTATGTTGCCCAGACTGGTCTCAAACTCCTGATCTCAAGTGATCCTCCTGCCTCAGTCTCCCAAGTAGCTGGGAATATAGGCACAAACTACCATGTCTAACTGAAGTAGTCAATATTTTTTTTGAGAAAATAGAGCTTAAATAAATTAATTACTAATTTTAAACAGCATGTACATTATATTTTGCAGTTCTTTTATGAACACCATTTTGTATACATATTGTCATTTACAATATTAGTATAGTTTACATATCTATAATTTTAATGAAAATGCTGGATTTGGCTGATTGATGTATTGTTACTTGTTTAACCATCTTCCTCCATCTCATGTTAAAGCACATCTGTGTTGTACAGATTTGGTGAAAAGAATGACCATCACCACTAAGAGTATTGTGTGTCATGTTTCATTTTGAATTATATACTTGAACATTTTCCCATTATGACCTAAAAAGTAGAGCCACTCTGTATAGATCTTTGGCAAGGGAAAATACAATGCTTCTATGTGCTCCTTTAGACAGGAAAGGTCCTGTTTCAAATTATAAAACATGGACATGAGTAGTGTAATAGAATTGCAGACATAAAGAAGTGAAGGATAAAAGTACAACAAAACTCCTGGGACTATTTCTCAAAAGGAAACTATCATAAACTTGTAAAATCAAACTGGGGAACTTGAAGATCTAAAAGTGAAAGTCTGTGGAATTTATACACTCCTGAGAGAAAGATATGGCGTATTTATCTTCTCTGAAATGCATTTGAAATTTCTTGATGATCTACGATAAGAAGAGAAAAGATCTCAAAGAAGATGAAAATTATTTGGAAATTTCTACCATTGAGAAATACTTCATTCAGTGCAAGTATGGTCTTACATTTTAATTCCACATGGGTTTGTTTCATTGATTGTTTTTATTTTAGCACCCATCCACACTGTCTTTATGTTGCTATATAGAACCAGAATATAGTTCCATTTTATATTAAGGGAAAAGTACTGTCCTGTGCTTAAATAAATGACATACCTCAGGGGCAGAAAGAAGATTTTTGCTGGTGAAAACAACAACTATTGCCAGGTCAGTTCTCAGCTGTGAAATCAGCAAAGATGGTTGTCTCCCTTTGAACTGACATACCTACCATGCTATCAATCAAAGGCTAAGATGTAATCAGAAGAAGACCCGGGAGAGAGATCTTTTTTATGCCCAGGAGAAAGGGAATATTTGCTTGTTCCCCATACCAACTGTTAGTTTTCATGCCTGGTCATTTTGGCATCAAGGATTGGGAGAGGCTAACATTCTGATATCCCATATTCCATTATATTAATTTGTTCATTAATATTCAAAACCTTCTCCAATTTGAACTCATAAAATTATTTGGTATTAGTTACCCACTTTCTGACCAAACTGTTACTGTTAGAAAATAAATAAACAGCTTCTAGAACTTTCCTGTTTGGAGGAAAGACCATCCTTCTCCAGTAGGAGTTAAGAATGAGTGAGACCCAGGGGCCTTGAGGGCAAAGATGTTGGGGAGATGTTGGTCAAAGGACATAAAATTCCACTTATGCAAGATGAATAAGTTCTGAAAACCCAATGTACAGCATGGTGACTATAGCTAATAACAAAATATTGTATTCTTGAAATTTGCTAAGAGGGTAGATCTTAAGTGTTTTCACCACATACACACAAAAAATAGCAACTGCAAAGGCGATAGAGGTGTTAATTAGCCTACCAGCCCCTGGTAAGTACCATTCTACTCTATTTCCATAAATTCAACTTTTAAGTTGACCCTGTCCTCCAGGGTCATCCATTTTGTTGCAAATGGTGTGATTTCCTTCATTTGAAAGACTGAATAGTCTTTTCAACTGCAGTCATCATTTCACAATGCATGCATATATCAAAACATCAGTCTGTACCTGCTCAATATACATGATTTTCATTTATCCAGTATACCTGAAAAAATACAAGTGAGGCCTAGGGACTCAGAATAAGCCCATCCCTTCCCATACTTCCAGACCTCCATCTGCAGGAGTGAGGAAAAGACTCCATTTTCTTTTATCCCCTTTCTATCCTTATACTCTTGCAACACTCGCAGTCTCACCAACTCTCTGCCTTATGACCTGTAGACTGCATGCAATAGAATCACCTTGGGGGGTTGTTCCAAACAGATGCCCAGGCCCTTCTCCAGACCACTGACAGAATTTCTGGGGAGGGGTCTCTGGCATCTACATTTTTACCAAGCTCCCCAGGTGATTCTTTGGCCCACTGTGGTTTCAGAACCATTGTCCCAGAGCCTGAAACACAGATAATTTACAGTTTTCTCCTTGTAAGTGTATAGTACTTTATAGTTTGCAAACTGCTTTTATACGTCATCTCATTAGATCCCTAGGACCATCAAAGAAGATAAGGCAGGTATTGACATTTTTTAAAAGAATAAATGAGACAATGGGTATCTGGAGTGCCTGATGCCCTGGTGAAACCATAGCTGAAGGAAAGAGCTAGGTTTTCTTAACACAGCATGCTGCCTCCAGATAATACTGACCCTAGAATGAAGAGATTTGTAGCTTATGCTTCTTATGTTGTTTCATTTATTCTCCCCAGTAAGCCTGTGAGGTAGATAAGGCAAATGTTATTACACCTATATCTGACAGAAGAGAAAACTGAGACTTAGGGAGTTGAAGCGCATTACCCAAAGTCATAAGCTAGAAAGTGGCAGAACATGAAACTCCATGTTTTTCCAAGTATAGATGCTGCCTGCCCTCTACATTTTACTGCTACTCAAGTGGCCCATAAATGAAGAATTTGCAATGAAGTATAAATATTTTAAGATTTTTTTATTGCTTAATATTTAATAAAGATTGCTTATATCATAAAATGTTTCTTATGCATGTTTGGCATTCTCACTTAGCAAATAAAATCTTTTCCTGAGTCCATCACACTATTTTTTTTTACTAGGCATCGTAAAACTTTTTATGAGATAATTGCTTTAATAATTATTCTATTGAAGGTCATGGTAGCTTTTGAAATGTAATCACCAAATCCAGTTATCATTTCTCAGTTCTTATCCTCCTCTTTTCTTTACAGCATTTGACACTGTTGAATATCCCCTTTCTTCCTGAAAACCTTCTTTTCTGTGAAGTGGCATGCATGATTCTGAGCTCTCTAACAATCCTTTGCACCAACCTTTTTGATTTTCCTTCTACACCCAAGCTTTGTCTGTAGTTGCCTTCCTTTTGTCTTCATGGATTTCACCATGGCAGTACATACATATATATTCAGCTATTAGAATTACTCTGATGGCTTTCAAATATAGCTTTAACTTTTCTTCCTAGCTCCAGATTGACTCAGAATCCTGAACATAACATACACTCATTAAATATTTCTTAAATTAAATTTCTAGCTGTTAAACATCTAATTTCTTCAGCAAATATTAATGGTGAATCGTCTATGTGCCAGGCAGTGTTCTAGGAGCTTGGGGTACATCAGCTACCCAACAAAGTTACCACTCACATGAACCTTACTATTTATTTATTAATTTATACTTGATGAAAATTATATATATTTATTGTGTACATTGAGAGGTTTTGAAATATGTATATACATTATGAAATGGGAAATTGAACTAACTGACATACGCTTTACCTCACATACTATTTTGTGTGGTGAGAACACTTAATATCTACTCTCTTAGTAATTTTCAGCAACACAATGTATTGCTATTAACTATAGTCACCATGTCGTACAATAGATCTCTTGAACTTAGTCCTCCTAATTGAAGTTTTGTATCCTTTGACCAATGTCTCCCCAAACCCATGACCCTCCAGCCCCTACCAGCCCCTGGTAACTACCATTCTACTCTATTTCCATAAATTCAACTTTTAAGTTAACCCTGTCCTCCAGGGTCATCCATTTTGTTCCAAATGATGTGATTTCCTTCATTTTAAAGACTGAATAGTATTCTATTGTGTATATATGCTGCATTTTCTTCACCTATTAATCCATTGATGGACATATAGGCTGATTTCATATCTTGGCAATAGTGAATAATGCTGCAATGAACACGGGAGTGCAGATATCCCTTTGATACACTGATTTCATTTCCTTTGGATATATACCCAGACATGGGATTGCTGGAACTTACTTTTTAGTGGCAGAAGGCAGACAAGAAATCGTAAACATAAAAAATGTAAGAATTACATTTTATGTGAGAAACAGTATGAAAAGGAAAAGGAACAGGATGAAGAAGATCAAGAGCGCAGTTAGCAGAGGTGATGATGGGAGGGGAGTTCTAGTTGCTGTTTTTCATAGGGTGGTCATGGTTGGCCTTGCTGAGAAGAAACTCTTGTAAAAGTCTTAAAGGTTGTGAAGGAGTTGGGCCTGGAGATATCCTGAGGAAATGCATTTTAGATAGAGGAATGACCATCGCAAAGACCTTAAGGCACAGGTGTGCCTAGTGTATTCAAGGAATAGTGGTAAGGAAGAATCAGAGAAAAAAATGAGAGGTCAGATTATATAGGTTCTTGTCAGCCCTTATAAGGACTTTGACTTTTACACTATGTGAAATAAGGAGCTATTGGGAGTTTTGGGCATAGGCGTGACATGATGTATTTTACATCTTTAAAAGATCATTCTAGTTACTGTGCTGAGAATAGGCTCTAGGGTGATAAGAGTAGAACTGGAGAGAGCAATTCGAAAGCTATTGTAAGGCTGGCATGGTCAGTCACACCTGTAATCCCAGCACTTTGGGATGCTGATGCAGGAGGATTGCTTGAGCCCAGGAGTTCAAACCAGCTTGGGCAACATGATAAGACCCCCATCTCTACAAAACACTATTTTTTTCTAATTAGCCAGATGTGGTGACATGCACCTGTGGTCCCAGCTACCTGGGAGGCTGAGGTGGAAGGATCACATAGGCCCAGGAGTTGAAGGCTATAGTGAGCCATGATCACATCATTGCACACCAGCACGGGTGAGCAGAATGAGACCATGTCTTTAAGAAAAAAAGAAGGAAAAATCTATTGTAGTAATCTGGGCAAGACATAAGAGTGACTTGGACCAGAGTGGTAGTGATAGAGTTGATGAGAGTTGGGCAGGTTCTAAATATATTTTGAAGGTAGAGCTATTGTAATTTTCTTATGTATTAAATATGCTTAGCCTGAGAAACCAGAAGGATGGAGTTGCCATCAACTGAGATTGGGAAAGCTGCAGATAAAAAGATCAGATGGAAAAGATCAGAAGGTCAGATTTGGACATGTTAAGAAGCAATTATTTTCCCTCTAGCCCTTAGAACATATATCATTTTTTAATTAAATTCTTATTTATGCATGTGTCTTAGCTCCCTTTCTAGAATGTATACTCTGTGATGGCAAAGATCAGGTTTAATTCATGTCTATGTCTGCTTAGCCCCTAGGACAGTTCTCTGCATTTTGAAGCGCTCAGAATGTGTATGCTGAATTGAATTATTGGTTCTTTTTGTTGCATTTTTTTGCTTCAAAGTTGAAATTATTGCCTTAAAAGTCACTCTTTTTACTTTTGATCTTCTCAGTTGTTTGTTTACTTAGTTTGGATTATTCTTGTGATTTATTCTTACAAGAGAGAACAAATCACAAGAATAATCCAAAAACTCTAAAAAACAATACCTTGGCTGAAATGAATGCATCCCTCTTTATCATGTCTACCACAGTAAAACAGAAGGGTTACCTCTAATTCAAGTTGACCACCTGGTTTCCAAACTGAAATGTTTTTTAGTCATTACATATATGAGTTATATTGATAGTTTTTTTCTGGACAAGGATCTGAAAGCACAGGCAAAAAGCAAAAATAGACAAATGGGATTTGATCAAACAAAAAGCTTCTGCACAGCAAAAAATAAAAAAACAAAAAACAGAGGAAATGGAAACCTACAGAACAGGAGAAAATATTTGCAAACAACACATCCCACAAGGAGTTATCCAGAATATATAAGGAATTCAACTCAATAGCAAATAAAAAAAAAATCTAATTTAAAAATGGGCCAAAGTCCTGAATGAATATCTCTCAAAAGAAGACATACAAAGAGCCAACAGATATATGAAAAATGCTCAGTATCACTAATCATTAGGGAGATGCCAATCAAAACCAAAATAGCTATCACCTCACTCCAGTTAGAAAGGCTATCATCAAAAAGACAAAATATAACAAATGGTAGTGAGGATGAGGAGAAAGGGGAACTCTTACACACTGTTGGTGGGAATGCAAATTAGTACAATGACTATGGAAAACAGCATGAAGGTTTCTCAAAAAATTTTAAAAAACTGTCATACGATCCAGTGATCCCACTACTGGGTATGTATACCAAAGGAACAAAATCAGTATGCCAAAGAGGTATCTGCCATAAACTCCCTTGTTTATTGCAATACTGTTCACAGTAGCCAAGCTATGGGATCAACCAAGTGTCTACCAACAGATGAATAGATAAAGAAAATGTGGACAATAGACAATGGAATACTATTCAGCCATAAAAAGAAGAAAATCCTGTCGTTAGCAGGAACGTTGATGAAACTGGAGGACATTATGTCGAGTGAAGTGAGCCAGGCACAGAAAGACAAATACCACATGATTTCACTCATATGAAGAATCTTAAAAAGCTGATCTCATAGAAGTAGAGAGTAGAATAGCGATTACCAGAAACTGGGGAAGGCAGAGAGGAATAGGGATGGAGAAAGATTAGTTTAACAGGTACAGGGTCTAAGTTAGCTAGAAGGAAAAAATTCTGTTGTGCTGCTGTGGAGAAGAATGATTATAGTTAATGAATGTCTGAGATGGTGGAAATGCTAAATACTGTGATTTAGTCATTACACAAAGTATATATGTATGTAAACATCTCACTGTACCCCATTAATATGTACAATTATGATGTGTCAATTTAAAAGAGTTGTATTAATATAAAAGCAATTAACTTTACTGTTCTCAATGAGCTCAACGTAAATATTAGCTGTTCTCTCTTCCCCTTTATATTCTTATTGATCTCTTTTTCACTGTCAATTTAGTTGAGCAAGTCAATGAAAAATAGTTGCTTCAAAATCATTTGTAATCATATCATAAATAAAGATTGTTAAAATAAATATTTTAAAATCAAATCAGGTTAGTCAATATTTGAGCAAAATTATGGAATGCCAATTTTGTCATTTTGCATTTACAGATTCAAGCTGGGAATTTCAGGATGTGAGCCTGGCAAATAATGAGCAAATCCGATCACATCCCAAAAGCTTTCTTCTTGTGATGACATATGCCAATTTGACATATCAAAACTATCTTTTGTTCACCAGATCAGTGACAAATTCACTCAAATAAAGTAATATTTCTATCTTAGCTGACTCAAAACTGAGCAATATCCTCTTGGGAAATTAGTATATGAGTATTGGTATCTATCCATCATTTATTTTCAAACAAAAGTAGTTTTGTTGTCTTTCAGTTTTCACCAAGAACCCAGACTAGTGAAGTCAACTGTGACTGTACATACTTCACATCCAGCAAATATATATTATATGCTTATGATATGCTGAGTAGTAGCTTGGTGCTATCACACGTTAACTCATTTGATTTTCACAATATTCTGGGAGGTGGTCGTTGCCATTTACATTTTTCAGATAGGGAAATTGCAGTCTAGATAAGTTAAGTGACACACTAGTAAATGGAATTGTGGGCTTCATGGGAGCAGTGTCTGTTCTGTCTCATTCACTGATAGAATTCCAGAGTTAGCACGGAGGTACTAATGTCTCAGTAAATATGGATTTGATGAATGAAGGAGAGTAAGTAAGGGTAAAAGCTAAATTTGGACACAGCCCTTCTAATGCCAAGCCTGTGTTTATCCTGCTACATTATGCTGTACAATAAATTCATTCTATATATTAGCAATGTTAAAGCTTTTCCATATCATCTTAAAATACAAACAAAAAACCCCTCAGTTTTTAAGAGGTTTTTCTTATAAAGCTAACAAATGGTTGTTATAAAAATTTGACAGCTCAAAATAGTGTGATGTGAGAAGTCCTCTGTGCCCCATATCAGAGGAAGCCACTAACAAGCTGGTGTGCTTTTTTCCAGATGCCTCAAAGACACACATGGGTTATGTATATATTTTATGTATGTATATAAATTTTAAATTAGTGATGGTTTTCCAGAGACATAGAGCCAGTGGTTTAAAAGTTTTTTAATTTTACAAATTTTAAAGTTTAAAACTTTTTGAAATTTTAAAAAGTTCTAAAAATTTCTAGCATTTTGATTGGAATCACATTGATTTAATAGATTCATTAAGTTGAAATGGCACTGAATCAATATTGAATCTCCCCATCAAGGCATTTCTCATTTACTTGAATCTTTTTCCATGCCCTACAATAGAGTTTAAACCTTTCCTCATAGAGCTCTTGGATTTATCTTAACCTTTTTCACTTGTTTTTTATTTTTTGGTTATTTTTAATGGTTTTATTCTATTTTATTTTAAAATCTTTTTTTTTTTGTAGGAAGGAAAACTATTGATAAACTATTGATTGACTTTTGTAATTTTGTTGTTGACTCCCCTACTGGCTTTTCTTATTATATCTATATTTTTTTCTCTGGAGTTTTTCAAATACACATGATATCATCAATAAATCATGAAAAATTTGCCTCTTCTTTCCAACATTTATACATCTTACTTCATTTTCTTACGTAAATGCATTGGCTCACTCATGTAGACACTTTGAAGTAGCCATTTCCTTATTTGACATCTATGCCTTGTTCTTGACATGCACAGGATTGCTTCTGTTATTGCTTTGCTATGAAGGATATTACTGGCTTTGGGGCTTATGCATATATTATCATATCATGTTAAGGAATTATCCATCTCTATCTACAAAGATTTTTAAATTTTAAATTAGGAAATAATGTTGAATTTGTTCCATGTCTTCTGAGTATTACTGGATATAATTTGAGCAATTAATAGGGGACATTATTTTAATAAATTTCCTAATGTCAAACTATTATGCCATCATGGAGATGAATCTCAATATGTTCTGGTGTATTATTTTTTAAGGTACCAATAATTTCTAATTTGCAAATTTATGTATTTATTAATAACAATGGGCTATTACAATGTAGATATCAATTTGTAGCTTGCTTTTTTTGGCTTAACAATGTTTTAGTGAACATTTTTATATAAAAATATCAAACCATCCCCTTCTTTTTGATTGCTACATAGAATTTTGTAAATAAATCTCAATTTGTATCATTTCTGTCTTGAAGAGCATTCATAGTTCTCCCTTCACTTTTTTGTAATTATTCACCCTTGCTGCTATTTCTAACAATGCTGCAATAGAATCCTTATATATATATCTCCTAGTGTTTGTGCAGTGTTACATGGAAAAGATAATCTAGAAGTAGAATTGCAGCGTCATAAATTATGTGCATTTAAGGAGATGTTGCCAAATTGGCCTATTAAATGGTTGAACAACTCACACTTCCATAAGTAGTGACCGTGACATCCATTTCTCACCCCATACCAACAGCTGATGTTAATCAAACTACTTTATATTTTGTTACTCCCTGTGAATAATTTTTTTAAACTATATTTTAGTGGTGTTTAAATTCTCATTTTTTCTTTTTGCTAGTGAGATTTCACTTTTGCACATTTCTTGTTAATATCCTTTGCCTAATTTTCTATTGAGTTATTTGTCTTTTTCTTATCAATTTGAATAATTCTTTAGAATTTCTGTATTTAATCTGCCTGGTATATATTTTGCAAATATTTTTCACTGTTTTGTTTTTTACCTTTAACTTCATTTATGGTGCCCTTTGTTGTATATTATTTAAAATTTTGTGTAGTTACACTTACCAGTCTTTCATTTAATAGTTTTTTTCCTACATAATATTAGAAGTCTTCCCTATCTTTAAGGTAATAAACCTATTCTACCCTAGTAGCATCTTTTCTTAGTATCAATTTCTAATACAGTAAATATCAACAGACACAACAGACAGAAACGAAAGTACCCTGGAATCTTCGATAGTTTTTAAGTGTAAAAGAATTCTGTTGGAGAGCGGACATCTGCCAGGACAGACAGCTCTGAGACAAGGACGATCCTCTTTGGCAGATCCCAACCTGAAACTGGGGGGTAAGGGAGCTGTTGATAAGGTCCATGCAGGTCCCCCACCCCTGCCAAGCAGAGTCTGGACAAGGATGGGGAGTAAATCTTCTGGGGCAGATGGAAGATACCTAAAGAGTCATCTTACCCCTAGTTGTAGCCATGTCTCTTAACTATTTGAAAAAACTCTATTTATGAACTAAGCCCTTTAGGCTCAGTTGTTGACATATTAAAGAGAAAATAAAAGGCTGTAAAATCTTCTTAAAATAAGTGGCCTGGCAAGCAAAACTGTTTTTCTGGTATGTAATTCTATTTTGTACATCAGCAGCTGAAAAGTAAACTGATCTTTTTCTTTCTATTTCTACTATAACAATTTCTAGTCTTCCCTGGCTCTCTAGGCAGTATAAAGAAAAGTTTAAAATATTTATGTATGAATTCATTAGATATGTCAATAATAAAACCATTACATGTTAACATGAATACTATTTTTTTTTTTACAAAAACTCTATATTTCAAAACAAAAAAATAGAAGATTAGGATTGTTTTATAAGTTTACTTTACTGTCTGGCTTATAAAAGACAGCTAGGTTCTCATATCTGCTTCTGTAATCAATCTTTTGTGATACTACATGTGCTGTAGTCTCTGGAAAACTCCCCCGTACATTTATGAGAGACTAAAAATAGAAAACACAAATGACATCTTAGTATTATTATAAAAATGGTTTTCACCTTGCAGATCCCTGAAAGAGTCTCAGGTCGCCAGATGACATTCTGAGAGTTACTGCTCTAAACTTTGTCATACCCTTGAAAATAATTAAACATATCGAATCTTCTTATTTCAATGTGTCTTGTATTTCCTGCTGTGGTCCTGACTGATAAACCCATCCTGTCTGGATACTAAGGCACAGTCTTAGGGGATGGAGGGAAGGCTAGGGATGGGGGATGGGGAATGAGGGGTGCACAGCATGGAGAGAGAGAGAGACAGAGAGAGAGAGAGAGAGAGAGAGAGAAGAACAAGGATTCCAATTATCTGTTCCACTAGAACAGAGCACTTACAAATCAATTTAGGATGTAGCCACATGACCAAAAACTAGGTGGTGCTCTGTGGGTGGCAGGAAGAGCCCCTGACATTGATTGTTTAGGTTTCCTGAGCCTACCTCATTTCTAGTGTTACGGATACTGAACTGAGAGCCAGCAGGCCTGGGTGGCCTTGCAACAGAGGTTCAGTTATAGGTAATTGTGGTGGGGGCAGGGGCAAAATAAGGCAAATGACAGATGTCTGGGGTGACAGACAGTTGGAGCCAAGGAAAGGTTGAAGCATCTGGAAGTCCCTGGGCTCTGATCAAGGTGAGAGACCAGATCCTGTGAGTGCAGACTTGCCTATGAATGTTACCAGTCAAACCGGGTGAGTGGACAAGGGACAAGGGACATCTCCTCTGGACCAGTAGAGGCAAATGGCATTGTCCTCCTCAGACTCAGGCTCTTTCTTGTTTCCATGAGGTTATGAAAGTCACGTCCTTTCTCCACCCACCCACATACCTTCTTAGAAAGAGAAAGCTATCTGAGAGACAAACATTTTGTCCTGTAAACCAAAAGTATCTGAGATAGGTCTCAATCGACTTAAAAGTTTATTTTGCCAAGGTTAAGGACATGCCCATGACATGGCCTCAGCTGGTCCTGAAAACATATGCTCAAGGTGATTGGGCCACAGCTTAGTTTTATATGTTTTAGGCAGACATAGACATCAATCAATACATATAACATGTATGTTGGTTTGGATTCTGGAAATGGGGACTTTCCAGGTCATAGGTGGATTCAGAGATTTTCTGATTGGCAATCGATTGAAAGAGTTTATCTAGAGAAGTGGAATCAATAGAAGGGAGTGTCTTGGTTAACATAAAGGGTTGTTGACCAGGCCCAGTGGCTGTCACCTATAATCCCAGCAATTTGGTGGGCAGGTGTATCACTTGAGGCCAGGAGTTCGAGACCAACTTGGCCAACATAGTGAAACTCTGTCTCTTACAAATTAGCCAGGCGTGGTAGTGCACACCTGTGGTCCCAGCTACTCGGGAGGCTAAGGCACGAGAATTGCCTGAACCTGGGAGGCAGAGGTTGCAGTGAGCAGAGATGGTGCCACTGCACTCCAACCTGGGCAACAGAGTGAGACTCTGTCTCAAGAAAAAAAAAGAAAAAAAATATAAAGGGTCCTGGAGACCAAGGTTTTTATTATGCAGATGAAGCCTCTAGGTAACAGGCTTCAGAGAAAATAGATGGTCTTAAGGTCTCTGTTTCAATGTTAATGCTGGTCAATTGTGCCTGAATTACAAAGGGAGGAGGATAAGGCATGTCTGACCACCCATTTCCATCATGGCCTGTACTTGTGCTCCAGGTTAACTTTGAAATGCCCTTAGCCAGTAAGAGGGATCCATTCAGTTGGTCGGGAGCTTAGAATTTTATTTTTGGTTTACAGTCCCAAGAAGATACTAGACGTTTCCTAAAGGGACTTTCTAAATGATTAAATCGTAATTGTTGTTAAAATTGGATTGGATATTTTGTTAATTTTCTCCGCTAACCTCTGGTTGAGTGGGGTTACTCTGAAGGAAAACCAGATTAGCAACAGAGAACCTAAAGGAGCTATATATTTTTTTGCACATCTGCACAAAAATTAGCAGGACTGATTTTTGATCCCAATACACTACTATTTCAATATGAAACTGTCCCCACAAGTCTTGCCATATATCCAGTATCATTAATGCTCAGAAGTCTTATTTATAGATAACAGTCCCCATAAACGGCGAGTATAATTTTGTTTGTTTATAGCAGCAACTTTATTGCCTAAAATTAGTTTCTTAACCAAAAGCGGAGAGAAAAGTGCAGAGCGCCCACATGCTCTGTCTAGCCAGAGCCAAGGATGTAAAACTCCAGACCTAATGTCTTTGGAGTTCAGGCTATCATCTGATGTAGCCTCACAGAGACTAGCAATTCTCTGTCTCGGAGTGTTTAAATCGCTGTTGGATCCAATCTGCCAAATTGTAGAACTGAATGAAAAACAGACCTGCAAACACTGAGAGTGGTGGGGACTAAGGATGGCTTAAGCCTAAGGTCCCCTAAAAGATGGTGCTACCTGTAAATACCTCACTGGTCCCACTACTAACTTCATATGGGCCAAGTCGCCTCGTGTCTTGGTTTCCTAGTTGCTCTATCAATCAAAGGTGGAAAACAGTATCTGTAATGTCTACAAATCCTCATGGCCAAAATTTAGAGATTTAACTGCGGATGAAAGCAGAAGTTGAGATTGAGAATAAACCTGGGAGATGGACTTACAGGCTAATCAGGATCCGAGAAAACTTTTTAGCCGATAACATTCTATCCAAGGTAATTTTCTGCAGAAAAGGCATTTGCACTTCATTCTACTTTTCCAAGAATATTTGTACACATTCTGCTACTCTTTCTTTCATTTTCTCTTGTATTTTCTAGGCAAGTATTTTTAAAATAGGGTTTGCTAGAAGGCAGCTACATTTTTAGGCACTGGTTTGAAATCAATAACATATATATTTAAAATATATATTAAACTAGTTTTATCCCTCTTAGAGAAAAAAAATGTGTAAATTAGGGGATTGGATTTGAAATAAACAAAAAACCAATTGCAATCTGGACAGAAAGCATCAGGTTAGGAAAAAATGAAGGAGTAGTATGATTTTAAACAGCAAAATGGCCAGATTTTGCAAAATAACATAGCAAAGAAGAAAGGTCTCCCCCATTATTTGGGCCAGTTTCCCAGTGTCCTTATTATTTATTAATATTGGTCTGTACTAATTCTGTTACTTGCCACACTGAGCCAGTTCCTTTAAGTTCAATACCCCATTGTGAATGAGGCAACCTAGGCAGATATAGCCTTTCTCTTGGTCTCAATGAGGATGTGTTCATCAGGATGTCTTGGGCTCTAAAAAACTTATGGTAAGCAGATTTCTAAAGCTGTCTCCTTAATATTCCTGTCCTCTAGTTAATCAAATGCTAGTATAAAGAAAGCTGTGAAGGGACATTATGGATATAATTGTTTCCTAATCAACTGAACTCAGTGTAAAGACCCTGGCCTGGATTATTCAGGTGGGCCCAATATAATTCCATGGACCCCTAACTAGAAAAAGGCAGAAGAGCCAGTAAGAGAGAAGAGGCAGGTGGGGAGGCCTGAGAGATATGAATTGTGAGAAGGACTCCATCTGCAATTGCTGGCTTTGAAGATGAGGAAGCCATGAGCCAAGAAATGCGGGCAGTCTCTAGAAACGAAGTATGGAGCAAGGAAATACAGATTCAATCCTAAAAGGGCATAGAACAATTTGGTCAATAATCTGAACAAGCCTGGAAGTAGATTTGTCTCCAGAGCCTCCAGGAGGGAACACAGCCCTGCCAACACTTGGATTTCAGTCTTGTGAGACCGGAAGCCAAGGAACCAGCAGAGCCGCACTGGGCCCAGACTTCTGACCTCTGACCCACAGACACTGTGAGAGAATACATGTGTGTGTGTGTGTGTGTTTTTTTTAGTTGGACATTATATTTTAGAGCAGTTTTAGGTTCACAGCAAAATTAAGCAGAAGATACAGAGATTTCCTATATACCTCCTGCCTCCACACATGCATAGCCTCCCCAGTTAGCAACATTCCCAACCACAGTAGTACATTTGTTACAAATGATGAATCTATACTGACATATCACTATCACCCAGAGTCCCTAGTTTACATTGGAGTTTACTCTTTGTGTTGCACATTCTATGGGTTTAGACAAATGTATAATGACATGCATCCACCATTATAGTATTAAACAGAGTAGTTTCACTGCCCTGGGGGTTGTTTTAAGCAGCTAAGTTTGTGACCATTTGTTTTAACAGCAATGGAAAACTAATATAAAGCCAACAGAAATTCACTAAAAAGCTAGATAAAGTAACTTTCTAATTAATAATTAATAAGTACATAATGGGATCTGAGTTCAGGAAAGCCTCAGGGTGGATTAATTCTGTAGCACAATGACATCGTCAAGAACTGCTATTGTTTTTATCTCTCTTCTCTGCCAACTGTGGTGTTTGCTTCATCCTCAGATTCCTAACAAGATGGCTACAGTAGTTCGAGGCATTGCAGCAAACATGTAGATAAGGAAAAGTGATCATCTATTTTGTGCCTCTTCTTTATAAGTGAAGAACTCCCTCAAATGACTACTCTTCTGTGTCTGAGTTGATTCTTATCCCCCGATATTCATCTTCCCTTTCTTCCTCAAAAACCCCCAATTCTTGGCTGGACGCATGACTGCCCAGGATAAAGATGTTGTTTCACTTAATTTTGAAATCATGGGTAGGCATGGCCATGTGTCTGAGTTCTAAGCCCCGAGACACAAGAAGACTTGCAGAGTAACTGTAAAGAAAGGGTCACTCTCTTATTCGCTTTTTCTTCCTTTTTGCTGGTTGGCTGGAGCTTCACCGATGATCTTGGAGCATGAGGTGACTTTGGGAATGTGTAGTGGGCCAACAAAACAGAAGGAATACTATATGAGGTCTGGGCAATGACCTTCAGACTTCTTTAACATGTTTAAGGTTTATGTGTTACTCACGGGGGGACCCAGTCCCAATTAATATACCCTCCAATTAATAGTTTCCTGATTGGTCACATGTCTGACAAAAAGGACGGAATGGCCATGATCAGTGGAGACTAACTTTCCAGGACATAATGGATGCTGAGGCGTCTACCCTATTGTCTATTCTAGGAAGTCAGTGGACTACATCAAGAAAGTAAATCATAGATTAATACTCTGGCTCTCAAGGGGCCTCACTTTTAGGGAATAGATTATAGGCTCAGATAAACTTTGTCTTTATAATTCCCTGTAAAGGCATTGTATGATTCAAAGGACTCTTGCTGGAGAACACTACTTTTATCCTCATAGAGTGGTCAAGTTGGGAACCTCACTAGCTAGGAATTAAAATGTCCATTTTAATATGTCTTAGTTTGGATTCCCTCAGAAGCTGACTTAGTGACAAGGACTCAAATGCCAAGCAATTTATTTGGGAATTGCAGAGACCAATTTTAGTGGAGTGGAGCAAGGGGGAGAGGGAAGGAAAGGAAGCTGATGGAGGGCATGTTACCAAGCCAGTGACCAGGAGGTGCTGGACCTGGGGGAAATACAGAATCCTTTCCTCTTTCTTATCACACCTGGTCCCCTCATGGGCAGGAGGGAGCTAGAGATACCTCAGCTCTCATCAATGCCATCACTCATTGGTTGAAAGCTGTTCCAGACACTTGGGGGAAACGGTGCAGTTTGAAGCCAGCCCTGAGGAAGAAAGATGCAGATACTCACACTGGAGTGCTGAGGCCTGAGAGATAGGAGTAGGGGGTCCCTGACGGCCTCCACCACATGGTATCATTCAGAGGGGATTATTACATTACCCTCTAGTGCTACTGGCCTTTTTGTACACTATTGAAAGTAGAAAATCAGATCAGGAATGAGTAGATGGATTTTATCATATATTGGAGAATTGTTTCAGCGGTTTACACAATTTTTAAGCTGAAAAAGACCTTAGAGGGTAACTAGTTCTATTTCTTTATTTTCCTGACAAGAAACTGAGGCCCCAAAAGCTTCTTGTAGATACAGAGCACTTGGGTGCAAAACCAAGGCAAACACCCATGCCTTCTGACTTTTCCAGCACAGAATTGTCATCAAGGCTTGGGTTGGAAGAAATTTTTGCTGTCTTCTGATCTCCACTTAACCCCTTTCTCTCTTTGACATGGACGATTGATTACAAAAAAAAGGTTTTTAAATGCAAATATAGTTTCAAGTCTCCTCTCTCTCTCCTTCTGGCCACATGAACATTCTTATGTCTCTCTTACATAGAAATAGAACTCCAGAATTTTAAAATTTTGACTTTAAAATTTTGATTTTGATTTAAAAGAAAATGTGATATGGCTTAGGTTAAACAGAATAAATACAAATACCTCCTCTGAAGTTACTTAACAATTCAGCTGAATTTGAGAGCTCTGCTGGGATATCTTTCAAGAAAGAAATGACAAAAACTAGTTTATAATCAGAATAGGAATTCATTCTCTTGAGTTAATCGTATAGCTGGCAGTCAACTCAATATGGTGAATTGTGATGACTGAGTTCTTGGTTTTGAATGGTTCAAAATGCTTCATTCCCTACAGGCAGGATTTTTCCATGTACTGTGGAACAAATCAGTCTGGTAGGTTTTCTTGTTTTCAGTTACAAAGTGATGATAATGCCGCTCTTTGGACAGGCTTTACTCATTAAAAATGCTTTTTACATTTGTCTTTGAATTGGGTCTTTGTGAGATGGGTCAGGTGGACAGATATTATTATCCCATTTCAGAGACTGGGAGAGAACATGAGGGCCTGAAGATATCTGGCCTAGTGCTGGGAGCTGGGACAGCAGCCAGGACTGCACTGACAATGGGGCTCCTAAAGTGCCATTTAATTGGCCTTTAACTCTGTTAGTTCCAGAAATGTTGTTTTTGTGCTTGCATTTACATCCTTGATCTCACTGAGTGGAAAGTTTGGTTCTGTCCAAGATCGTCTTATTGCTCATCTAAGGCAAGGGGATGGATCAGTTCATCTTTTGAGGCTTCTTTCCATTATTTATTCTATTTGTGCATATATTTTAAAATTAAAGAGGCCATGTGGCTTTGAAAGCCCAAGGACCTGGCTTTTATTGTTGGATCTGCTAATTACTCAATGAGTGACCTTGCAAGGCACTTAATATGCCTCAGGGTTGGTTTCTTCATCTACGAAATGGGGTTGCAATGAGAACTGTGTATGATAAATAATGCAAACAGTTTAACATAATACTTGAGTACCCCATGTCCAAACTATGGTAAATCCTCTCAGCTCTATCTTTAATTTGATGTATTGATTTATTTCTGAGATGGGGTCTTGCTCTATCACCCCTGTGGAGTGCAATCACACAATCGTAGGTCACTGCGGCCTCAAATTCCTGGGATCAAGTGATCATTCCTCCTCAGCCTGTCAAGTAGCTGGGAATACAGGCAAGAGCCACCATGCCCAGCTGTCAGTTCTATCTTCAAAATATCCTGTATCCATAATGTCACTATGGTCACCACTTCTCACCTACCACCTCAGTGGAAGCCACCATTGTCCCTTTTGTATGACTCCTATCTAAACTCGGTTCCCAGAATGGGCTCCTATCTAAACTCTGTTCTCATCCATGCCTCTCTACTCTATTGTCAACAAAGAGGCCAGAATGAGCCTTTTAAAATGCAATTTGATTATTAAAATCTTTACTCAAATCCCTCTAATGGCTTTCCATTTTACCCACGTCCAAAGTCTTTACTGTCACCTACAGAATCCTGTATCATCTGGCCCTGAGCTTCCCTGCAATATTTTCTCCTCTCATTCCCCTCTTGCTCTCTTTCTCTCAGCTACTTTGCCCTCTTTGCCATTGTTGAAGCTGAGAATGTTCTGCTCAGCCTCTTTGTGCTTCATGTTTCCTGTTCCTGGAAAAATTTTTCCTCAGATTCACTATTTGGCTCCTTCTCTCACTTCCTTTGGGTTTCTGCTCAAATATTGACTTATACGTCACTTCAACCTCCTGAATATCAATGTTTGAAGCATATTTAATATTAATCTAAGCAGTAAATATCAATATTCGAGACAGTACATTGTAATAATAAAAATAATAGCCAACATTTATTTAAGTCTTGGTACATGGCATGAATTTTGCTTTTCCTTGCTGGTGGCAATCCATCTTCTTGTTATACCCTGCCACCTGCACTAGATCTTAGCTCAGATGCCTCCAACAAGAAGTCCTCCTTGATTAGTCAAACCAGAAGTAATTCTTCACTTCCTCGGTGATTAATTTGTACCATTCACTTTCCGCTTGTGTTGTAGAGTTTTTATAAGTATCTTCTCTTAAATATAATAAGACATTTGACAGAAGAGACCTTATCTAGTGTAGCTTTATATGATATACAATCTGTAGGACAGTCTCATTTTATAATCCACTTCAGAGATTTAGGAAAAGTTACATATGCTTTTTCAAGATATGTAAATGAATTCATATTGATGGATGTGTTATTTGGTATTATAAATTTCAGAACTCAAAATCTCAGAGTATTTTAAGACAGGTAGAAGAGAAAAATAATATTAAAAAATCAATTAAATGCATTATTAAAGACTAAATGAATTTAAGGTTGAATTGTGTAGCATTATCTCCAGTCTATAATTATAACAGACTAGAAAAAATATTTTTCCTCTTGTTCTCTCTAGAGAATAAGATTTCTGGGTAGTGCGGTTTCTTTTTGTGCTTTCAGAGTAGCTTTGTATTCAGGTAATTTTTTGTGGTCTTGGTGCTTTCAGCTTGATCGTCTGGTGTGGAAAAGACAGTTTGCCTTGGGCTTCCGATAATGATCTCCATATTGATTTAATAAGGGATTGATGCAGGTTTGGAGCGAAAGCCTCCGAAGACAGTTTGTAGCTTACTTTGTAAGACTAACACTACCTTGAATGGCCAAGTCCTTAGTGAAGGTTTCTACTTATTTTGATGGAGATTTTCAGTTTTATAAAGCTCCCATATATAAAGCTCATAAATACTCTAGAGAGAGTCAACACTTAAGCCACCATCAGCTACACAGAGTTAGCTATGATAGTTATAATTCAGCTGAAGAGTTTTAACAGAAACTTTAAAAGGTTTACCTGAAACTTTTAAGTGAAAAGCAAGGACTAACTCACAGAAATAAAATACAGAGAAAGAAAACTGGAGTGAAGAGGAAGGAAAAGCCAATGAAAAATGCCACCCTTTCTGCTTTAACCCAAGGGGAGGTACCTCCATAAAGGCAAATGTGGTTGACTTTTCTTATTCTGTGTGGAGAGAGCTTCACAGCCTCTGTGCTTACATTTGCAGTTGTGAGTTTACCCTAATGTGGACTTGCCTCATCAGTCCTGGACTTTTCCTTCATTTGCTTCTCAGAGGCTTCCTCGGGGATTAGATGGGTTGGCGAGAACAGAGCTACAGAGAAAGGGTGGTCCATCGTAGCTCTGCGACTGTTTACTTTTCTAATGATTAAGGTTCTAAAGGAAAACTTTCAGCAGCACACAATTTTTACAAAAAACATGCTTTATTATTACTGCTTTGCTTTTATTTATACTTTAAATTTTAAAATAATTATGGACTCACAGGAAGTTGCAAACATACTATATAGAGCTTCTGTGTGACTTCACTCTATTTTCCCCAATGATATTATCATATATAACTATAGTTCAATATTAAAACCCAGGAAATTGCCATTGGTACAACTCACTCACCTTATTCAGATGTCACTTTTTATGTGCATTCATGTATGTATGTAGTTCTATGCAGTTTTATCCTGTGTATAACACAGATTCATGTAACCACCACCACAATCTAAATTTATCTCATCATAACAAATAAACTTCTTTATTCTGTTCCTTTACATTTGCCCCACCACTAACCCCTGGCAACTACTATCCATCTCTGTAATCTTGTCATTTCAATAGTCTTATTTAATTGAAGCCCAATGTTTATCCACTCACATTGCTCTTTTTCCAAAGCGTAGTATTCATATACTTGGGAAATACTGGGTCTGCCAAATAACAATAATATCAACTATATACAGGCACTGAACTAAGTCCTTTTTCCACTTAATCTTCAAAACAGCCCTGTGAGGCTATTTATTAATACCTGGCATTACTATTAGTAAATCACATCACATTACCCTCACGATTAAAAAGAAAAAAACCTCTAATGTCTCCCCATTTCATTTAGAGGAACCATGAACTCTCACTCTGGCTATAGCACCCACTCCCTTAGCTGACCTTTTGTTTCACTGCATCTCTTACCAACCCCACCCACCTTGCTCTACTCTATTTGGAGTGGTATCCATCTGTCCTTGAACATGCCTAGCCAAGCTGCTTCCTGCTTCAGGACCTCTGTATCTGCTGTTCCTTCTACCTGACATTCTACAGTCAGATCCGCCAATAGCTGGTTCTCTGTCCTCATTAAGTCTTAACTCAAAATTTTATCTTCTCAGAGAGACTCTCCCTGTACACATAATGTAAAAAACCAAAAACATCTCCATATGGGGTTGCCAGATTTAGCAAACAAAAACACAAGACACCCAGCTAAATTTAAATTTCAGATAAATAACAGTATTGTAGTATAAGTATGTCCCATGCAATCAATATTTGGGACATACATATACTAACATTATTCACTGTTGATCTGAAAGTCAGTTTAATTGGGTGTCCTGCATTTTGTCTGGAAGCTCTTCCTCTATAGCCACTCTGTTATGTGGTACCCTGCTTAACTGTTTCCATGGGACTTTTCAATATTAGAAATTCTGTTTATCGTCTGACATGGCCTCCCAACCCTCCTCCTCACAATAAGCTCCATGTGGGTGGGACCCTGATGCCTTGTTCACAGCTGCATCCCCAGGGCCCATCACAGTGTCTGGTACATAGTAGGTGCTTAATAAATATTTGTTATAAAGGTAAGAAAAACAAAACAAAAAATTTAGGTTGATAACACCTCCAAAGCACACTGCTAGGCAGACAAGACTGTGCTGCTGCAGCTTAGGGAACTCTCCTGTTTTCCACATTGAGGAGGACGAAAGAGGCATTGTGTTGTTGGCCTTTCAGAAGTCTCTCCTAGTAGGATCAGAAGACCCTGACTGAGCAGCTTTGGGAGAAGGAAAGTCTGAATGAGCTAAAAAGCCTTTTCCATTTGCCTTGCAACAAGCAAATGAAGTAACCAAAGAAAAAATGCGCTTGAATGAAATGAACAAGATTCTCTGCGTGCCGAATCGGATGAAAGGCAGTGCGCATCACCCATCTTCGTCCACCGTAAACTCCCTGCAACTTAAGGGCTGGTCAGACTCCGGAAATGCTAGATCCTGATAATAAGAGACCAGTGCAGAGGCAAATAAAGAGAAGGGAGGGGTGGATGGGGATGAAGTCAAGACAGAAGAAATTAAACTCTCGTCTTGGACCCAGGGCGCGCAACGGGGCGGGGGCAGACGTGTTCAGCCTTAGAACTCCGTCGGGTTCATCGCTCAGAGTGGACGTTCGGCACCCCCACGAGACCCATCGAGGGCTCCTAGTCTCCACTCCAGCTCGCTTCATCGGACCCAGACGATCGCCAGCGCGGCCAGCGGCCAGCGGCCAGCGCACAGCGAGCTGCGTGGGCAACTGTGGCCCGATCCTAGGGAGCAAGCTGGCTTCGGGCCCTACCTAGCTCCACCCGGTTCCTACCGGCCCTCCCACCTAGGAGCTGGAGGATGGTCCCGGGGCGCCCCAGGGGGGCTGCTGGTCCCCGGAGTCTCCAGCCAGAGGCGCCGTGTTGTTTGAGCCGCGTGCGCGCCCAGTTTGGAGGCAGCCGTCCCCGCCGCTGACAGGTGCTGCCCAGAGGGCGCCGGGTGCGGTCCCTGGCGCAGCTGGACG
>NW_012115488.1:14004075-14074606 GCF_000951035.1 Colobus angolensis palliatus | reverse complement strand
TCCCCGCCACCCCCGGTGGGCACACGGGACGCACCGGCCGGCGGGAGTGGTGCAGGCAGCAGGTGGAGCGGCTTCAAGAAGCGGAAGCAGGTGCTGGACCGAGTCTTCTCCTCCTCGCAGCCCAACCTGTGCTGCTCCTCGCCAGAGCCCCTAGAGCCCCGCGGCACCGGCAGAGCAGAGCAGGGGTCCACGCTACGCCGCCGGATCCGCGAGCATTTGCTCCCCGCCGGAAAGGGGCCCGCGGTGGCCACGGGAGCAGCGGGAGGGACGCCTCCTGGCGGACGCTCCCCAGACTCAGCTCCTTCCTCTTCCTCCGCCTCATCCTCCCTGTCCTCCTCGCCCCAGCCTCCCCCGAGGGGTGACCGCGCCCGAGATGAGGGTGAACGGCGTCAGGGCCCCGGGGCGCACTTGTGCCATCAGAAGAGCTCCTCTCTGCCGGGCACCGCCTGCCTGGAGCAGCTGCTGGAGCCGCCGCCTCCTTCCGCAGAGCCAGCGCGGAGTCCCGTGGAGTCTCGGGCCCCGGAGACGGGCGAGGAGCGCGGCAGCAGCCAGGTGAGTGCCAGTGGGCGCGGCCGGAGACAAGGTGCGCGGGGCCACGCCTCCAGCTTCAGGCGTTCACCACCCGGGGAGCTGGGGGCGGGGGCCAGGAGGCGGGAGGGGAAATGCTGTTAATTCTAAGTACATGAAACAGTGGAAAGAAAACATCTCGCTGTAGTTTAGCAAAGATGAAAGAGTTCTGACTTGCACCCGGACTTTGCTTTTGATAGAAATGATACCTGTCACCAGAAGCTTTCTGAGTAGTCAATGAAAAGTTAGATCTAAAATGGGTACTCTTTAGAGGTCTCCTGGAAGGAGATGTCCAGCCAAGTCTCGGCAAAAGAAAAAACTAACCCAATAACTTAAAAACAATTATAACCACGTGTGGTGGTGTGGAGGAGCACCATTTGAAGCAAATGGCTGGCAGGAAGAAGTAGAAACGTGGAGAGGTAAATTATGGCACATGTGAGGTCCCTGTGCCAGGGAAAGCACCAGCGCAGGTCTGCTCATTTTCCGGCACCCCTTTCTTAAACCTTCCCGTGGCAAGTGGGTCACTGCCCTTCAAGTGGACAGCGGGAGCGTCTCCTCCCAGTTAGTCAAATGCATATGTTCCTGTGAGCCTTCTGAAGTTTTAATAGTCACCTGAAGCACTTGCTTTTAAAGTATACTGCTTTATACATCATGTTGACTGCTCAGACAAGAGTCAAGGTTTTTAAAAGTGCTTTTACTGGAAATTTTATGTGTGGGGTCCACAACGCGTCCCACTGAATAGCTGTTTTTACTCCCTCAGTTTCAAAGAGGCACTGCTGTTTTTGTAAATGTCTATCAAATCATTTTAATTCTAGAAAACATTTTGGAAGTTTCACTCTGCCGGACACCTAAAGAACATTTTTCTCCCAATACATCTTAGTTTATTTAAACTTTCTCATTGTTTTGACTCTGATTCATTATGTTAGATGAATGACACTTACATTAAAATTTTAGTTATTAGTAGATTAAAAGCTCAGCTACAAAGAACCATCAGGCTGTGTTTTGAAGGGTAAGATACAGGAATAGGTAGGCTTTCCGTTGAAAGTTTTCATAGTTAATGGACTGATTTCTTAGTGTAGCTTCAGAAAATAAACCAGAATATGAATATGTTTTGTTCCTTAATAAGCAAAATTGCTTGCAGTAAGCAAACACCTGATGATCCAGAAAAAGATTTTATTCACAGAAGAGTAAGTAGAGATAATAGTGACAAAAAAGACTAAATACATTTACCTTTCCTGTCATCTTGAAAGTGTGAATAGAGCCCCGGTTTTTGGTTTTTAAAGTGAAGTGATCATTGTTTTTAGAAGAATGTTTTAAATTCAGTATAGATGAATACTATATGTTAAAGGAAGTATTGATTTTTGAGTGTGTACATAACCCTAATGTATACGAATTTCAGAATTGGGGAACTTTATATTTTTTTTCTTTCACTATCAAGGATAATAGAGCAACAAATAATAATTGAATTATTTTGGAAGGTATATATCATGTCACTGTGAATGTTAACTTACTAAATCACATTGAAGTTCCCTGACCCAAGACATTTTCAAAGCAAAAATAGATAACTGAATTTTTATGTTCCTTTTTGCCAAAAAGTTTTCCAAAACTACCAATCTTTATTAAGAAAACACTACTATGTAGGTATGAATTTTGTATACAAAATATATAAACTTATTCTGGAGAAGATACTAAACTAACACTATTATGTACACCTTCACCATATGCTGGGCATTTTATAGCCCGACATAGTTTAACCCCCACAGCAGACCTATGTGATTGTCACTTTACAGATTAGTAAACCAATGCTCACATAGGTTAAATAAGCTTTCCAGGGTCGCGTAGTTAGTAGATGACAGAGAGAGGTTTTGTACTCAAGTCCATCTCCAGAATCTTTTTCCGTTATGACAGCTACTTTTGACAACTTTTAGAACTTGTTCCATTTTTTAGATGATTTTGGTCTTACTGATGAAACTAGAGCCTTGCAAGTGTACGTGTATTCTGGAGATTTTTCCCATCCCTATATACAATCAATTCTATGATGGATTACCTATCTTAATTTGTAATTTGTTCTGTGATGCATTGTTGCATATATATTTTGTCACATTTACAAATGAGATTATCTTGACCTGTAACTCTGAAGAAGCTTTTCATTACAGAGAATCAGCATTTTGACATAGATATGAGAAATAAAAAAACTAAAATATCTTTCAGAAAATAAGAGAAAGAAGGGATATAGGCAGACAGAATGGTAAAACCTGAGGGACTTGCCCGATGCCAGACACAGTCCCAGAAAGAGATACCATTTTTGGTCCCTAGTGTCTGCTGCTCATGGTGCCTTGTTCTCTGAGAAGTGGAGAGATTTCTCTGTAATGAGTGACAAATACGGCTTTCATCAGCACTCTATGGCCAATGTAAAAGAGAGGATTTGGCTTACCTCTGAATGGGGAAGAGGAAGAAATGGAATTGGAACCTAGAACTGGAAGGGGACTCATTCAGCTGCCCAGAAGTCAGCTTAGCTTTGCAGCACTCTTCCAAGCTTCCTGAATATCTCAGAGATCTTTCCTTACTCTCTCAGCAGCTCATCTCCAAAGAGACCTGGGCATGGGGAAGGGGCGTGTAGCACATACAGATTTCAGCTTTATTCACAGTTCACAAGCACAGTACTCAAGAAAGAAACACAATAAAAGCATTTAATACATCTTTAGAGTGCCTAGATGAAAAGACTTTTCTTTCAAGGCAGAAATAAAATTTATTGCAAAAATAGGCAAATTGTTTAATTTTTTCTCTTGTTCTCTGCTTGATCCTGGCACAAGCCATGTTCTCCAACACACTCTTCACGTCTCCACCTCCCCAGCCCAGCACGAGGCCCCAACAACATATGTGCACGTACTCTGACAGTGGGTAGAGATGTTAAGCAAAAGCAAAGAAAACAAAATCGGTTTGGATGGCTGGGGAAAGAGATTTGGGAGTCACTGATATATATGAGTAAAAGTGAACAAATCAGGCTACTTTCCATGTGCCTGCTGGTCCTCTTGCTATTGTGTTTTCATTAGCCAAATATACGTTTGCAATATGTACTAACAGACTTAATAATGCCTTGCTGTTGGGGGATGTGCATTATTTCAAATGTTCTGTTTTGAGAATAAGGGAAAAAAAAATCCCTTTTCCCCCACTGATTCTAGTTCACGTGTTGGGCCATATTGTCATACCAGATGCATTTCATTTTCTGCAACACAGTTGGGAAAGATGCTTTCTCAATTTGTGTGCATATCAAAAATATGCCAATTTTATGTATTCTGCCTTGACGAGTTACTAAAATTATGTTTTGCTAGGATCAGAAAGTCAGTATTTTAAGATAAAGAGTGAGGAATGAATATGTTGCATTTTTTTAGCATTTTAACAAAAGCATGTAGTGTTTATGAATGCTGAACTTTTAGTTTTTTCTCTTTAAATAAACTTTGTTAAAATTGCTTTCACAAAGGAGAAACTATTTTTGAAAAGAAGTAGGAAAATTATTCAGTGTATGTTAGATATGTTTTGAAACATAGCAAGAGGAATCTATTCATTGGGATAAGATTCCTAAGACATATCTGTAAGCCCTGATAAAAAGTGGAAAAAATATTTCCTACAATTAAGTCTATACATGAAGTATATCTTGCTTTATTATCTGAGCTTTTAAATAAAGCACATGTTTAACAAAATGATTCAAAAATGTGACTTGGGTGGATTTTTGCAATTTTTCAGGTGTTTTTACGATATGACTTCAAAGAACACAACTCCATCTTAAAGAAGGCACAGATTTAAAAACATATTTTCTATTATAAATGACTAAAGTCACTGAAGAAAACTAGTATAAAAATCAAGCCCCTAAAACAATGTTTTTATCTTTATACTGGTCTAGCTTCAGAAATAACCCCTTTCAGATTGAAAGTGAGAGAGGGTGGATGAGACCTTAGGACATTTTGGAGCAGGGTGGAAAGTGGAGTTTGATGTGTGATAGCATTCATGAAAAGTGCTGCGATCATCAGCTTATTCCAAAGGAAGGGAGTAAAGAGGATGACATATTTCCCTTTAACCTTTACTTGCTATAATACATATCTGGCAAATTTGAGTTGAACTATGAATCTTGCATAAATGGACGTGTTAACATGTAGATGTTATGAGAGATTGGCTTAAACTATAGCAAGTGTTCAATAAACATTAGCAATTGCTGTTGTGCTTGTTATTATTATTGGAGAGTATATTGAACTTTTGCAATTGCTGCTATTACAAATAAGTGTGTGGTTGAAAAAAATTAACAGGGTACTTTGCCAGTCCTTCTTATTTAATTTAGGATATGAACTATGTTACTTGCAGTGCTGGAAAAAGTAGCCCGTGACTAATCAAGGTAGTATTGGTGACATTACAATTTTATACAGCAATGAAAAAAAATCTTACATTATTTTTAGCAAGTATGTATGCATTATCATGAAGAATGAATATGTTATGTTGAGGGAAAAAAATGGGATTAGCAGATTCGTTTAAAAATAGAACATTCTTCTTCCTCTTTCTTTTACCTCACTGTTTGAAAATGATTTCACAAAATAAGGGTTAATAATATATTTTTGATACCTAAAGGAAACATGTAATATGATTTCTTTGATCATAATGCTTATTAAATCATTTATGAATCTTGGTTAATGGAGAGTATAAATAATATGTCTGTATAACTTTATAAGCATTGACAAAATCTGCAGATTTAGAAGTTAGGTTATATATATTTTTTCTTTTTGGTCTATATCTATTTATAATATTGTAGCAGACATCTGCTTTAGGTAAGCAGAAAAAAAATATATATATATATTGAGATGGAGTTTTGCTCTTATTGCCCAGGCTAGAGTGCAATGATGCAATCTTGGCTCACCACAACCTCTGCTTCTCAGGTTCAAGCAATTCTCCTGCCTCAGCCTGCCAAGTAGCTGGGATTACAGGCATGTGCCACCATGCCTGGCTAATTTTGTATTTTTAGTAGAGACGGAGTTTCTCCATGTTGGTCAGGCTGGTCTCGAACTCCCAGCCTCAGGTGATTCACTCACCTCGGCCTCCCAAAGTGTCGGGATTACAGGCGTGAGCCACTGCGCCTGGCTTGAAAATAATTTTTTGAAACATTTGCTTTAATTGCTTTTTGCTACTGGAAAACTTACTAAAAATCACATATTTCCCTGCCTCAGTAAGTCAGGCATCCTAAATAAGACCATTTCTTGATAACTGAGGGTCATTATTTGCATACTGGGCTTTGCTTGTTTGTTTAATGTGAATGAGCAGATATTATCCAACAACTTCCTTTATATAAACTTGCATGTTTTTATAAAACTAGAGTATAAACCATACCTGTTTATGACATGCTTACCTTTCTGTAAAGCTAATTATTGAATCAAAGAAGAGGTACCCTTTTCTCAAGTCATTTGTTCACTTAACAAATAGTCTTTACAGTTTTTGTAAATTTTGATTTGTTGGCACCACTGAAGATACAGCTTTTTTCTATATCATTAACTTTATGTGCCATTTTAATTTGCTTTTCACCATCAACCTTTTCTTCTAACTCATAGTGCTTTTTATGAATCAGAAGTGAGAAGTTTACTATCCCTAACAATTCAAGATTTTATCCAAATATATTTTCCCCTCTAATATGTAGCAGTTTGTTATCATTAGAAAGTTTTTTTTTTTTCTGGCAGAATATCAGGCCACAATGTCCCTAAAGTCTCCAAATATTTGTATTTAACTGAAGTATGGGTGCAGTATGGAAAACTATATTTGTAATATAATGAGATTTAAAAGTCCTGCCTAGTATCTTCTTGAGAGAACAGTTTTCTTCTCTTCAGTGAAGTCTTTTCAAGATATTTTATACCAGCCTTATTTCCTGTTCTCTTGGGTGCTAGCCAATTTGGAAAATTACAACAAATGTAGACAAGTGGACCTCTGGACAGCTTAGGATCTTTGTATCCTCCTAATCCCACTGGGTTCATTTAGAAAGGCCCCTTCAGCATCAACCATAGGAACCTATTTTGCTTAAGCCTGAACCACCTTCACTTGCCTTGCCAGCTCTGCTGGCATGGAATTTGGCAAGCCCTAGTACAACTGACCTAGTGAATTGGTGTTGTAAAACAGTTCAGGGGAAGACTACTCAGTAAGTGGTGACAATGAATGAAGGGATGAATGGATGGGCTAGAACTGTTCAGAGATAAGGCCTCTGGAAAAGCTTCAAAATCGCTTTATGTTTGTGAAATGATATTATTGCCTTCTCGATTCCAAGTCCTTTTAAGCCTGGCAGATATATTTGATGTTCCCCTCTTCCCCCAGCTGGTAGCTTGGCTTTTGCCAGCCTAGACTTTAATTCTGATTCTTGGGCAGACAAGAACCAGAATTAAAGTCTGGTGAAGGGAGGATGTGGCACCTACTAAGTGACTGCCATATTGTGTTCCCATGGAGGATGGAAAAGTATCCTATTTCTGAGGTCTCTAGGTGAAGGATATAGTTCTTGGTATTGGACTGTGACTCTGAGTATCCATTTTTTGCACCCAAGTCTCCCTTTCTGGCCTCTGACATTGCACCCACACATCTGGATTCCTGATTCCTGCCTACATATTCTCACTTAGCTATGCCTCTGAGTCTTGAATTCTGCCTGGATCTTGGCTCAAGATACCCTCCTTCCTTCTTCACTGCTACTTCTCCTTGACCCATCTCCTTGACCTGTTTTTTGTACCTGCACTTCTCCTGCATCCCAAACCCATTATTTAGGAAAGTCTCTTATCTTCCCTTTACTCCCAGTCACGACTCAGATTAAAATTCCAATATTGGCTGGGCGTGGTGGCTCATGCCTGTAATCCCAGCACTTTGGGAGGCTGAGGCAGGTGGGTCACCTGAGGTCGGGAGTTCAAGATCAGCCTGGGCAACATGGTGAAACCCTGTCTCTACTAAAAATACAAAAATTAGCCAGGCGTGGTGGCAGGCACCTATAATCCCAGTTAGTCGGGAGGCTGAGACAGGAGACTCGCTTGAACCTAGGATGCAGAGGCTGCAGTGAGCTGAGATAGTGCCACTGCATTCCAGCCTGGGAGACAAGAGTGAAACTCCGTCAATAATAATAATAATAATAAATAATACCAATATTGACCAAGAATCCTGTCCTCACTAGCCTGGTTCATTCTGCTGCCTCTTAAATACCAAGTGTGTGAAGTGGAGTTCAGACAGGTGGCCAGGTGATATTTACATTGACCCCTCCTGTCTAATGCTGAGCCTAGTTAAAAAACCCCAAATCCTCCCTCCAGAAAATTTGCATTGCCCATCAACTGCATTTGCTTATAAAGGATGTTTTTCTCCCATGGAGGACTAGACTAGAGCAGATTTTTCACTGAGCATGGTTCATTGTCTCTGTGTCCTTGCCCTTTTCCCTTCTGATTTTAAACATCTCGCATGTCTACTCTTTAACATCCACACCCACTTTCTTAGTCCTTCCTGCCTGCTTTCTTCTTTCTCCTTGATATTGTTTCTCATACTGACTTTCTCTGCTTGCAAGATCTGATTCTTGTAACTAACCATTTAGCATCCAGAGATGTGCTGTTCCATGTGGCAACCGCTACCCACATTTTGCTATGGGACTCTGGAAGCATGGCTAGTTAGGATTGAGATGGGCTATAAGTGTAAAATGCATACATGCACACTGAATTTTGAAGACTTGTGCAAAGAAAAGAATATGAAATATCCCATTATTAAACTTTTTATATTGATTGCATGTTGAGATAACATTTTGGATACATTAGGTTAAATTAAATATATTAAAGCTCGTTTTACAAGTAAAATTACATATGTGTCTCATACTTGTATTTTTATTGGACGCAAATGATCTAAAGCAGGGATTTCAAACTCCAAACTCCAATGCCCACAGGGGTCACCAAAATAAAGACAAGGGGCCAAGAGGGTTTGGTGGGGCCATGGTGGACCAGGGAGCCCCTGCCCCCTTGAAGGAGCAGCTGCTTCTCAGCTGATTACTGGCACCCGGGAAAGAAACTGTATTGCCAGAGCTTCTAGATTTTTTAATAGAAGCCAAATCCCAGATTTTTGTGTGAAGTCTTTAGATTCCTGAATTTTTGTCAGATAAATCATATATTTTTAAAAGCGTCATAGGTTAAATAAAATATATCTCTGGCATGAATTTAGCTGTCAGTTTGAACTTCTGACTCAGAGAGGTCATATCGGGTTTCTCCCTTCCCCACTTCCCCTTCTCCCAAGTGCTGGGCAAGTGCTAAGCATGTGTTGTCTGGGGCAATACATGCAGGTACCAATACAACATGTAGGTGTCAATACATTTTACAAACTAATGGGATGAGTTCACCAGCCGGGAGAAATGAGTGGTGGGATGCAGGTAAGAATGCATTGGGTTGGGGGGTATGTGGAAATTGTGGAGGTGGGGACAGAGAGAGTGGCCAAGCAATTTGGCTCTATACAGACGATAAAAGAAAGCAGTAGTGGGAGAAGGAGAAAGTGTTAGAAACTGGCCATGGAAAGGTTTTTATAAATGGAGATACCTTGAGTGAGTTGATGGAGCCTATGGAGAGGGAGAGGTCAAAGATAAAGGAGAAAGGGGGATAATTGATGGGATAAAGTTCCTAAGTACATGTGTTGGGGTGGGTCCCACAGGCCACGGGAGGGAGGTCTCCCTTAGCCTTCAGCCAGAAGAATCACCCCTCTTTCATTGCAGATGGAAGGAGACAGTGTGGACATTGATACCGGGAGGTCTGTAGGCTTGGTGGCCACAGTTTGAGGGTGTTCTGTCTGGTGGCCACTTCCTAGTTTTGAAGTGTGATTAGGATTTGGACATAAGGAGATGGTGAAAGACTGTTGACTAAGCACAAAGGCAAATAAGTGTCCTGTGTATGCAAAAAATAGGAAGTCAGTAGCGGGACTGAAATCTAGGGTGTGGGCATAGGGGTAATTCGAATAAAGATGAGAGAGAAGGGGTGGCCAGATATGAGGGCTGAGACATGTACTCTCCAACCCTGGAGGCAATTGAGCAGGGTAGTGAGCAATTGAGCAGGTAGTGGGTCAACCTGAGCCTTAGGAGGGAGAAGCTGGCGTGGAAACAGGAGACCATGCAGACGCCGCAGTAGTCTCAGTGAGAGCCTGCAGTTGGGCTGTGCTCTGACCTTGGTGACAGAAAGATGGAAAGATTTGTGGGATCAGGGGTTTGGCTGAATGGCCAGAGAAGGGGGAGTAGAAAGAGTTCATCACAGCATATTTTCCCCTTTCCTTATGTTTTCGATTTTTCCTAGTTCTGTTCAGAGATGCTTTTGTTGAAACATTATTTTTTTCCCCCTGGGTAGGAGTTGCGTTTTGGGTTTGCATTTCTGCAGAATGGCTGAGGGTGCCAGGCTCCTAAGTGTCAGATTGTCACCTATTTACTGTAATAACTCCTATTCTTTAAGTTATTTTGAATTCTTCAGAATAAAATGGTTCTCTTTTTTGTACAGCGTCAGGCACTGAAAGTAGCGAGTGTTAATAGAGCAAAAGAAAGGGTAAAACATGTTAGTTTAAAAAATCAGGCAAAACAAGAACACTTCCTACATATACCTGTTAGCTGAATTTTTATGGTGCTTGATGCCAGAGTGGCTACATATTTGGAGAAATAGTTATAATGAAGGAGGTTGGGATCCAAGGGCTCTGCTGGAAATTTTGATTCTTGATCAAGGTAGTGTGCTGCAAACATGTTAAAATGTGCATCCTCTCTCCTGTGCGAGGCTGATCTGTGCATGGCGAATGGTCCATTTCTGAAAACTGCCAAAAGATATTCTCTCAAAATAGAAATGATATTCTATCCATACCCTTAGGCCATATCTGATTCTTGTTCTTCTATTGAAATGTAAAGTTGATTTTGATATAAGAATAATTTAGCTATTTTTATAGTTGCTTTTGAATAGTATTTTCACCACACCACACTGGAACTCCAAGTGTTTTCCAAAATATCTTTTGGGATTGGAAGAGATTTTAGAGGCAAGCTCTGGGTTGCCACAGAACAGTTGCCTCCTGTGCCCTGCAGGGCCAAACCCCCAAATCAGCAGGGACCACGTGTCTCTAGCTGAGAAGCAGACATGGGCTGCACCTTCCCTTTTCTTCTTTGCTTTCCTCTACTTTTACAGGAAGCTTCAGGTAAGGAACACTAATGGGGTTTGGCTGTGATTGTGACTTTGCCTGGTCCTCTCTGGCCTTGCACATACACCAGTTGAACTCAACAGAGTTTCAAGTAAAAAAAAAAAAATACTTGACCATTTGAGTCATCCCCTCAGCCTCTCTCTGCTCTCTTTGGCCCACTATGCAGCAAAATGTTCTACACTCAGGCTGATGCTTTTGTTATTTCCTTGCTTTCTCTGTGGGAATCAGCAGAATAAGACAGAAGGGAATAGTCAGAGATGGGAGGGAGACCTGCAGTTGGCAGAATTTCTCAGGCCGCATGCTCTCTGCCTGTGGGCTTTTCAAGGAAGACAAAGTATTTTAAAGTGTATTTATACCTATTATTTGTCTGGCATTTTCACTTTCTTTGACTTCAAGTTTTTCCTACTGGGCATTTTCCAGGAATGAGGAAGAACTATATGCAATTTGCCATAAGAGAATCTTTGTATAACCTGGATGACTTGGATAACTTTGTATAACTTGGATGACTTGGATAACTTGGATGATTAGCCCATGGAACTGTGGTGTGGGACCATCCAGGCAGTATATTATTTAGGTCTTGGCTCTTCCTTCTGTGCCCTCTGGCTTACCTTTCAGCTATAATATCAGTTTTCTTTCTTTGCTTAGGCAATGAGCAGGGAAAATAAAGAAAGGACAGTCAGGCAATTTTTTTATTAGTAGCTTTTATAAAATATCTTTTTTCATGGCAAAATTTTAATAATTGACTCCTTTGATGTTTGTGACATTTTGTGTTGCTTTGACATATGCCTTACACACGTGTATGCACACACACATACCAGGCATGGTTTATGCATTTGCCTACTCTTTCATGCATATGATACTTTTCACTGGAGTCAAAGATAACCAGAAGAACACCAGTATTCTTCCACTTCTAAATTTAATCATCCACTTTAATAGTAATAAAGTAATAGATAGTATTACATTTAAATGATGATACAATCTTTACAAATGGCTTTAATTTATCTAGTCTGAATAGATGTACAAAAACTAGTTCAGCAAAAGAGAAAAAAAAACAATTGGAAGATGGCATTTGTGGTTAGTAAACCACTATCGTGTGTGTTCTACAAAGGAAACGAATAATCTTACTTTGAATTTAAAATGTTATATATAAATATAAGGAGTGCCATATAAAATATATATTATATGTAATGTTTTACATATAACATTATGTTACATATGTTTTACAAATCACATTATATATAATATAATATATATTAAATCTATGATATATAAGGAATGCCTTTTCTTCAGTAGAATAGTCATTCTCCTATAAGTGTATATCATATTTATAGCCAGCATGGGAGAGCACTCATTGAATTATTCCCTTAATCCTTTCAAACCCAGGTGTCACAATAACTAATATCAATCATTAGTGTTTTCAAGCATGGCCTGACTTAACTCACAAAATGATCCTTACAGGTAAAAAATAGGGAGGCATTTTGGTGAGTTTCTCTATTGATATAGTTCATTTTTTTTCTAATTTGAGGAAGGGAAATACTTTTACAATCATAAAAATATATTCCCATAATCACAAGATATATTCTTGTGATATATTCCCATAATCACAAGAATCTCGTTTTTTGAGATCACCTCAAAACGAGAGCTGGTAAATAACTGAATTAGGAACAAATCGATCTGAGACAGCAGAGCCTTCCTGTGTGCTGGGTGGCTGCCTAGTGTAATGTCTTAATGTCTTATTTTCTGTTAATGTTGCCATGCTAATGCCTCTCAGTGGCTCTATTTGAAAAACATTTCTTACACTATTTTATTACTTTCTTCATCCTCTTAATTATATCTGGATTATATTCTGAATGGTGTATTTACAAATGCCCATATCATATTTTAAAATCTATTCTTTTTCTAGGAGTGTATGCCTGATGTGAGTTTCAGACAATTTCATTTGTATTTGGTGCCAGAAATGTGTTGCGTGACTGCTTTTGCGTAAGTGTACATGAACATATTTATTGTGTTATCTATTGTGGTACGGCTTGCTCTTTACTACCCTGTCTTTGAATTAACTTTTGTTAAATCACAGTATGAATTTTTTTTTTTTTTTGAGAGAGTCTTGCTCTGTCACCCAGGCTGGAGTGCAGTGGTACAATCTCGGCTCACTACAACCTTCACCTCCTGGGTTCAAACGATTCTCCTGCCTCAGTCTCCCAAGTAGCTGGAATTACAGGCGCCTGCCATCACACCTGGCTAATTTTTGTATTTTTAGTAGAGATGGGGTTTCACCATGTTGGTCAGGTTGGTCTCGAACTCCTGACCTCAAGTGATCTGAGTGATCTGCCTGCCTCATCCTCCCAAAGTACTGGGATTACAGGCACGAGTCAATGTGCCCGGCCTGCAGTCCATCTTCTAAAGCTGCATTAGGTGAGGTCTGACTTGCTGATGAGTTCCTCCCCAGCCCACCCTGAGCTGGGCTGTCTTTGCTCAGTTGTGCCATCTCACCTCTGGCCTGAGGCCAACCAACATGTGGAGCTTCTTACCCGGTGCTATTTTAAAATGACACTTCATAACTAATATTAATAATAGCTATACATATATAACATTATGTATTAGGCATTATTCTAAGTATTGTATATATATTAACTGATTTATTTACTACAACACTTAGATTGATGTCTTCTTCATTTTCCAAATGAGGAAACTGAACCACAGGAGATTAACTGACTTGCCCAAAGTTATACATCTGTATGATGGACCCAGGTCTGTGTTATCAGAGTCTGTGCCTTTAAACACTACAGAATAGGCTGCCTAAAGTAGGTTGTGCCTGAGGAACCCAGTTTAGGGAAATATAATCCCAAGTAACTAGCAACTTTTAAATGACAGTTCTACTTAAAAAAAAAAGTATTCCTTACCAGGCACCCCACTAAATCACCATCATTATTTTTGTTATTGATATTATTATTAAACATATGTTATACATTAAAAGTTCTATAATTTTTCATTTTCTATATTCTATAGCCTCATCTTGTTTCTATCATTCTATTTTCTTGTCCCCTGAAAGGCATGGTTTTAGGGGAAATAAATGAAATATATCTGTCTCTTAGGCATTCTATATACAGCATCTCAAAGAAACATTTATAGATTATGTACATTGTCTCACTTAAACTTCACAGCAGTTTGGGCAAATAGATATTGTTAGTTGCATTTTATGTATGGGAAATTCTTAGAGAGGCTAAGTAACTTTTTGGCAGTCCTGGTTTTGTCCATAGTTAGTAAGTGGCAAAGCTAGATATTGACAGACATCTGATCACTACCAATACCATAATTTCCAGGCTACCCACTGCTTCACCATTGGTGAGGCCACATTGCTACACCAGTGCTAAATACATGCTTGGTACCCAAACCCGTGATTTGTGGTTGAGTCTGACTGTCCCTTAACACCAGCCTTGCTGGTAGGTCTCTCCACAGTTTTGGAGAGAAGGCTAGAGGAAGGTGCCACCATTAGTTGGAGAAAAGTTTCCAGTGAATGAGAATGGCTTAGTGTGTTTATTTTTCTGGCTCAGTTCTGAGACCTCATAGTGAATATTTTCAGATCTTTCTTCTTGTGAGTTCTATACACGTATCATGACTTCAAATCATGTTGTTAAGCTCCTCTGAAAAATAATGCTGTATATTCTGTATTTAGTCTAGGAGTTATGATCTTTGGACAGGAAAACAAATTCTTTTGTGAACACCTAGTTGTTTTATAAAGATGTCCATTTGGGGTATATTCCTTTAACAAGGAGAAAGCAAGATATGAGATAATGTCTTCTGAATTTGGCATAATTTCTAATGTTTCTTAATAATGGTAATACCAGCATGCAAATCTTAGTCTTATGCCAGTTGCTGTCTTAATTGATTTGCAGACATTCCTTCATTTAATCTTTGTGACAACAGTAAAACAGTGGGAATTCTTAGCCTCATTTTACAGATAAATCAGTGGGGGCTTAGAAAAAATGAGGATAGTTCTCAAGGTCACACAGCTGGTAAACAGTAGAGTTCAGATTTTGTACCTAAGAACGGCTCCAAAATTCATGAGTCTAACTGCTATGTTATAGGTGGCTTTCTTCAACATTGAAAAGCTGCTAGGTCTGCTTGCTGGGTCTGACCTGCAGACCCTGACCCAGCGATGGATGAAAGACGTACACTGACACAGATATTTTGCCTGTCAGTGCAGCTAAGGGAATCTGCTGCCTGAGTCTGCAGGTTTGGCCCCAATAAGCTGGTGAAGTTCACATTTATTTAGTACAGATTAAATGACAAAGGTTTCCAGTAAACACTACCAGCGGGTGATTAACATCACTGACCTCCCTAGTAGAGAGCAGTTATGTGTCCACAGATGATCAAAGGTTGGTCTTAGGACCACATGAGTAAACAAGCTATTTAAATAAACTCCTCTACATTCCTATGTATCTATGCCCTAAGCTTTTAAGAGAATTCAGCTGCCTTCAGCCAAATCTTTTAATGAAGCTATGCAAACCTCCTGGCCTTCCAAGAAGGTTTGTGACTATTTCCTATAACTTTATAATTTCTTCCACCACATTGATTGATCCCCTAAATCTGCTCATGAGTGTTGTCTTGTAGCTGTTTTCCAGATGTCTTGGAATGGGGAGAATATTCAGTTAAAATGTTCTATATAATAAACCAATCCCAGATATGTATATGTAGCTGGAAGATCTCCTTCCAATTAAGTACCAATGATTTTAGCAACCATCTTTCTCTTTCTCCCTTCCTCAAATATTTATGAAATATCTATGTTGTGGTAGACATAGTATCTTGTTAATACCTTGATAATAAGACAGTTCCTACTCACATAGAGCTTACGATCTTATAGAAGAAACATCCATTACACTAAAATATGTGCAAATTGTTATTAATTACAATTGTGATAACTGAATCAGAGAAGTACAGAGAATTACAGGAATGAATTGTACAATAAGTAGTCTCAACCCAATCTTGAGAGAGGGAGGATCAGATTGGGTTTCCCTGAAGAAGCATTTAGGATCAAATAAAAATAATGAATAGGAGTTAGTCAGATTTCTTCAGGGTGGAGGGAAGTCAGGGATGTGGCAGACAGTTCTGGGCAGAGGGAACCACAGCAGGAGGTACTTAGAGGAAGATTGCCTGGACAGTGGGGATTTGGTGATTAAGAGGGAAGGTGTGTGTGTGTTGGGGGAGATGGGTCTGGGATTAGTGGCAGAGGCCAGATTATGCAGAACCTTGCATATCTTGGGGAGATTTTGGACTTTAGCAAGCACTGAAGCAATTTTGAGAGCCTGGATGCTCAGCCTTGAAGAGAGGAACCATCTTCAGGAGACTTCATGTCTTTGGTCTGGGAATAGCTTTCCTTTGCTTCTCTGTGTGGAACCACATTGTACTCACAAAGTTGTCTTGTAAAGAGATAGGGAAGTAGGTTGGAGCTATGTTTTCCCTATTCGGATATAGTATTTTAAAAATGTCCACAAAAATAGAAATACCTAGAGGATGAAAGTATCTTTCCCCCTGGAAAAACATGCCATTTCATTCTTCCTATTGCTTTTTATTGAGTACTATTGGAAAGTAAATGAAGGCAAGAAATGCAATCTAATGTCTCATTATCAGTGCTCAGGGGAGAGATTTCTCCTAGACAGCACATTTCCGAGCCTAGGTAGAGATGAAAATTAGATAAAGCTCAGTGATCCAGATGTTACGACTGTAAATTATAAAAAATACATTTTCAGGAGCTTTCAACTTCTTACCTGAAGTTAGGGTGGGGAAAAAATGAAAAACTTTGGAAAGCGTTGTATAGGGAGTTGTACATTTAAAAATCTGTATTGTTTGTTAACATAAGCATAGGTTAATTAGGAAGACTTTCCATTGAACAGATCTAAAGCATGGTAAAGTGGATTTAATTTGTTATGTATTTTCCTATATATTTTCTCAGATATAAAATCTAAATTTTGTATTTCCATGTATAGCCAATATTTGTATTTGTGAAACAAATTTACAGCAATGTTCTCAAGCAAGAAGGAAAAGTTAAAGTGTGTAAAAGCTCACCATTACATTTGTTATGCAATGTTATAGGAGGGAAAAGAAGGAAATGTCAAAATATTTCATGGAGACTGTAGTCTGTCACACAATCAAAATTGAAGTGGCAACATAAGCCAGCCTACTTGCTATTCTGTGAATGCTCAGGGTATAGATTCTAGCACATCTAGCAAATGTGAGTGATCAGAAATTGTACCAACCCCTGCCCGACTGAGGTTTGCCAATCTCTGCATTGACCTCCCTAGCCAACTACTACAGTGACCGATATGAACATGGACTGCTTTAAGCACTCAAACATTACTGCCATCTGGACTAGGAAATAGCATCTAGTAGAAATTTTCAATGACAGAAGTCATGCCAAAGTCAAAAGGGTATCAAGAACCTACATATTCTTTTATCTGCTATTATGGAAAAATGTGATGTAGTCTTTTTGTTGTTGTTCTTCATGTAGTATTTTACTGGAGTCATAACCAAGTTCAAACAGTAAACAGATTTAAACAGTAATTCTAATTCTATTTTAGGTATCGTAAACCCTTTTCAGAAACTAACAAAGGTTGTGGTATTTTCCCCATAGAAATGTACACAAAACCAGAATTGTGCATTCTTCCTCAAGGAAGGAAACTCATGACTTTCAATCCATGGACTCCAGAACTCTCAGTTAATACTCTTGGGTAAAAGGAAGACTCAGTAACAATTCTTGTGAAAATTAGATGGCTTCATTAGCTTTATAAAAGTTAAAACTTGAGTCTCTGAAATTTCAACCATGGCCTGCATATTTATTTATCCTAGAACCTTGCAGGGCACTTGGATTGATTTTAGGAGGAAAAATCTGTAGACTGGCCTCATAAGAGTAGGTCTAGATGTGTCCAGAAATGAAAAGGAAGCTGTTTTTATTGCAGCATTTACCAAACAGACCACGGTACAAGGGGAACCCAAATTTGGAGTTTCTTGCTAATATGGGGTTCTGTTTCCTAGAAGTTGATTTCTGTTTCCTTCTTATGTATTCTTATATGAGAATCTTCTTTGGGTCTGAGCCTTTGAGAAGCGAGATTCCTTTACCAGAGGTTGTGATATCTAATAGAAGCTCTCTCTGATTATCCTCCTCAGTTGTCAACATTTGCGGACTGCCACCTACACACATAAGGAATTGAAAATCTATTGTAGATTCTGGGAACCCAATACTCCTGCACTCCAGAGATTTTTTCTCTTAGATGGGGAGGTAGCATATATACGTAAAACATAAGTGTCACTATCAGTTAGCACAGACATTCCACTTTTAAGTAAATAAAACCATGGGGATCCCTGTGTCTTGGGAGATAAATACAGAGGCTTAATGACCTCATTTGTGACAACTACTTGAACAATTGGTCTAGTTTGCACCAGCAGTAGTGTACTCTCAGCTCTCTGTTCACTTCTTCTCATTGATTTCATGGCCATCTTATAAAAGTGCTGTAAAATGTAGAAGCCTGCAGTCTGAAATCACCATGAAGAAAGAGTTTTGTTAGAGGGCAGTTCTCAAACCTGACAGGTGGATGATTCACAGGGATATGGATCTGTGCTTGTGCATTCTGGAGTTTGATAAATGGGTGCACAAACAATTGCTTCCTTTAAAATAAGCCAACCACAGGCCTAACTTATAGCTCCTTGCCTGGAAGCCCGATTCTCTGCTTGGGGCAGCAGCCTACGAAAAGGAAGCTGGGTAGAGCTGAGGGTGGAATGTGAGCACCTCTTGGACTGAAGCTTGGGCTTGGTGTAAGAAGGCCAAGGAGACTGAGCTGCTGCTGGGGCTGACTCCTCATGTCCTGCCATCTAGGCCATGCTTGGGAGCTAAAGAGGCACACAGTTAGTTCCCCACATGATACTGGGAACATTTGAGGAGTGTTGGGTAGGAATGGAGATGTCTAATGGGATGGAAGGAGCAGAGCCCAGGCATCAGGGATGGGCTGTTCACGAGCCTTTCATTGCAAGATATAGGAGCTCAACTCTTCCTTGATTAGGCTTCAAAGGAGAGTGTATTGGCCACAACTGAAAAGACTCAGGGCAGGCTGGATCCAGGCCTCAGTCATCAGGTCTCTGTCTTTACCCCACCACCCTCTGCCACTTTTCCTTCTTTCCTTCTCCCAGAATTGCTTGGCTTTGGACATCTTCTCTCTCGGGCAGAGTCTCTACTGGCAGCTCTCAGCATCTCTAGGCACACATCCTCCTCACAGCTGTGACCACGCATGGGAAAGACCATGCTTGGGAGTGAGTGACATTGGGAGTGATTTGGACCCTCACTGTGTCTACTGTGGCCAGGTGGTGCTTTGGGCAGGTTATGTGTGTATTTTGGAACCCAGAAGTGAGGGGCATTCAACCCAAACACTGTGGACTGAGAGTGGGAGACAGGCAGGTCTTTAAAGGCAAATCAAATTGCTCTGGGCAGGCAGCTATTTCCAGTGCCCACGTGGGGTCCAGTGCCCATGTGGGGTTTGGTCAATCAGCAGCAGTGGGGAAGATGAATAATCAGCCATCCAGAAAATCTGTCTGTGAGCTACTGGACTCAGCTGCTGGTCTGAAGCTCTGCCTTGGAGAGGGAGACTGTTTTTCTGTGTTTTCAATATAAAATGAGCATAGAGTATAGAATTTTAAAGTGTATATCAACTAGATTTTTAATGCTTTTCTTCCTGAATGGGGTTTAGTATTTGAAAAGCCATACTAATGAGATGACTAGTTTTAAAGTTAGCTATGGTACAAATAACAGCACCTGAGTTAACCTAAAGGCTATCACATTGATGAAGTCCTAGAATTTTAGCAAAGAACTTAGAAAACATACTTTAGAGAGGTAAATACTGATGCTCAAGGGATAAATCCACTTACCATCCTCTTTTCCTCCTTTCAGAGCCTAGAATATAAGCAGTTCCTGATCCACACTCCACTTGCAAGCAGCTTCATTATACAAATATGCTTTAGTAGTGTTCACCCATTGCTGCCTCAGCTTCTTTTACTGTCCCTGTCATCACACTTTGCAAGAAGATGGTTTTTTAAGGGGATCTGTGGTTTCGATAAAAAAGAAGAGAAGATAGCAGTGCAAGAGAAGAATGGCTTAGGAGAGTTGCCTGCCCCTGGGTGGAGACCAGACTGGTTGACTTTGCCCATAGGGAAGAGAGGTGGAGGCAGACTCTCTTCCAGAACTCAAGTAAGTCTTAACCTCTCTAAACCTCACATTTCTTTTCTGTAAAACTGGGGGAATAACATACCAACCTGATGGTGCTGTTATGAGGGTACAATGTAAGTTCCTGGTACGTGGCAATGCTCAATACACATTCTTTATTCTCCTCCACTCCATCACTTCTGATAGTCGTTCATCTCCACTTTTGAGGCAGCAGGTATCTTTAAACATTTTACTGGTGCCTCTTGGAGCCTTCAGGAATGACCATTCATACTTTAGCATGAATTAACTCAGCTAGGTTCTTGCCTTCTAATTTCTGGATAGAACATTGTAAATTTTGAGCAGTGGGCATGGGTGGGAGTGATTTAGCTCAATCTGTAGAATTTGTGGCAGCAACCTGGGCCTGGATGGGTGCCACAGGACTTAGTATGGGGGAGGTGACAAGAGGCTGGAAACTAGTGGAGCTTTGAATGGAGGTGCATGGGAAGGGAGGCATGAGATGCTCACTACAGACTTGCTTTGATCCATAGCTTGGCTGAAGAATGGCTCTGGGTCTGGCATGGGAATGGGAAACTGCCATGTTCTCCTCTGCCACCCTCCTGTCCCTCATAATTTCTTGCTTCAAGAACTTGGGCTGGAGCCCAAGTTAAACAGTAATTCTAATTCTATTTTAGGTATCTTAAACCCTTTTCAGAAACTAACAAATGTTGTGGTATTTTCCCCATAGATGAGGAGATGAGGAGAGCTCATCTGCAAACCAACTCCCATTAGTGACATTGCTTCTCTGGGCAGATGAAGACACTAAACACAGCTTCCTAATGAACTCTGGACTTTCCCCAGTTCAGGAAGTCAGAGGCTGCTCACACTACATAGATAGTTTTCATAAGGCTTAGCCTTCGTACACTACACTTGCACAATTTTTCTGTCACATCTTAAAATGGAAGGTCTAAGCAGGAGTCACTTGTAGTCACTTCCTTTGCTTTATATGCACTTTGCACATAGTAATGCCCCATAAATGTGAAATCAAATTGAATAATATATGATTTGTCTATTATTTGAAAAAAGCTTTTAATTTTTAGAGTAGTATACAGAATAATTAGGGATAGATGACATTGTTTGACATAAATGAACTTTATTTTTAATTTTTTTATATTTATTGAAGAGTTTTGATATTTTGTTAAAATAATGTCTCAAGGGGTTAATTAGCCACAATTTTTTGAGTTTTTAGGTTTTTAAATTAATCTACTTTTTAATCCTACTGAGAATTTCCCACATTGCTACAATTATGTTTACAGGGAATTTATTTTTCAAGGTTAAATAGAGTTAATCACTTTCTCAAATAGAGATATTCTAAACTGATTTCTAATCTTCTAAGCACACAGCTGTCCATGTAGTCCTGTCTCAGATTTTAGTTCTGAGAACTGATTTAGGCATCTTTATCTCATTATTGGTCCTTTTATATTATTTTTATGTCTGATTTCCTCTCATTTCCTAAAAATGGGTGTAATGTTTAAGAATAATGATACTTTTGGTATCCTTTTATGGTGTTTACAGAGTGTTTACCTTATGGGAGGTACTGTGCTTGGAGCTGTGAGGAGAAGGTGCTGGCTTGGTTAGCCATTTCACACTTGAAATGAACTGTGTGCTCTTAGAAATCACCTGTGATCAAAAAATGTCTATGGATTGCAGGATTGATTTTCAAGAGTTAGATTCCCTTAATTTCTGCTCGACTCATGAAGGTAAATGAATAGGCAAAGAGTTAGTGAAGGCTGACCTGTCTCTGCCCAGATCCCCTCATCTTGAGACGGGCATTGCCCTTGGCCTCAGGACACAGCCTCTCCCAAAGTTATGTCCCTCCAAGTGGCCAGTGGCTGGTTGATGAGGGGCTATAAAGGCCCAGCCCTCTTGCCTCTATTTGGGGCAACTCTGCAGTCCCAGCCCCAGAGCTCCCTGTAGGACCGAAGGAGGCCTCAGTTGAAACCACATTGTGGCTTACCTTCTCCTTCTGTCCAATCTTGATTCCTTGCTTCCGTATGGGTGTATCTCCCAGGGCAGTGCAACCCACCTTCAATAAATTGGCTAGATGTACATCTCCATTGCAGAGAACATTTACAAGGAACTCCGTCTGACTGACATCATTGTTGAATTTCTTAAAGAGATCTGTAAGTTTTAGGAAGAAACAATCAGATGTCATAGAAACAGTGGCAACAAACTTTGAAGGGCTTGGTGACAGATGAACATTTTGAGGCAATCAAGGGAAGTTTTTTCTTTTGTGGTAGGGTTATACCCAGGCTTAAAATAACATTTATGGAAGGATGAAGAAACACAGATGTCCCAGAGAAGATGAGCGTTAGGTGGCACCAGAGTGCAACGAAATTAAATGGAGATTGCAAGTACTATGAAAAATCATTTATTACAGAAAAGAAATTAGATTTTTAAATAAGCATTTCCAAAAAATCACCAAATGCTAATGTGGGAGGAATCTTTTTTTTTTCAGCTACAGAATCACACTGTAGCAGGGAGATTCAAGTGCTGCAGAAAATTATTATAAAGCGCCCACTGCATACTATTCATATATGTATTGCTTCATTTCAAGGATCAGGAAATGGTCTTCAGCTGTGAAGACCATTTGGTGTTTATTATGGATCAGAGTACGAGGTCTCAAAGTGGTTAAATGGCTTTCCAACAGTACATTTGTCTAATGCATAGCAGCTACTCAGATATTTATTGAATGGATACAGCAATCAATGAATAGGGCTGGGAACAAATTTAGGATATTTTCCTTACTACCTAGAGGAATGGAATTTACCTCGGAAAAGTTTCACAGTCTAATGGGACTTCAGCTTCTTTGGGTTAGCTACTGTGCATAATATGTGTTATTTTAACTTTTTAAAAAAGTTGAATGACTTCTAGGAATGTATTGCAAAGATGTAATCAAAGGATTGAACCAAAAATATATTTAGAATTGTTTATCGCTCTGTTAGTTTTAATAGAAAAACTGGAAATTGCTCACATTTCCAATAATAGAGGAATGCTTAAATAATTACAATAAACCCTCTGGGTTATTACCTGGTCATTTATTCTGTGCTGGAAATGTGCAAGGGGAGAAGAAAAGACACACCCACAGTACCTTTAAGGGTAGACAGCCTTTATCCCAAGTATATGGTAATACAGATATAATAAGCAAATGATATCAGCAAAAGCAAATTGCAATGGGAAGGGGAGAAGGGAAAAATATATATATACATACACACACACACATACACATATATGTACACACACACATATATATGTATATATATATTTACACTCACCAGACTATGGAGGATTCACCACCAGACCAGGAATCAACAGCCTGGGCTCCAGAGTCGGCCGCTCATCTGTGCACAGACAAGGAGAGGTTTCACGACGCTTTGGCGCGGTCTGGAACCCTCTTTTGTAAAGAGTTTTTTGGCATGGGGTCCAGTCACGAGGGCCTTTTGTGACTGGGCTCAAGGAATACAAAAAGGTCAACTTGTTTTTGCGGTTGTCTATTGTTTTTTAATAACTAACATTTAGGAATAGATTGAAATAGAGATTTCTCCGAAACATCGCTGGATGAACGCCTCAGGGGGCTCACACAACCTGTTCTGGGACTTGGTGATCATTGTTTGTGTCATGTTCATTTGAGTTCAGATTTAATATTTAACTTTTCCTCCAAACTTGGCCTCAATTTGATACTCAATTGTAGGAAAATACCCTTACAGATACATGGGGAAGGCATAGTTGATATAGATTACAGATACAGGGTAAGCACAGGAGAATTAAAAGCACAATTAATAAAAACCACACCCACCATGGCTTTTCAAGGAGAGTAATATTGTGAACATTGTCAGGGATAGGCACATAACATTCAGTATGAAGTCAGGCACAAACCCCTCCTTGGGCTGCGGTAAGCATATCTAATGCCATTCGATTTTGCAACACAACAGTACACAGCTGAGCAAATTCATCTGATAACAACATAAGTCCAGTGCTACTGTCATTAAGAGCTTTTTCTACATGTAAGCTTAATATTTTAATTTGTTGCTGAAGCAGAATTGTACCAGTGGCAGAGGAGAATACTGTGATATGGTACTGCCATCAGGGAGTCCAGATTACTGGGGAGGGGAGTATTACCCTGGATGGTGAATGGAATTAATGGCCACCTCAAAGTGCATCTCCCCATCCAATGTGGGGGCAGGTATTGCCACTCGTAGGATCTGCATACCCACAGGGTCCCCACCAGGGTACAGCGATGGTTTTGCTGTAATTGTAGAGTATTAAGGTGTTATTAAAGTAGGAAAGAGATTGTGTTTCACTGGGGGCAATGTTGTTGATTTGGAGTATGTGTTGACAATTGTCTGGCAGGAGAAACCCCAGAGTAACATTAGAGGAGCCATTTAAGGCCGCCAGACAAAAGGGGGCTATATGGAATCTGGCCACTAGCACAGCAGTTTCCCAATATATATTGTTCCAGGCATATTGGGCAGGATACCAAAGCTTTCGACACAAGGTGAGGTTGGAGTTCACCTTTCATCTCACTTGGGTAAAGATAGATTTCTTCCTATGGTCAAAGGAAGTCCAGGCTGGGTTGCAAGTGTTGTTGTGTTGTTGTTGTGGCCCCATTGGCAGTGACACAGCCATTCAGAAATGTTGGCAGGGATGATTCTCCAAGGTAGTCTATTTCCTGTGGCCTCCGGCAACTCAATGCATAGTCAACATTGACTGCGGTTGGCTTCTTCTGCTGCGGTGGCTACCCAGTTGATGAATTTGTTCTTGGCCGCAGACACAAAGACACAGGTACTGATCATTAGTAGATAGATTATTCCCTGTAATAAAAAAAATGGAGGGGAGCATGATATTGTTTTGCATCTTTAGGATATTGTACTGTGCCTTCATTTTCTGCTCCCATAGCTGCAAGGTCACCAGCCTTAGGGGTGGGATCTGGTGGGCGCTGTACCCATATTTTGGCTCCAGGATTTAAGCTACCTGTACCAGTGATCTGAATCCCCCAGTTCTGTATGTAGCCTCTGTTGGGACAGAGATTTCCTCAGGGGTTAATTGTTGACAAGGTACCACTACCAATTGAGCATCATTTTAAAATGTTTTCGAAATATTTTGATAAGCATTTTTAATGAACTTTTATATAGAACACTTTTATATTTAAAGAAAAATCGCAAATAGAGGTCAGAGAGTTCCCATGTACTTTGCACCCAGTTTCCCCTATTATTAATAACTTACATGGCTGTGGCATATTTATTACAATTAACCAACCAACATGGATTCATTATTATTAACTTAAAGTCCTTACTTTATTAAGATCCCTTAGTTTTTACCTAATGTTTCAGTATCCTATCTAAGATACTATATTACATTTAGTTATGCCTCCTTAAGCTCCTGTTGGCTGTGACAGTTTCTCAGATTTTTCTTGTTTTTGATGACCTTGATAGGTTTGATGAGTACTAGTCAGATATTTTGTAGAATGTTTCTCAGTTGGGATTTATCTGATGTTTTTCTCACGATTAGACTGGAGTCATGGGTTTTTGAGAGGAAACCACAAAGGGAAAGTGCCATTCTCATCATATCACATCGAGGGTACCTACTATCAACATGACTTACCACTGTTAATGTTGACCTTGATGGCTTGGCTGAGGTAGCATTTGTCAGGTTTCTCCACTGTAAAGTTATTCAGCACTTTACCTGCCCTCACCCCACCCGCTTTTCCATACTGTAGTCTTTGGAGGGAAGTCACTATGCACAGCTTATCCTTAAAAGGTGAGAAGTTAAGTCCCATCTCTTTGAAGGTTGAGTATTTACGTAAATTGTAATTCACCACAGACTTGTCTATTCTCTCCCATTATTTATTCAATCATATATTTATATCAGTGTGGCCTAATGGATACTTATTTTATACTTTGGATTATAACGCAATATTACTGTATTTATTTCTTTGCTCAGATTTTTCTGGCGCAGGCCACTGGGAACGCTTTCATTTTGTTCCAGTGCCCCTTTGATATACTCCCGTGTGTGTGTGTGTGTGTGTGTGTGTGTTTTCTGGTGCACTGCCTTCCTTACTTCGTTACGGTCCCCATTAGACTGTGCAGGCTCTTCTCTTTTTTTTTTTTGAGACGAAGTCTAGCTCAGTCTCCTAGGCTGGAGTGCAGTGGTGCAATATCGGCTCACTGCAAGCTCCGCCTCCCGGATTCACGCCATTCTCCTGCCTCAGCCTCCCGAGTAGCTGGGACTACAGACGCCCGCCACTGCGCCCTGCTAATTTTTTTTTTTTTTTTTTGTATTTTGTATTAGAGATGGGGTTTCACCGTGTTAGCCAGGATGGTCTCGATCTCCTGACCTCGTGATCTGCCTGCCTCGGCCTCCCAAAGTGCTGGGATTACAGGTGTGACCCACTGCACCCAGTCGCAGGCTCTTCTTATATATTTCCTGCTCTAGTCCTAGAAATAGCCATGTTTTCAAGGATTCCTGTTTTCTTTTTTTTGAGAATAATATTAGATGACAAGATCTGGGCACTAAGTGTGCTCATTGCTGTTAGAAGCATTTTTAATGGCATAGAACAATGTTCATTATAATCTGAAATTTTAAAAACACAAAATTGGACAAACTGTGATATGAATTGTATGTGTATGTAATCTATGAATATAAGTTCATCGAAAAATAAAAAAATACCAAAGTAAGCATTCATTTATCAAAGAGTTGTGGGATTTTTTAAAAATAGTTTTCTGTTGTCTTCAAATTCTAGATCATGAATTATATATCTTATAATCGGAAAAAATAAATAGTAGCAAGTGGTCTTTTAACATTAAAATTATTTTTTTTAAAGTAAAATGAGACAGATCTTGTTAATTTTACTCATCTCCTCTGACTACATTTTTAGTACTCATTAAGTGCCTATATCCCAGAAGCTCTCATCATATACACAAGGAATTGAGCCAGAAACTGTTGTCAACATCTGTTTTGAGGAGAGTTTGAGGACAGTAATGTAATGATGGAAATTTCCTGGCAAACCACAGTATTGTTAAATGTCCTTACCAGTACTGAAATTATTTAAGAACATTATTATTTCTTATGCCAGGGTTTTCTAAATTCCAGCCATTCATAGTTTTGGCCACATGTATCCAACACCTGCACAAGATTTATTTAACAGTTTCTGTAATCTGACTTTAAAATTTTTATATATGTATTTCAGAAAAACTCTGTCACTACTCTAAGTAAAAATCCCATGTCATGAATAGAATGTAAACATAAAATACATTGGAACAAGACAGTGTCTTTAAAATTAAAACAATAAAGTGAAGGGCATCCTGATGTAAAGTCAACATGTAAATGTGCCCTAAAATGTCCTGCTTGGGTTTGGATCCTACTTCACCACCTCGTCTTGCTTTCTCTTACTCCCTGCAACTAACTCAGGTCTCTTTCCTCTCTCTCTGTCTTTTTAGCTGCATTTCTGAAAAGTTTATTAGGCAGAGTCTAGTCAGAAAAATATAATTCTGAATATTTAAAACAGAGAGAATATAATGTAGGGAATTGGTTACACAGCTGTGGAAGAGCTAAGAAGCCAAAAAGGGACTTCTAGGCAATCCAGTGTTTGGCAACAGCAGAACGTCACTATTACCCCTAGGCTGGAGGGACAGAAGATGCAATGTAGTTAGGAGTCCAGCTGTCAGGGTCACCCAATGAAGTAGGTACCAAGTACTCTGACTTCTCCCTTCCAGCTCTCTTCCCATTGCCAAGCCCAGTTGGATGCTTGCTGACAGAGAGCCAGCAGTCTGAGATGGGTAAGGAGAGGACAAGGATTGGATTTGCCAGCAGACATCTGCCAAGCAGCACAGGGATTGGGCCGTGCCCCGCTTCCAGGTGGGGGAAAACTTCCTTCCAGCACCTCTTCAGGATACTTTCTTAATACCTGCCAGAAAAGAAACCTTCATTTATTTTCCTTCCTTATTCTTCTTTCATTTTGTCCTTTCTTTCCTCCTTTGCTCTCATTCTTCTTTTCTTTCTTTCCCGAGAAATATCAAACAATAAATCAAGGAAGAAAGCAAAGGAGGAAATAATGTAAGATGCATCAAGCTACGGTTCTCCCCATTTAAGTCCCACGTGGCAGGACTTGGTGTGGATTTTTACCAACAGTTTTATGAAGTAAGATATTTAGCCCTTTATTTGAAAGCATTCAGTGCTTCTGATTAGGCATGAATGCCCTGAGCTACAGAAGAACACCTTCCGTTGTGCTTGTTTATGATCGAACTTCTGCCTGGTGCAGTGCTGGGAGGCACAGATTGCTTAGAGAGGGCAGTGACTTACTGATTTCTCTGGAAGAATCCCTGAGAAGTTCTGGGGCCCAATCCTTAAAGGCAGGATGTGCAGTTAGATGCTTGATTGGGGATTAGCTTATGTCTTTAATTCCTGGTTCTTTGACACTCTGCTTCTCAAGTAATATCTGACTTTTGTTCTCTATATTCCTGTTTAAAATAGGAAATATGAATTACAATCTTCTAATTTTATATTTTCTAAGAAAATGGTTGACATCAGCCCTTCTCAATTGTTCTCAGTGTATCTTTGCAGCTTCAGGCTTCAGGACCTGTAACCTTTGCCTGTTCACAGCAGTAGAGGCGGGATCAGTGCACCAGGGTACCATCCTGGCTTTGCAGTGCCACTCAGTTTATTCTCTTCTTGTTCTAAGTAGAAAGCTTTTTATTTGGTTTCCTTCCCTGCTGTAGTATATGATTGGGAAATGAAAGAATGAATTCTAAAAACGCCTGTTACTCTTTTCTTTGAAGTGTCCAAATTCTATCAATTATTTAAAATGTAGGTAAATTCTTATTTCTCAAACTATCTATTTCCATTTATCCATCATTTCTTGAAAACTGGCTCTGTGTCAGGCACTGTGCTAGTGTTGGGGATACAAATATTAGTAAGACAGGGTTGCTTCTCTTGAGGAGTTTGCATATAGAGAAAGATGTTTATTCATCTTTGGAAAGATCTTTACAGAAACAAGAGCTTCTAACCCATTTTCTGCTGCAACCCTTATCAATTTGGAATAGAACAGTGACTTTCAGATTTTTATGACCATACTCAAATGTAGACATATATTTTATATCAGATTCTGTACACACATATACATACACACATGTACAAGAAAACCCTGAAAGTTTTAAGAAACTGACTAAGACAACGATGGATATTTTCCATTCCATTAAAAAAAAAGTTGCTGGTTTTGACTCATTTTATTGATTTCATGACTCACTAATGGGTTGTATCCCACAATTTGAAAAGAGCAATATCAATGGAATTTGTTATTGTTATACAAATTAATATAACAATGCTTCCAAAATCTAATTGTCTTGGCCAAATCACAGAACTGGTGAGTGGAAGTGTCAGGACAGGTTTTTACATCCGGAAGTTCTCTCTTCTGCCTCTAGTGTATCTATGTAGTACATAGAGACAATTAACTTGGCAATTAATATGTGTAGTAGTTTTTGAAATATTTATTTTATCGTCTTAACCTTTTACTTCGAGCATCTTAACATAGTATCCATGTCTACATTTCATTATAGCCCCCATATGGCTCAACATAATGACATATAGAAGAGGGTCAATGTTAATTTTGAGATTAAGTACTGAAAGGCGTCATATGTAGATGATTAGAAAAGACAAAATGCCTTATTAACTGTTAAGCTTGTGGGTAAGATGTAGGTTCTGGAGCCAGGCTGCCTAGTCTAGAATTTTGCTTCATCACATTCTTGCTGTGTGACCTTAGTTAGATAGGGTATTTATCCACAGTGTTCCTGAGTTTTCTCATCTGGAAATTGGAATAATTATACTAATTATCTCATAGGGTTACTGTGAGAATTAAATGCATGTAAAGACCTTAGAACCAGTGGTTGGTACATAGTGAACCCTCAAATGTTGGCCATAACAAATGTTAGCTATTTTAATGATCACTATCAATATAATCATTGTTTCTGGCTGACTTTTTAGGCAACTTATAGAAACAAACATTGTCAGTGAAAAATTTCAGATCTTAAGTATAAGTTTGAAAGAAATACAAGAGGGAAGGGAAATATTTGAAGCTCTGTTAGTTCATTATGAATGAAATGCTTCTGTAGTTTGTGGTTTGGAAGACTAAGATATTGACATTTTTATTGACTAGATTTTTAGCAGTGGTAAAATTGCTTGACTTGAGTTTAAGAAATCTAGGAATTTATTGCTGGCTTACTAAAAAGTTAATATGATAATAGGTATTTTGTGACCCACGCTACAGTATATTCAGCAATCCTGAAAACTGCAAATATACAAGAGCAGTGTACCGTCTGCTACTAGAATACTGGATTATGCTTTCAAACTTAGCAAACGCACAGTCTCCTTTCCTCCCACACTCATTCTCACCGCTAGGATTCATATGTAATGAAATGAAACGTCTTATCAGAAACTTCAACAATCTTGTCTTTTTATACTAGTTTGGATTTGCGTATTTATTGCTTTCTTACTTATATATGTACCTATACATTTATTTTATTCTAATGATGTGTTCTTTATTTTTAAATGGTTATAAGTCAATTTGGGCCTCTCTTTAGTAACTCTTTTCATACATTTTCATTGGGAAAGATCAAAGACAAAGATTCACTGTGGAAGGTTAATGTAAGGGGGTACATAATATAGCTGTGTTTGCAGTACATTGTTTAATTGTGTCTTAATTTTCTATTAAATGTAAACTAGTGTATGTCATGTGTTATACCTTCTTCTTGTTTTGAATGGAATTATTAAACTTCTTGTAATCAGAAATCAAATTATACCAGGTAAACGGTTGTCCCACCCCCTTGCAGTGTTCTTACAGAGTATGTGGATAAAAATTCTTGTATAGTTATGAATAAAAGGGATATTTTAGAAATGAAGTTTTGTTTCTAAAAAGAAATGGTAATTTTCACGCACATAAAACTAAGAAAATCCATCTTATGTGTTCTCACCTCCATCTTATCCTCTTGCATATTCTGCTAGTGGCCATGTAAACTGCTGTAGTTATTTTATTAGTTGCTCATTTTCATTTTCCAACATACCAACTACTCTTTCCTTGAATGATTTATATGTCAGACAACGTTGGCTTATGGCAACAGACAGTTTTAGAAAATCATCATCTGGAATGTATATAAAATGACCTTGTTTGTCAGTCTGCCTGGGTTGTTAATGCCACATTAGATGGGCAGATTGCCAAATTATTGTTAGAATTGAGCTATATTTGCTACAGTGCTTAATCTTTGGGAATTAAATCAGTTCCATTGACAGTATGCGGCCCAATATATATGATTTTAACTTGCTCTGCCCCATCTAGTTACTTTTTTCTGCCAAAGCAAAGGCAGAAAAATTGAGAATTAAGAATGTGACTCTACACATTCTTAATAGGAAAAATAAGGAAAATAGGAATGGAGTGCCTAAGAAATAGAAATGTTAAAGTATGAAAGTAGATCCTAGACCCAGACTGTGTAGGTTCAGATCTCAGCTCTGCTGCTTATGTAAGGGCAAATGCAAATTAAAAATTGGAGGCTTAATTCTTCATCTTAAAAATGAGGGAAAAGATTTCTGCCCCTTCCCTTTTCTTAGAGCATTTACTTTAGAAAACTTGTAATTGCACATTCTTTATCTCTTTGAAATCTATATACATCTTTTTAAAAACTAAATAAGGCTCTTGTGAGTTCTATGACCCAGGAATGTCTTTCTCAAGGATCAGAGAATCAAGAACCATCTTTTTGAAATGCAATCAAGGAAGATAGTGTCCCTATCTTCCAGTTTTTGTGGGAGGGTAGCAGCCTAACTTCAGTGGGGGATTCTTAGTTCCTAAATTACCTTCTGTCATAGAGATAGGAGAAGTTAATTTTTCCTTTGGGTAAAGCCAATTAGTAACACAGATGATCACCCCAATACCACGCTAATTTAGGATGAACTGTGCATGAAAAACGGTGCTGTCAAGTCCCCTTCCTTGAGGACTAGTCATTGTTTATCTTAAGAACATGTATGTATGGGTTGTATCTGCTTGGCTATATAAATATAAAAAGGGTACGATTTCTTTCTGTCTTTGTAATCTCTTAGCTGATTGCTTGTGACGTATGACATTCAGCTTTGATGCTTATTCAATAATAAAATTGTATTCTTTCTCTTCTACCTTTGTGGAGAAGTTTTCTGGGTTGGGAAGAGATGTTGTTTTTAATTATATGCACTCAACACTTACTAGATAGGTGATTTGGGGTAAGTTTCTGAATCTCTTTGCATCTCAGTTTCCTTATCTATTAATTGTGGATAATAGTATCTATTATTACTGTTGTTTATAGAATTATTGTGAGGATTGGATGACCAAATATATGTAAAGTGCTTAGAACAGAGCCAAGTACTGTAATAGTAAGCACCATATATTACTATTATTACCATAAGAGAAATTTTGCTTGTTTTAAATTCTGGTTCCTTCTCAACTACAGTGTATTCCAAGGGATATTTCAAGAGCAAACATAAATAATATTAATATAGGGAATCCACCAGCAAGATAAGAAATCTCAACTTAAACTCCACCATCCACATGTATTTATGGAGTTAAATACTTTCCCTAAATTTGAGAAATGTGTTTTAAAAAATTGCTCTTCTAGTGAGTAATTCTTTCTTAATTTCTTTCATTCTTTCATAATAACTCACGAGATCCAAATCCGTACCATGCTGTGAGTACCTGCATGATCTGGCCTCTGCCTACTTCTTCAACCTGAACCTCTTACCATTCTCCTCTCTCCCACCTTCTGTGAGAAGGTGGGCATACTGACATTCTTTAGGTTCCTCTAATGGTCAAGCTTGTTCTCATCTCGGGGTCTTTGCACTTGCTTTCCCTTCTGCTTGCAAAGTGCTTCTTTCAGATATTTGCATTGCTGGCCCCTTTCTGTTGCCAGGTGGGAGATAAAGTAAACCCTTCTCATAGAAGCTTCTTCTAAACCTCACCAGCCACCCATGCTCTTTCTTGCCTCTGCTGTTTTATAGCACTTGTCACTGTCTGAAGTCCTTGTCTGTGTTTGCTAAATCTATGTTTACCAAATCTGTGTTTACCAAAAGTTTCATGAGAGCCTGGGCTTTCTTTGCTAAATCTCTGCTTCCTAGTTCGGTGCCTGGAGCATAATAATATGTCAATAAGGATTGCATGAATTAGTGAGTGAATAAAATAAGCTATTCTTATCAACTAGTCCTTGACTGATTTAGCAGGTATTTGTTGAGTAGCTCATACACTACATAGTGAGGAGATTCAGCATTTTCCATATAAGCCTACCTATTAGTGTTAAGACATATATATGAGCTTTAAAAATATAGTAATAAAACTATAAGGAAAAAGTAGAAAATGAAAATATCATTAAAGAGGAAAGCATTTTTGTGCTAAGTATTGTTCTAGGCATTTCACATAAATTATTTTGTTTAAATTGTACTCAAGAATGCTTCCATTTATATATCATTATATTTATTTTTATAGAGGAGGAAAAGAAACCCAAAAGTTAAATAACTGGCTTACAGTTGCCTAGTTAGGATGTGGATGGACCAAAATTCAAACTTACATCAGCCTGACTCTAAATCTTATTTTCTTTGCATTATACTAAAAATAAAAACCCTCTCCTCTCCTCTGTCAAAAACTGTGAAGGGTCTGGAATGTTATTATCCTTGCAAGCCAACCAGTTAGCCGCCACAGTTTCATGGATACTGACATGCAACACAAGGTCCCTGGATTAGAGACAAAGGACTTTATGAGTCATGACATAGCAATAATATGAGCTTCGCATTCATGTTCATTCCCTCAACCCCCAAGTCCCATGGGGAGATGCAGAGTGGCTCAGGCAGTTGCTGTACACCTGAATTACACAGAAAACTTGAGCTTAGGGAACTCAACATTTCATAATAGGCTACAAATAAATGTGCCCTTTGCTTATCTTCATTACATTTATTCTATCTTTTTTGTTATACTTTTAAGTTCTAGGGTACATGTACACAATGTGCAGGTTTGTCACATAGGTAAACGTGTCATGTTGGTTTGCTGCACCAATCAACTCATCATTTACATTAGGTATTTCTCTTAATGCTATCCTTCCCCCAGGTCCCCACTCCCCGACAGGCCCTGGTGTGTGACGTTCCCTGCCCTGTGTCCATGTGTTCTTGTTGTTCAACTCCCACATGTGAGTGAGAGCATGTGGTGTTTGTTTTTCTGTACTTGTGATAGTTTGCTTAGATTGATGGTTTCCAGCTTCATCCATGCCCCGGCAAAAGACATGAACTCATCCTTTTTTATGGATGGGAAAGAGTTGCTCTGTTTTTTGGAATTTTCAGCTTTTCTGCTCTGGTCTCCCCGTCTTTGTGGTGTCATCTACCTTTGGTCTTTGATGTTGGTGACCTACAGATGGGGTTTTGGTGTGGATGTCCTTTTTGTTGATGTTGATGCTATTCCTTTCTGTTTGTTAGTTTTCCTTCTAACAGTTAGACCCCTCAGCTGTAGGTCTGTTGGAATTTGCTGGAGGTCCACTCCAGACCCTGTTTGCCTGGGTATCACCAGCAGAGGCTGCAGAACAGCAAATATTGCTGCCTGATCCTTCCTCTGGAAGCGTCATCCCAGAGGAGTACCCACCTGTTTGAGGTGTCTATCAGCCCCTACTGGGAGGTGTTTCCCAGTCAGGCTACACAGGGGTCAGGGACCCACTTGAGGAGGCAGTCTGACCGTTCTCAGAGCTCAAATGCTGTGCTGAGAGAACCACTGCTCTCTTCAGAGCTGTCAGACAGGGACGTTTCTGCTATGCCCTGCCCCCAGAGGTGGAATCTATAGAGGCAGCAGGCCTTGCTGAGCTATGGTGTGCTCCACCCAGTTCATGCTTCCTGGCAGCTTGGTTTACAGTGTGAGCTACTCAAGCCTCAGCAATGGCGGATGCCCCTCCCCCCGTCAAGCTGCAGCATCACAGGTTGATCTCAGACTGTTGCACTAGCAGTAAGCAAGGCTCCGACGGCGTCGGACATGCTGAATCAGGCGCAGGAGGGTATCTCCTGGTCTGCTGGTTGCTAAGACCATGGGGAAAGTGCAGTATTTGGTCAGCAGTGTACCATTTCTCCAGGTACTGTCTGTCATGGCTTCCTTTGGCTGGGAAAGGGAAATCCCCCAACCCCTTGCGCTTCTCGGGTGAAGTGATGCCCCGCCCTGCTTCAGCTCACCCTCCATGGGCTGCACTCACCATCCAACCAGTCCCAGTGAGGTGAACCAGGTATCTCAGTTGGAAATGCAGAAATCACCCATCTTCTGTGTTGATCTTGCTGGGAGCTGCAGACCGAGGTACAGATGTACAGATACACTTCAGTTTGTTCATGCATTCACCTGTTAATGAACCTTTGGGCTGTTTCTACTTTTGTATTCCTATTCAGCCACTTTGGAAGTGACCCATTATATTTAATAAAGGGAGGCATTATCTTTAGGAGACTGTACATTAAAAATATCTTCTCTCTACTCTGTAGAGATATACTCTTATCTTTTAAGGTTGCACTGTATAAACATCCTAGAAATGATGTTCTAGAACACAGGCATCACAGGCGTCCAATTACTGCCAATATGCAGAAAGCCGAGGCACCAGTGGAGAATTGTCTTCTAATACTCTCTGTCTGTGTTTCTGCTTACAGTAAATGATATCACCATTGTCTTGTTGCCCAAGACAGAAAGCTAGTTATTTTGTTTAGTTCTCATTCTTTGTTCATTCATCTCTTTATTTAACTTAGTCTTAACTTTGCCTCCTTACCACTTCCAATCCATCACCAAATTCTTCCCATCTTACCTTTTGAGTATCTCTTGGACTCGTTCACCTTTTTATCCAGCAGCAACCTTGGTTTTAAGTCCCTGTCATCTCTTGAGTGGATTACTAAAATGGTGTCTGTCTCTCCAGTTTTGTCTTATCTAACATGTTCTCCAACTACAGCCAGAATTTTCTTTTCTTCTGCTTTCTTAAAATGTCACTGATTCCTCATTGCTCTCAGGACAAAGTCTAAAGTCCCTATCATGACATATTAGAGTCTTTGTGTTCTGACTCCTACCTACCTCATTTCTCAACACTTCTTCCTCAGATTCTATGCTCCATTCCTACTGTGGTTTCCCAGGTTCCATGATGACTCTTTTCAGAGTGCTGAACGTCTCCCTCTGGGATGCACTTCCTCCTTTTCTTCATATGTCTACCTCTTTCTCCCCTTTAAGTCTTAGCCTAAATATCACCTCTTCTAACTGGACTCACCTCATTTGTTTTCCTTCTTTCTGAAACTACAGATGTATGCCATCTATTGTTCTGGGTCTGAAAACTTTTATATTTTTCCTATTTTGTATTTCTCTCTTTTTTTCTATTTTAAATCAGTCTCATCTTTTCTTATCATTGCGACTTTTCTGTGAATTCTGCTTATCCATTACTTTCATAGTTTGTCATGATCACATCATCCATCAGAGATGAATGTCTAACAAAGCCAAATTTCCCTTGTATCACAGTCTTAAAAGGAAGTCATGGTCCTTATGTCATGTCTCTGTGTCCCTCCTAGTGCTGGGATCCATCTTGCTTATGGATTCACGTGTCCTAAATAGTGGAAGTTCTAATTTTCACAGGACCTTTAGTGACTTTTTGTGGGGGTGGCATTTTATGAGCAGATAGTTTTTAAAAACAGGTTTATTGCAGCATAATTATCACACAATTTCGCATATTAAAACTACACAGCTTGATGAATTGTGAAATGTGTACATCCATGTGAAATCATCACATCAAGATAACAAACATTTCAATGGCTCTAGAAAATTTCCTTGTGCTTCCCTTCATCCCTTTCCCTGTGCTACCACTGATCTGACTTATGTCACCTAGATTTAGTTTTCAATTTCTAGAATTTTATGTAAGTGAGATGAAAAAGTATACATCTTTTTTATTAGGAAGTCTGGATTTTTATCACTCAGCATAATAATTTTAAGATTTATTCATGGCATTTAATAGTTCATTATTTTTTTCTTGCTGAGTAGTATTCCAGTGTAAAGATATACTTCAATTTGTTTATGCATTCACCTGTTAATTGACCTTTGGGCTGTTTCTACTTTTACATTATTACAAATAAGGCCAGAAATATAAAATTTATTATTACTTCCAATAGAACATTCTCTTGTTGCATCTCACAATTTTGTAATTGAGGGCTCTTATTCAAAAAGTGGCCTTTAAAAAGATGCCAAAGATTAGAAAACTTTCAGAATCTCAATTAAATTTCCAAATGACTGAGTTTGGATAATAGTTTTCCTCTTTGTATTTTTACTTCCCTCTTTTTAGTAATGCCTCGCCAGAAATAAGTAGGAAATACAAAGGGGAAAAAAGGTAAAGAAAAATGTAACAAACTAGATAAATCTAGTTTTTGTTGGTTAGAAGATAAATCTATTCATTTCTTAGTTAAAAATAGCTATGACCTTGTTAGTTTTAAATGAATAAGGAGGACTGCTTCATTCGAATGAAATGATGATAAGCATTTCTCTGAGGACTTTTTTTCTCACTAAGCCTTTGCATAGGCGTTTTGATTCATAAAGGTGTTGACGTTCATTAAACTTTATACTCATTTTATATTTTTATTTTCTTTGTCTATTTTCACTCAGTGAGAGACTGTGGTTCAGTGTTTCCTTTTTTGGATAGCACGTAACTTTCTAGCTTTTCAGACTATTTTGCTTTGCAGAGTTGTGCTTTAAATCTCCCCCAGAAGGGGAAGTGACTCATTTCTATACAGTAGCATGTAGGTGTTTGATGAATGTTGCTGCCAGGTAGAAATAGACTGTAATGCCAGTGTAAATGGAGTTTTACAGCTACTAAAATTTGAAGGATTTCAATTTTCTTAGGAATTTAATTGGGGAAAATTACTTCAGAAGTTTGCAGGAGCACTATGTTCTGAGGGAGAACTTTGAGCAAATAGAAATGTTGTATAAATGTTATGAAATTGCTAACAGCCTAATGGAAGAATAATGTGGTCTTTGAGACGCTTTCCCCCACTGAAATATTGGCTAAGCTGGAGCAGGATGAGGCTCCAGGTGTAGCCTGATATGTAAGATCACCTAGACCAATTTTTAAAACTTCTGGCCACTGTGAATTCAGAGGAACCTCCAAGTCTATGTGTTTTTCAGACTGCCGAAGTTTAAAGGAAATGAGTTGTAGTTATCTTCCTATGCAGACAACTTAATGTTCTAAAAATAATGGCATTATCCTCATTTTAGAAACCATAAGTTGAGTTATAAATATCACATTGTCCTGCAAAGCAGCTGCCATACTGAGACATGAGAATGATCTTGACTTGTGCGGAAAGACTGATGTCAATGTTTTGGGTCACATTTCCTACCTGGATAGGGTTTACTGAATATGAAGGATAATAATAGAGAAGATATTTGGCTAATTAAAAGTTTCTTTTCCTAATAAAGCTGGATTTCAATAGTTATATCAGTACCTAGAGCAGTACCTTATTATATAGTATGTACTTGATAAGGTTTCATAAAAATAAATGAATTTAAAACAAAGTACCCCCAAAATTAGAATATCTGGTTGGTTTAGAATAAAAGATGATAAATAATTTTATAGTATAAAATATCCTACTAGGATATTTTCTAATATGTAGTCTCTCTCAATTAAAATGAAGAAAGGAGGTAGGTAGAGAGAGAGAAAGAGAGAGACAGAGAGACAGAGACAGAGAAGACAACAAAGAAGGAAATATGAGGATTTAACTAGTCAGAATTTAAGCTATAAGTACGAAAAGAATGTGGATGATAAAAAGAAGATGAGGGATTCTAAAGGTAGAGGAATGTTTAGATTAAGCCTAAAATGGCACACTGCTAAGACTTCAGTGTACATGACCAAGTTTTAAATCTGCCTGCCTATACACACCTAACAAAGATCTCACAAAAATAAGCCTGCACTGATTTGATAGATCTGTTTGCTGAATATTTTTCAAAGTCTGTTGAATATTCACTATTTGTCAAACACTATCCTAGACAAATAAGTAAAGCATCTACCCTCAAAAGGTCTATGGTGCAGTGAGCGGGACAGAAGCAGACCAGAAATTACTGTAGAGAGCTTAGTTCAGCCTTGGCCTCACTGTTCTGCCCAAACCTTAAGAAGTTCTCAGCCTTTGAAAGCCCAAGAGCAAATGCCCATCTTAACTTTGTTTCTGCCATCCCTGAACTTGTATGTAAACACCAGCTTAGCACCATACCTAATCTATACAACTATATCTCTTACATGTGCAAGGCAGGATACTCAAACTTAAAGTTAGTATCTGAATGTCAAATTTTAAATGCAGGTAAGCATTGTAGATATATCCTAAAATGAAAATAGGCTTATATTCTTTTTATGTTAAATGTTGAATTCCAAAAAATTAAGTAGAAATAGGCAAATTGTACAAACACTAAGAGATACTGCTTTCACTAGATAACTTTATGAAGAACATTATATGTTTTCAATAAATATAGTTATAAAAATTATACAATTTGTATATAAATATATGTTATAAAAGTTTAAATGCCAATACAAAGAATAATAATACAGATGAGATCATAGTATATTTCAAACCTTTGTAGAATTGTTAACCTATATAGAAAACTTTATGACTCAAAATTTCATGAGGAGGAAAAATTGCATAAAAATGTGTAATACCATCTATAAAAAATCTTCTCCACTTTGACATAATAAAAACATATAAAATGTGAAGAAGAAAATGTCAGAAAAAGTGATAAGGAGAGAGATACAGTGGTGTAATAAAATGAAGAGCCTCGTAGGAAGAGAGATCACCTGTCCTAACCCACCATTGAAAGCAAGTGACCTTCACCTCTTTCCACCTTCTCAAACCTTTAGAAATTAGAAAAGCAAAGAAGAGAATAGTAAACATGTACCCAGGAGTTTCTGTAACTTAATACAGGAAAATACCTATATCAAGAGAAAATAATTAGCAAACTCATTGAACATCTTTAACCCAAGTCAGGTAGTCTCTGAATTAAAACATGCAGTCTTCAATTACAGACCTCTGGGAATGACTCCTGTTTGTGTTTTGTTTGATTTTCACAAGTCTTATAATTCATCCCTAGAACTAGACTCATCAGATATGTCTGGTGGCAACATCTTTAAGTAAATTCTTTATTAAAATCTACAGCTGTCAAAATAAACCTTAAAGTACAGAAATAAACTGGAGAGGACTTTTCCATTAAGGCATTACCTGGAAGAGATTTTTCCAGAAAACAGAGTGCTTGGACAATGGTCACTATCATAATTTGGGCTAACTGTGGTCATAGAAAGTTTAGGAACTTGAAAACCCCCAAAGCCTAAACTGATTTAAGATTGTCTATTCTGTTTCTGTGCATCTTCAGGAGATTTCTCCAGGGTGCTTGGATGTGCATCATAACATTTTCATAATTTTGCCACTGGAGGGCTCAATGGCCTTTTTAATGTTTTTTTATGAGACAGTAAGATTTGAGACCAAGTTTTTTCTCCCTTTTTTGAGAAAATCTGTTTTGGGGGGTACAGTTAGATGCATGATAGCCAAAAGCTTTTGTAAATGCCCTGAAAGATGGAAATTTGTCATAGCTACATGTATACTGAAATCAAAAAGGATGCCATTCATCTCTCCCCAGAGAATACAAGGGACTTGAGATTATACCGAGCAAGGCTTGTGCTGAGTTAGATCTGCTGCATATACGCCATGTGCTTGTGTGTGTATTTTGGTGGCAGTATGGAAGGCAGTGGAATAGTGAGGGCTTAGGGGTCTGTAGTCATTCAGGAATTATATGATTAATGTAGTTGGTATGGGAGTGGGAATAATTTTAAGGACTAATTGGAAGAATATGAGGCTTGGTATCAGGTGACTAGTGATCATGCAGTTGTTCCAGGATTCCTGCTGTATGTTCTGTTATAAAGGTTGTGACAGCAGTTCTGCTTTTCCTGAATGTTCTATGTGTGCCTGTGGTCCAAACTCTCTAAGCCTGGTCCTAGAGCCTGGACTGAGCAAGTGAACTCTGATATGAGTGACACATTGATTTGGCATCTGCATAATTTTTTGTGATGTTTAGGAGTAACAATGAGGTGTTATGAAAAATGTTGGAAACAGTGTTAGCCCCCAAGCAAAAGTAAAAAGTCAACATAAAGCAGAGAGGTAGATGTATCAGAATGCCTCTCCCAGAATGTAGCAGAAACCCAATTCTATGACATTTGGTTTATGATTAAGAGTTAACTATAAACTAACTGAAAGATTCACATATTTAGTGATTAATAATAATATGCCAATCCGAGAGAGATGGTTGCTCAGACTGAAACCTCCTTACAGGTAGGGGAGAGTCAGAGAAAGATAACTGTGGAGACACTGGCCTAAGAACTGCCCAAGGAGACTGGCATGGAAATGTCGATTCTTGTGACTTTCTCACATGGAGATGGATGTTTGTTGCCTCTAAAATTTTGGATCACTAACACATTTCCCTTATTCTGATTTCATGCTGCTTCTGCTACATTTGGTTTATGATTTGGCCTTACATAGATTTGCTACTGCAGACATTTGCCTTACATTCTTTGCTACTGCAGAGAATGTACTGGTCATATCAATGTGAATATTCAGATCCATATGTCAGTTATGGTTTTCAGACTGGCCCAGCATCTCGTGTGGCATGCTGAAGGAATCAGGCTCTGTCTTAGCAGAGTCAAAAACAAGCCTCTGGGTCATGGTGAATCACCCCAGGTGAATGCTGTTTCTTAGGCTACTTGCAGCTTGCCAATTGCCCATTCCAATCTCTACAAGTCCCACTAGATGTTTCGCAGAATAAAGCAAAAAAAAAAAAAAAAAAAAAAAAAAGAGGCTGGGATCACGAAAATGAATTTTCAAAGGGAAATACCAACTATTATAATTATACATTTTCTCATCATATTTTATTAATGAATCAAAGGAGTTAGTGAGCATTTATTTTCCTCTCTTGTGTTCCACTGCAATTTGCCAGGAAAATAAAACGGACTCTTTCTCTCCCTTTCAACTCTGGTTTTCTTGCTGTGAAAGAGCAGCCATAACTTCTAGCAAAGGCTCCTGAGGGAGGCAGCGAGTAGCCACCTAGGAACTTTACGATGGGGCTTCCTATCTCAGTTGTGCCTAGAGGAACTGAAGCAGTTCTTAATGCACTGGTTTGAGGTCTGTCTTACCAGAGTTCCAACCCACCCCATGTCCCTAGTGGTCTATTACTTACTCCATTACTTTTAATGGCAAAAACCACAGTTACTTTTGCACCAACCTGATATTTCACAGCCACTCTGCTGGATGTTTCTGGGGAACTTCAGTCTAGGCTCAGACATGGTGCCTGCTGGTTCTGGGAAAAGGTTAAGGGGCTGAGTGGTGGCAGACACTACTTCCTCCAGACTGTCTATGCAATGGCTATCTTTGGAAACCCTATAAATGGCCTGGCAGAGTCTCACCTTGCCAATCCTTAGAAGATTTTGGGAATTTCTGACTTAGGAATAGGCTGAAAAGTGGGACTGGAGGTTACTGCCACATACCCGAGCATTCCTGGAAACTTTCTGGGAATGTTAACTGATATGAAAATGGCTTAGACTACAAGAATTATAGGGAAATATCAGAATACCCACCTAAGAATGGCTTACATAAGAGGCCATTTTAAAGCTTACTTCATGAGGAATTTTGAAATAGGCAGTTCCAGGGTCAGTTTGGCTGCTCGACAGAGTCTTCAAGGATCCAGGCACTCTTCATAAGTCTCTTCTGCCATCATCAGGATTCAGTGAAGTCTCCCTGTATGGTCACAGGATGACTCCAGCAGTTCTGATTATCCTGGGTTCCTGGATGTGTTATGTGCATCTTTATAAATGTTTTTGTGATTTTTCGGAGGGAGACAAATAGCAGACAACTCAGCCCATATCTAAAATTTGTGGAATGTTCCCATTATCACCCAACAGGCTTCATCTTAGGTATTTTTGGTCAGAACTAAATTGCATATTGACTTTTTATACAATAATCAGCAAAGACTATATATAACCTCTATCTAGACCAATCACAATTGACCTTCTGGGGATAAGCATATAGCTTCTAGACAGTCCTCACAAGAAATAAGGGAGAAGACATAAAGGAAGATGGCCAGCTATTAACTATGTTTTCCAAGATCTGAAAAGAAAACTGGGTTAAGTTACACTAAAGAATTTAGGATGGCTTTTCGGAAGAAAGTGCAAACAAGAAAGTGGTATTGTACACTGGATCACATTATTGAACTTGTACATAAATATATTCCCTATCTTCTAAAAACAGAATGAATAGATTTTGAGTAGGACATAATTCGGCCTTGCTTGGAGCTTGGAAGATGCAGTAAATTACCTTAAAGCATTTTCTTCATCGTGTTGATAAGAGAATATCATCAGCAAGGAATTAGTTAAGAATTGTATTAAAATTGTTGTAAAAATGGGCATGGCCTCTTCTTTGTAAGATCTTTAAGTTCAGAAGTCCCAATCTGTTCCATTTTTGTGACCATGTTCTCCCAGTTGAGTTAGTCTTAAACTTTACTGCGTTTAGAGTAAATTGGGAGCTTGTTAAACATACAGATTCTTGGGCACCACTTTCCAGAAATGTTGCTTCAGTAGGTGTATTAGTTTTCTGTATCTACATAATTAATTATTAAACTTAGTGGCATAAACAATACCTATTTGTTATTTCACAGTACTGTAGTCAGAAGTAGTTCAGGGAGGCTCAACTAGGTTCTCTACTCCGGCTCTCACAAGGTTGACATCAAGGCACCAGCTGCACTGACCTAGTAGCAATTTTGTAGATTTTCCACAACAATGACTATGTCATCTGTGAATACAGACAGTTTTACTTCTTCCTTTTTTGGTGAATAAGCAATAAGTATTTATTAAATGAGCAGATGAAAGAATTATCACCATGTGATACAGTTACACTTTCATTATTATTGCACAATACACTTTTAAAAAATTTCTAACTTTTAAGTTTAGGGGTACACATTCATGATGTGTATTTTTCTGGAAGTTTAAGCCAGCGTAGTAAGAAAAGAAAGAAAGTGTTTCTACTTCTTCCTTTTTAAACTAGAAGCCTTTTATTTATTTTTCTTTCCTTACTCTTCTGGCTTAAACTTCCAGAAAAATACTCAATAGAAGTGATAAGAATGCGCATCCTTTTCTTTTTGCTAATCTTAGGGAAAAAGCATTTAGTTTTTCTTCATTATGATGTTAGCTGCTGGTTTTTATATTGCCCTTTATTAAATTGAGGGAGTTTCTTTGTATTATTTCTTTGGTGAGAGTTTTTATCAGGAATAAATGCTGACTTTTTTGTCAAGTGCTTTTTCTGCATCTATTGAAATTATTATGTGGATTTTATTTTTGGGTTTGTTAATATAGTGAATTACATTGATTTTTGAAATTAATGTTAAATCAACCTTGCGTTTCTGAGGGAAACACTGCCTGATATATTAATTTTTTATATTGTTTATATATTGCTAAAATTTTGTTTTAAATTTTGAATCTATGCTCATGAGAGATATTGGTCTATAGTTTTCTTATAATGTGTTTATCAGGGAAATAATGGCTTCATAGAATTAGTTGGGATGTATTTCTTCCTCCTCAAATTTTTTGGAAGAGGTTGTGTAGAAATAATATATTTCACGTTTAATGTTTTGTAGAGTTTACTAATGAAGCTATTTGGGCCTTGAGTTTTTTTGTGTGGGACAGTTTTTTGCAAATTCAATTTATTTACTAGCTGTAAGGCTATTCAGGTTATCTATTTATTTTTGAAGTCAGTTTTGGGAGTTTGCATCTTTTAAGGAATTTGTCTATATCTTCTAAGTTGTCAATTTCGATTGAGAATGTCATTTGTATTCCCTTATTATCCTTTTAATATTTATAGAATGTATAATAATGTCACTGATAAGTTTTAAATATCTATGTTTATTCATGTTATTACAGAAGTAGACATGAGGTTTCAGGAGTAGGAATAGAATATTATTACTCACAGCAATAACTGCATTGGTTCCTGTTTCCTCAATCGTTCCCTCTGCTTGGAGGATGAGAGCCAGAAGTCACCCAACTTGTACTGGTATCTGAACTACAAGTGAGGAAGGATAAAAATTCGAATCTAGGGATTTATGTAAATCTTGACTATTCTACTCCTGAAAGAGAGAAATTTAAGCTTCTCAATGTAAACAAATTCACCCTGAGAGGAAAGGGAAAGATTACTGGGTTATTACCCTTTGGAATATAAAGAAATATCTCCAGGAGGAAGATAAGTCTTTGTGTTTACAACCTGTGAAATATCCCTATGGCTGTCTGTCTCAGCCCTCTCTGAAATGTAGACACATACCTTTGAAGAGGTAAATCTTTCTGGATGGTCTCTCATTATTGAATCACCCTTTAACTGCCAAAATTTGTTTGTTGACAAAAGTTTCAAATGTATTTGCTCAGAAAACCCTAACTGCAAAAATAGAAAAATATTCTTTCCTTGGAAGTCATCTCTCTTACTCTGATATTAGAAATTTGTGTCTTCTCTCTCTCTCTTTTTTTTTTTTTTTTTTTTCTGATCCATCTGGTCTGGCTCGAGGTTTGTCAGTTTTATTGATAGTCTCAAAAACCTAGCTTTTGGTTTCATTGATTTTCCCTGCTGTTTTTCAGTTTTCTATTTTATTAATTTCCCATCTGTTCTTTGTTGTTTCCTTTTTTCTGCTTACTTTGGATTTAAGTTGCTCTTGTTTTTCAAATTTGCAATTCAAGCTGAGTGGATTTGAGATCCTTTTGCTTTTGTATTATAGACATTTAATGCTATAAATTTCCCTCTAAACACTACTTGAGTGGCAGCTCTCAAATTTTTATGTTTTCATTTTTATTCAGTTTAAAATCCTTCCTAATGCTGATTGTTTTATTCTTTGACTTGTGATTTATTTAGAAGTATGCCATATAGGGCCAGGTGTGGTGGCTCAAGCCTGTAATCCCAGCACTTTGGGAGGCCGAGACGGGCGGATCACGAGGTCAGGAGATCGAGACCATCCTGGCTAATATGGTGAAACCCTGTCTCTACTAAAAATACAAAAAAATTAGCTGGGTGTGGTGGCGGGCACCTGTAGTCCCAGCTACTCAGGAGGCTGAGGCAGGAGAATGGTGTGAACCTGGGAGGCAGAGCTTGCAGTGAGCTGAGATCGCGTCACTGCACTCCAGCCTGGGTGACAGAGCGAGACTCCGTCTCAAAAAAAAAAACAAAAAACAAAAAAAAAGAAGTATGCCATTTAGTTTCTGAATATTCAGGATTTTCAAGACATCTCTTTGTTCTTAATTTTTAATTTAGTTCTATTGTGATTAGACAGCATCTTTTGTACAATATGGATCCCTTTAAATATATTGACATTTGTTTTATGGCTCAGAGTATTGTCTGTTTTGGTAAATATTGTGTGTGCACTTGAAGTATTGGATATAATGTTCAACAAATGTCAGGTCAAGTTGTGTTGTTTAAGCCTTCTATACTTTTACTGGATTTCTGTCTATTTATTCTACCAATTATTGGGAAAGAGTTGTTGTCTCTGGCTATAATTGCGGTTTCTCTATTTCTCCTTACAATTCTATGAGGTTTGGCTTCATGTATGTTGAAGCTCTGTTATTAGGCTCATAATATTTAAGATTATAATGTCCTTTTGGTACATTGGCCACATTATTATTTTGAAATAACTTTCATTTTCCCTCATGCTATTCACTATTCTGCAGTCTACTTTGTATAATATTAATATAGGCACTTCAGCTTTCTTTTGATCAGTATTAGCATGATGCATCTTTTTTTCATAATTTTATTTTAACACATTATGTCTTTAGATTTAAATTTCTTGGGAGGCAGAGGTGACTGGATCACAAGGTCAGGAGATTGAGACCATCCTGGTCAACATGGTGAAACCCCATCTCTACTAAAATACAAAAAAATTAGCCAGGTGTGGTGGCAAGTGCCTGTAGTCCCAGCTACTTGGGAGGCGGAGGCAGGGGAATTGCTTGAACCCAGGAGGCAGAGGTTGCAGTGAGCCAAGATTGTGCCACTGCACTCCAGCCTGGTGACAGAACAAGACTCCATCTTAAAAAAAAAAAAAATTTAAATTTCATTTCTCGTGGGCAACATATAATTGGAACCTTTTATTTTACCCAATCTGATAATTTCTACCTTTTAATTGAGAGTATTTAGGCCATTTATATTTAATGTAATTATTGATATGATTCAGTTAAAGTCTATTATCATTATTATCCTATTTGTTTCATTATGTTAGGCCTGTGTCTTCTTTCTTTCCCTTTTCCTTTGTATCTGCCTTCTTTTGAATTAATTTAGTATTTTTTGATGGTATAATTATTTCATCTTTGTTTATTAGCTATGACTGTTTTTGTTTTTTTAGTGATCACTTTAGTAATTCTTACCTGGGAGCAGTTTTATCCTCCAGTGATCACTTGGCAATGTCTGAGAACATTTTTAATTTTTGCAACTGGGGAGATGCTGCTGGCATCTAGTGAGTAGAGTCCAGGGATGGCTCTAAAACTACAACGCACCTAACAGCTCTCCATGACAAAGAATTATCTGGCTCAAAATGTCAAAAGAACTAAGGTCGAAAAACACTGCTTTAGGTTTTATACTTTACAGCTATCCTGTCAATATCCCTTCATGTGTAATATAAGAACCTTACAATAGTATATTTCCAATTTTCCCTTCTTGACATTTATAATACTGTTGTTATATACTTTATTTATGTCTCTGTTGTAAATTCCACAATATATTTTTATTTTTCTTAGACAACTATCTTTGAAAGATATATAAATAATACGAAAATGATCTTACCTATTTACCAATATAGTTATCATTCTTGGTGCTCTTCATTCCTTTATGGAGATCCATACTTCCATCTAGTATTACCACTGGCTCTGCTACAGCTAATCCACATTGTGCTGTGGTGTAGAATCACACATGGCAGTAAACTGAGTCAAATGTAGGGCCTACTTTGTATATTTCTTATTTTTTGGATGTTACTGTCTTTTGCTGCCTGATGTCATTGCCTTAAAACTATAGATTCACATCATAGATTTGGTCTGTTTTTGTTTTTGTGGCTGTTGTTGTTTCAAATGAGAAGGTAAATCCGATTCCTGTTACCCCAGTTTGTTGAGAAGCAAAATTCTCTCTCTCTCTCTGTATATATATATATATATGTATATCCTTACCCATCAGTTTCTTATGGGTGGATTTGGCTTCAAATTGCTATTAGTTACTTAGGTGTTCTACATTATATTCATGATCATTAAAATCATATTACTGTAAATGTCTGAAAATGTTATAAGTGTATAGAGCTGTTTATGCACTAAATGGCCCTATGTTACTCTACTTTTGAATTATTTTTATTTAAAAATCTTCAGTCTTTCAGTGACATTTAGGAAATGTTCCAGTGTTCACTGTATGCAAAGAGCAATTATATGATTACTGAACACAATATTGTCCCTTGCTATTGCTGAAACTTCTCTAACAGCAATGTCAATAGCCATTTCCATCTTCTACCTCTATTTGCATTCTCCATGAACTGTTTGAAATGTTCCTTCTGTTAAGAGCAACATTTCCAGATAAGATTAAAAATCTAAATGATGGGAAGTTTTTTTCAGTATGTGATAATAGGAAATTATGAACGAACTAAGTATAGAATTTCAGTTAAAAGAAAGGTGTGTGGGGATGTTCTTACAGCTGTCAGTGTCAATTGACATCAAATTCACTTCTTCATTGAAGTTTAAGTTTTTCAGAAAATGTATTTCTTTTGCATATACCGATTAAAACCCATATATGCCTCGTGTCCCACTATTGGAGTGCTAAACTTGTAGGAGTTATTTATATCCTGCTGCTCAAGGTCATTGCCAAAGTCTGATGGCAAAAATTCAAAACATTGCAGCCTCAGGCAAACTGGGTTAAGAGTGAGACTTTGCTAGTCCTATGCCCAGGGAGCCTGAGGGTCCCATATTGTGTCTTTCCATCTCCATTCCTTCCAGCTCTCCCACAGCGCTCACTAGAAGTCATGTTTTAAGGACCAAAAGCAGAATGGGAATAAAGATGCAGCACAAGGCAGTGTTTAAAAGTGGGGATTCTGGGATAGATTGCCTGCTTTCATCTCAGTCCTGAAACCTACATACCTTAGGCAAGTCACTTAACTTTCTATTGCCCCAGTTTCCTTATCTGTAAAATGGGGTTAATAGTAAGACCTATTTCACTGGGTTGTTATGAGGGTTAAATTATATATATTGTGTGTGTGTATATATAGATTTATACTATATATAGATTTATACTATATACATACACATATGTAGTATATATAGTAGTATATATAGTATAAATATATATAGTGTATAATATGAATATATATAGTATATATAGTATGTATATAGAGAGTATATATGTATATACACACACACACACATACGTGTATGTGTATATGCGTGTGTATTTGTGTGTGTGTTTCATTACCTGTCACATAGAGAATGGTTTATAAGGGTTTGTTAACTAAAGAAAGCTACCTTCCTCTTTATTATATTCTGCAAGCCTACGAGAGCTTCTCTGTTAAGAGGAGCATGTGCCGTAGTTCTGGAGGCCTTCTTTTCTTCACTATTATACTAGGGGTACGGTGACTATTAAAGGGCTAGACAGAAATGAATAAAGGTGTGGGAAGAGAGCAGGAAGAAGATATGTGGGAGATCACTTTTCCAGTCCCCTCTTAAGAAAGGAAATCTTTTCCCAGGGACTTTTCTCATGAAGCTACTAAGTATGCAGACACAGGCTCTCAAACACTCTGACACATAGTGTCTCTTAAGCATCAGTGGTCATCTCCCTCTTACTATGTAACCTATATATATATATATATATATTTTTTTTTTTTTGAGATGGAATCTCGCTCTGTTGTCTGGGCTGGAGTGCAATGGCGCAATCTCAGCTCACTGCAACCTCTGCCTCCCAGGTTCAAGCGATTCTCCTGCCTCAGCCTCCCAAGTAGCTGGGATTACAGGCGCCTGCCACCACGCCTGGCTAATTTTTGTATTTTTAGTAGAGATGGGGTTTCACCATGTTGGCCAGGCTGGTCTCAAACTCCTGACCTTGTGATCCACCTGCCTCAGCCTCCCAAAGTGCTGGGATTACAGGCGTAGTAACCAAACTTTTCTCTCATCAATGAGGCAGAATAAGACCCAAGGAAAGGAAAGGTGGCAGTACTTGCAAATGCTTTGGGGTATCTCAGAGGAGAAATTGTAGCTATACTGTCAAAGATTTTAGTAGAAAACTAATCGAGTTGAGGTCACTATCTGGGATATACTTCATTAGTGTTTTAGGTCAATAGTTAGCCTGAAATTCTGTCAAGCACCTCATTGCTGAAAAATTCTCAGTGGCTCCACATTGCCTTTTGGATAAAACCTAGGTTCCTTAGTAAGAATCATGGATCTCTGCACCTCATCTAAATTGTATCTTTGAAAATATCTCTTGCCAGTGTCAGGTAAAATTGCTTGTTCTGGCTTCAGTCAGCTATTGGTGTCCTCAAAACTTCCTGTGTTTTTTGGTTTTCATTTTTTTAAAGCACATCAGAGTGTGCTTTAAAAACCCTCTTTTTCTTCTCTACTGTGACACCCTCTTTTTCTATGACACCCTCTTTTTCTTCTCTACTGTATTAGTTCATTATTGCATTGCTACAAAGAAATACCTAAGACTGGGTAATTTATAGACAAAAGAGGCTTAATTGGCTCACAGTTCTTCACGCTGTACAGGAAGCATGAGGCTGGCATCTGCTCAGCTTTTGGGGAGGCTTCAGGAAACATAATCATAGCAGAAGGTGAAGGGGGAGCAGGAACTTCACATGGTGAAAGCAGGAGCGAGAGAGAGAGGTGCAAAGAGGTGCTACACACTTTTAACCAAGCAGATCTCACAAGGACTCGTTCACTATTGCGAGGACATTACCAAGGGGGATGGTGCTAAATCACTTACGAGAAATCTGCCCCATAATTTAATCACCTCCCACCAGGCCCTACCTCCAATATTGGGGATTACAATCATGAGATTTGGTGAAAAAAGACACAGATCCAAATCATATTATCTACTAATTTGGGTTATCCTCACTCCTTCAGACTCAGCTAAAAATTTATATCTTTTGATGAACCTTCCCTGGTGACCCCATGGAACTGCCTCATTTCTTGCATTTCTCTCTCTCTTTTTCTCTCTCTCTCTCTTTCGGCTACATGGAAGGTTTTCTAAGTTTTTGGCCCAAACTCTCTTATCTTTCCCCTTGGATAACTCTTAGGTTTCTCTATCTCTTCCTCTATAAGATTTATTCTTAAATTACATCTCTAGTCCCATCTGGTATTGGCAGAATGTCCAGAACCTCATTTCAGAGTGTATAAAATTTAGCTTGTTACAAACGTCCCGTGCTGGACAAGCTGAACTACTTAATTCCTAAATATTCATTGTTTATTTTTGCTTTTGTTCTTGTTCTTTTGGATGTGCCATTTCTTCAACTAAGGTCATATTCTCTTTGAATTCTCTTAAATCTTGCCTTTTCTTCAAAGTCTCCAACATCATTTTATTCCTGAAGTTATCTCTGATCAACTGATTGTAAATCTCTCCAGTTTTTGGTGCCTTTTGTTTGAACTATTATAATAGCATTTTTTATAAGCAAAAGTGCTTATCCTAGTGTCTGATATATAGTATATTTTAAGTATTTTAATGTATAAAAACATGATCCCGACTTCTGAGCTCTTCAGGCATGCATTTTCTGAGGTATTTTAGTTTATGCACACTAAACTTTCCACCCAACTAGATAATAAGCTTTTAGAGGGTAGAGACATACTTTATACTTCTTTGTATTTTTTACAGTTTGATAATTGCTTTGCATTCTATTTTTTTAAAGCAGCAATTTGTTAATTCATAATGTTAATATAAGGGAGTGACCTAGTGCTAAAAAAGTAGTATGACGTGTATATTATAAAACATCCTTCCATTAAGCCCCCATCTTCAGAAAGCTATGTAGACACAGCCTGTCACTAGAAAGGAAATAATATTACTCTGAGACAATTGTACATGTGCCCTGATTCTAGAAGATGTTATAAACTATTTGTTATGGTTACTATAAAGTTGCATTTTGTTAATACCAAGTCTGTCTCAGATGGAAATCTGATCTCTCTTTGACTACTCTCATTTCTCCCCTTTGTCTTTTCTGAATTCTGGAGGCTGTTTAGGTTCTGAGCTTTGTCTTGGGTTTAATCTTGAAGTGGGTGATGATTGATTCTATTAGGGCTAGCAAAATAGTTTAAGCCTGCCATTTATACTGGAACAGAACGTCTACACACATCCCAAGCTTTTCTTTCACTAATGTTAACCATGGTCTTTCAGAACATAACTTCAAGGTGTTGTGATTAAACAGTCAAGGTCTCTGTTCTGTGTTATTTTGGGGGGGTTGGGAATAAGGCAAAAAGGAAAGAGCTGAGAAGACACATGAAACATAGCCTAATCAAATCTTCTGAGCTTGAATGTACCAGTTGTAGCAGGATTTAAGGTGTCAGGTTCTTATTTTTTCTTAAAACTAAATAAATCAATCAAATTCTGCCTCAGTGGCCTCCAAGGCTTAATGGGCCTGCGTCTGTTTGTCTAAGAGGCTGACAGAGGCTAGGAGAGGGGTCTGGAAGAGAGCTTTTCATCCAACAATCTCCTCTCCTCTCTCTAAGGGCATCTTCTCTTTGAATTCTCTTCAATCTTGCCTTTTCTTCAAAGTCTCAAACATCATTTATTCCTGAGGTTATCTCTGATCAACTAATTGGAAATCTCTCCATTTTTTGGTGCCTTTTGTTTGAACTACTATAATAGCATTTTTTATAAGCAAAAGTGCTTATCCTACTGTCTGATATGTAGTATATTTTAAGTATTTTAATGTATAAAAACATGATCCTGACTTAAGGTGTCAGGTTCTTATTTTTTCTTTGAGTGGCCTAAAAATCCAATTGTATTTTGTAGTCTCCCCTTTGTCTGAAATTGCATAGCTGTTTTGTTAATTGGAAATGAAGGAAATGAAGGGTTCTTTCTTGACCTCTTGTGGAAAGTAACCTCAAATTAATTTTTTCTTTGCTTCACATCCATCTTGATATCAACATAGTTTAAAATGGGACTGTTCTTTTAATGCCAGTTACTAGATTTTGGTGAACATTTGGATTTTTTTCTTCAAAAAGTTGCATTTTTACTTAACAGTAAATATTTTCAAAAAGAGAAAAATCCCAAATCTATGAACTTAAATAAAATCCTCTCATAGAAAATAGAGAAAGGAGCCCTCCATAGTTGTCAAGTTAAAAAATAAAAAATGGTGTTCTGAGAGAGCAGTAAATTGTGAGAGAGGGCTTAGTTGACTGGCAGAGGAATTGCAGAAAGCATTGGCAGTGGATGTGCGGCCACTTACCAAGATTGACTCCGAGGATGAAAAATCCTGCACCTGTCACACAGAGATTCTTCATACTATTTTTGCTCACTTAAATAGTTTTGCTCATTTAAATATTCTCTGGTATTGTTTAGTGGACTAGAATACATGTTCAAGGCACAGGGAGGTGAACTCAAAAGAGAAGAGGAGGTTCTCTTTCAAATAAATAATTAAAAAATTGGCATAGCTATGGTACTCTATTTAAATATATACAACGTGCTTTCCCCAAAAGAACAAGAACAAACACATTACATCCTTGGGCCCAGATTATGACCAGATCAGAGAGGTGGGGTAAAGAAGGAGTGAAAATGGACTTTGGGGAAGGGTGGGAAGCGGGTAAGGGATAATAAAAGGCTACAAATTGGGTTCAGTGTATACTGCTTGGGTGATGGGCATACCAAAATCTCACAAGTCACCACTGAAGAACTTACTTATGTAACCAAATACAACTTGTTCCCCCAAAACCTATGGAAATTAAAAAAAATAAAATTAGAGATGATATGCTTTCATCCATCTCTTAGGGAATAGGGTCACAAAAAACTCATGCATCAGAAAAAAATTAAGAGTAAATTATCTAATGATTCTGGGATCTCTGTCTCCTCATTTTAATGGAATACATATTTACATTAAAATCTCTTTTAAAGTCAAAAAAAAAAAAAGGAGGGGAGGGAGGAAGGGAGATGGAGAGAAGAGCGTATGGGGACAGACTGGGGGGAGGGAATGAAGAGGGGAATGCCCTTAGACATAAAAGAAAACCCAGAACAGAGCAAAAAGATGTTAAGGAGAGAGATGAAACCCCGAGGAAAGATGGGAAGGCAGCAGCAAGCACTGTAACCTCTCAGTGGAATGTGAAGTGGAAGGGGAAGAGTAAAATGTTCTTTCCCACCAGAACTTGGGACATGGACCATTCTTGGAATCTTAAGGCCTAAATAATAGTATAGGACAATGGATATATATTCTTTATTTTCATTATTCATTTGCTTCTGGTTTGGGAAGAGTATGCATATTTGTTAGCATCTAATCTCTTTTGGAACTGGTATTGTAAAGTTCCTAGTATGTTCCCATAGCCTGGGTCAGAAGCCATTACTGTCTGGAGTTGGGAGATGTCCAATTTATTATGAAAATGTTAAGAGGGGAATCAGCTGAATTATTCTAACATCTCTAAGGCCTATACTGCTGACACCTGTGTCAGTCAATGAATAAATGATTTTTTAACTGTCATGTTTTTAGAATATTCTTTTAAAATGGTAGCCAATAAGTGGGCTGTCAGGTATTATTAATAGTAGGCTGAGTCCATGGAGAATCCAGAGGAAACATTAACATGTAAGAGCTCATTATTCTACTGGTATGAGACACCTATGAGCTATTTTTGCATACTTATCTGAGAAATGATGAGAAATTTCTTCTTGTAAGATAAAAGAAAAAAATCTCTGTAGTCGATTGGTTTAAATTTTAGGTTTTAGTTTATATTCTATTTCCAGCAAAAGCCTCTTGATATGTTCTTTACTACCCTTCAGGAACATGTTCTGGTACATGTTGTCATTTATACATGGCAAAGAGGCTGAAAAAAGTAATTTATCAATTGATAAATTAAAGACTTGTACTTTGCTCTTTGAACATTTGAATTGAGTAGCTGTTCAGGAAGAAGACAAATGATTGGGGGTGTTCAAGAGGCAGTCTAGGCTGGGTACGGTGGCTTATGCTTGTAATCCCAGCACTTTGGGAGGCTGAAACAGGAAGACTGCTTTAGCCCAGGAGTTCAAGACCAGCCTGGACAACATAGTGAAACCCCATTTCTACAAAAAAAATTAAAAAATTAGCTGGGTGGTGCATTCCCGTACTTCCAGCTATTCAGGGGGCTGAGGTGGGAGGATCATTTGAGTCCTGGAAGTCAAGACTTCAGTGAGCCGTGATCATGTCACTGCACTCTGATTCTTTGGGATGCTTTAGAGTATTATGTGATATTTGCTAATATTAAATATAAATATCCCCTTAGATATTGACAAGGCAAGAATGAATCTTGGAATTTCTTTTGGTTTTATCAGGCCCAACAGTTGAAGGTGTGTAGAAGACTAATTCCCATCTCTAAGGGTATATAAGAAGCTGCTGCATATCCTAGAAACCCTATTCCAGGCAGTGATGGTGTGCCTCCCTTCAGGCCTGCCCAGTACCCAGTTATTCCAGGGCCCGCTGTGATTGTGGAGTGAAATTCCGTGACATGCTCTTTATGGCAACTGGCACCACCAGAGCCATTGCATTTCCCATGTTGCTAGGGATTGGAGTTTCCCCTATTTGTATTGTATTTCCCAAAGTTGGCATGGGGTTTCCTGTTATTTAAGTACATTTCTTAGAAATGTTTTTCAAATAGCCTCATTGTTTACTATAAAAATAGTCTAGAAAAACAGAAAATGTTTCTATTTGAGCTGATCATAAATGTTTTGTATCACCTTCTTTAAAAAACATACAGATAAACAGTTTTAGGCATGATTCAGGTCATGGCTTAAAGACTTCAGAAGTAACTTTTAGACTGAGGCTCAAGTTAACTGTGAAGAGGGAACCGTAATCCTCTCTGTTAGACCCGAGGAAAATCACTTCTTAATGTTACAGTGTTTGCTGTTCCTTCCCTTTGAGTCCCCTAGTTATTCTTTTTCCAAATTTAGATTTTCTAGTATTGCAATAATTTTTCCAGTTTCAAGAAATATTCAAAAGAGACTTGTGGAGTTATTGTTAGTAAGTAAATAATAATGATTAACACAATTAATTAATATTCCTGGTTAACAATTATAATGGACATGAGCCATTTGTTAAGCAAAACGTACCTGGTCCACTCCCTCTTAAAGAAGGGTGTGATGATTATTTTATTTTGTTTTATTTTTTTGAGACAGGGTCCCACTCTGATGCCCAGGCTAGAGTGCAGAGGTGAGATCGTGGCTCACTGCAGCCTCAACTTCCCGGTTCCGGTGATTCTCCCTACTCAGCCTCCTGAGTAGCTGGGAATACAGGCATGCACCACCATGCCTGGCTAATTTTTGTATTTTTTGTAGAGACAAGGTTTTGCCTTGTTGCTCAGGCTAATCTCAAACTCCTGGGCTTAAGTGATCCACTCACCATGGCCTCCCAAAATGTTGGGATTATAGGCGTGAGCCACCACACTCAGCCATGATTAATTTTACATGTCAGCTTGGAGGGTGTTTTGGGTTTTTGGATGAAATGAACATTTAAGTTGATGAACTGTAAGTAAATGGATTCTCCTCCATAATGAGGGTGGGCCTTATCCAATCAGTTGAAGGATTGAATAGAATGAAAAGACGTCCTGAGCACGAGAGAAATCTCCAAAGGACTCCCTTCAAACTTCATCCACACCATCGTCTCTCGTGGGTCTCCAGCCTGCTGGTTCACACTGTAGACTCTGGACTTGCCAACCGTTATGGTCAAGTGAGCCAATTCCTTACAATAAATTTCTTTCAATATATATGAAGCACAGTCTCTGTATATTAATTATGTACTTTTAAAATGTGAACAGATATACATAAAACTGTTTATATGACTAAAATGTTTAAAATATTCCTTACTAAAGTGATTATTTTCACTGGTCCTAAAATTCTATCTTTAAAAAAGTAAAGGTCCTGCATAGAAAAAGGGAAAGCCTTAAAGTTTACTTTTTATAATTTCATAAATGTTTTACATTTTGTGATAGCAGAAATGACATCCTTACAGGAAACAAACTGTAAAACCATGAAGCAGAATTCTTTAAAAGTTGAAGGAAAATTAGGAAATTTTGTTCAGATATCAAACTCAAGTAACTGTGTTGAATAAACAATTAAGTATCAATGTGTATTTTGTTAACCAAGGATAAATGCTGAAAGAATCTTTAAAATTAGCAAGCTTTGAATATTAAAATATGATTCTTAATTGAAGCAGAGACTGCTAATTGTCCTCCAGTATTTAGTCTCTCTTTTTAAATTCAGTATAGATATAAGAGAATCCCTAATTCTTACCTGGGCACATAGATTCCTAGAATAAAGACATTGTTTTCTGGTTGGCTTGCCCTAGACACAGCCATGTGACGAGGTTCTAGCCAATGGACTGCAGTGTGGCACAACAGAATGCAGGCAGCCATCTTGGACTGTTGGGTGGAGGCTGTGTGCTGAGGATAGCAAAGCAGCCAGGTAGATGGAACCTGAGTGCCTGACATCATGGGGTGCCAGCCCAGACCTGGGCTGATGACCTCCGGTCTTGTTCTTCGTTTGAAAGAGAAATAAATGATAATATTTAATCAGTTTATTTTCAGTTACTGGGTCTAGACCCATTTTTAGAGTCCAGGGTTACTCTGACAGATACATCAAAGTGTTTTTGATCACTTGTAAAACAATTTTCTGTGTAAATAAATTCCTCAAGATAATAAAGTTTGATGGTATGTTCTTGGATCCACAATAGCATTGAAAGTCTGCTTTCCAGTAAGATTTCATTTGTTGGACTTCAGTGATTAGAGGATTTGGTTGGGTAAGAACTGGTGAATACATTTGTTTTGATATTAAAATGTTTTGACATTAAACATGAAGCTAAATTTTGCAAAAGGTACAGGTTAGAGCATAAAAGAGAGAAGCATGGTAGTGGTGATGTCAATGTCTGCTTTATACTGTCACTACCATTACAGACTATATTTATAAACACATATCTCACATGTGCCCCATTTGTCACCATGGGAAGTAGAGGACAAACTCAAAGCCACCTGCAACCCCAAGCACAAGCCCTATAAGATGCCTTCTTTCTGTTTCGGTCTGTATGCAAAACCTGCCCAGACAGATGGCTCTGCGCAAGTGGGAGGCAAATTTAGGCTTAGGAAAATGCTTAGGATAAAACAGGTTTACTTGGAATACTCTTCCTAAATGGAACTCTGTTCTTTCGAAGTTACAGACATACCAATCTGAACTTTTCATTGGCACCTTTTAATGAAATTGCAGTGGTTTTTCTTTCCTATTTATTATAAGTGTTATATTTATGTGACTCCCAATCCCTATTCAGAGCACATTGGCATGTTAGTTGGTTTCAAAGAAATGAAAACAATTCTGGCTGGCATGTTTTTTACATGTTGGTTGTAGTATTTATGCTGGACAGCATATTTCGGACACTCTTTAAAAAAGTCATTTTCTTTTTCCCATAATGTTAGAAATGTTTTGTTCTTATTTTAAGCACTTTAGGTCCTTTTTGCATATTTTTTTCTGCCTTTACTGATGTTTGCAACACATCTCAATTTAGTACCATCTGCGATTCCATCAGCTTGCTATTTGCTGTGTTTTCTAAGTCATTAAGGGAGATATTATGGCAATAATGCTTTATTTTCATGTCACTTTACAGGAAGCTCAAAGTATATTTGTAGGAGTTACTGTATTAAACAATGGCACCCATGTGAGGTAAAGAATTTCACAGTTAGCATTTCAACATTAGCGTGACTTACCTAAAATAGAAAAAAATATTGCCGTGACTGGAGCTGAAGCATGTCTGTTATTAGGTATTCTTGTTGTTCTGAGCTATTAAGGAAGTTGTTGCAGTAGCTTCTGGTGGCTGTGTCATACATAATATGAGAGATGAGAGTTACGGAGTTAGACTGATGAATGAGTTTTACTTTTTGCCAGTTCCCTCTTGGCCTCAACATCAAAGTCTTAATTATTGTGAATTGGCTAAAAGCCAACAAAATTAGAGGAAGAAGGAGAAACAAAAGATGCAGGTAAAGTGAATTATTAAGAATGAAAAAAAAATTCTGATAGCATCTCTCTTGCTTTTAAATTATGGGTATGTCAATGTTTGCACTTGCTTTTAGAGGCCAGCGGACTAAGGAATTCTTTGTTAAAAAAAAATATAAGAAAATGAGGATCCTAGTTGAGGACTTAATGTACAGATTTTATTTTATTATTTTATTTTTAAATATTGTACTATGAAAATCAAGTTGTGCTTGGTTAAACACACACAAAAAAACCTCTTGTGTACTTAATCAGTATTTTTAGTAACTCTTCAGTGACATAGGTTATTAGCAGCCACTTAAGGAACCTCAGCTCTATTTTAGCCCTTTTTTTATCTTGAGTTCTGAAAGTCAGAAATTAAATGTCATCTATTAGCAACTAATACTACCTTTGCAAGTTAGTTCAAGAACTTTGGGCTCCTAATTTGTTTTTTGTTGTTGTTGTTGAGATAGAGTCTTGCTCATCACCCAGGCTGGAGTGTAGTGGCGTGATCTTGGCTCACTGCAAGCTCCGCCTCCCGGGTTCACGCCATTCTCCTGTCTCAGCCTCCCGAGTAGCTGGGACTACAGGCGCCTGCCAACGCACCCGGCTAATTTTTTGTATTTTTAGCAGAGACGGGGTTTCACCGTCTTAGCCAGGATGGTCTCGATCTCCTGACCTTGTGATCCACCCGCCTCGGCCTCCCAAAGTGCTGGGATTACAGACGTGAGCCACTGCGCCCGGCCTGGGCTCCGAATTTGTATATTGCAAGCTGTTGCTAAATTTAGTGTGAGATGTATCATTTGCCTATAACAGAATTAAAATTATGATCATCCAAAAGAATTTGTAGGACCTAACAGAACTTCTCATTGATTTTGGGTTTCTAAATTTATCATTTCTCTTACTTCTTACACCTAAGAATTCATTACCCTAGTAGCTTAGTATTTATTTCTAAATTAGCTTAATAGTGGAGAGTCAAATGAAGGGAAGGTTACAGGCATCTTTCTTAAGAATATAAAATTGATGGCACGTTTTGGAAAATGGAGTTTTTGCATTGGCATTTAAATTGCTCACCAGGACACTGAAGATTATGTTTACGTTTATTTGCCTGACCGTTGTCTCAGGTTGCTGTGTCTGCTGGGGATGGCTCTGTGCGGTCCACCCAAAGCTGAACAGCTGCTTTCTATCTTCATTGTTGGAGTAGCAGCGGAGACCTAAAGACCATAGGGAGTTTAAGGCGGTTAGAACACAGCTTGCCAAATTTAATTCATTTGAGTGTCATCATCTAATTAGTGCCATATATACACATGACTTTATTATTTACCTAATGTTTTTCTTTTAAGTCAACTCAATTTTGTGTTTTATTAAATTATTTTAAAAGGATTTCTTTGTTTTTTTTTTGAGACTGAGTCTCGCTCTGTTGCCCAGGCTGGAGTGCAGTGGTGCGATCTCAGCTCATTGCAAGCTCCATCTCCCGGGTTCACACCATTCTCTTGCCTCAGCCTCCTGAGTAGCTGGGACTACAGGTGCGTGCCACCATGTCTGGCTAATTTTTTGTGTTTTTTAGTAGAGATGGGGTTTCACTGTGTTAGCCAGGATGGTCTTGATCTCCTGACCTCATAATCTGCCCGCCTCAGCCTCCAAAGTGCTGGGATTACAGGCGTGAGCCACTGTGCCTGGCCTTTAAAGGGACATTTTTACATTAGTAGCCCAAATCAGAAAAATCATTTTTTCCTAAAATAGATGGTAACTATAAAAATGAATAGGATGAAAAAACAGTTGAAGTATAGTCATGCATTGCATAATGACATTTGGTCGGTGATGAAATGCATACGCAATAGTGGTTCCAGAAGATTATAATACTGTGGTTTTACAGTACCTTTTCTATGTTTAGATATGTTTACATACACAAATGGTTACCATTGTGTTACATTTGCCTATAGTTTTCAGTATGGTAACATGCTGTATAGATTTGTAGCCTCAAAGCAATAGGCTATACCATACAGCCTAGGTGTATAGTAAGATATACCATCTCAGTTTGTGTAAGTACATTCCATGAGGTTCATAGAACAACAAAATCACCCACAACACATTTCTCAGAATGTATCCTTATTGTTAAGTGACAAATGACTGTATATAGTTTTAGCTAAATAATGTTACCTAGAGCTCAATCCCTGAGAACATGTCTCCCGTTTAAACAAGAATAGAAAGATGTTAAAGGCCTACTAGTACCAAACTGAAACTTTTCTCCTTGATATTAGAAAATTAAAAGGGGAAAAACTTTGTCTCTACCTGATTTAGAGTATTTAATATACCATTACCACCTAAAATGATGTCCCACATTACCAACTGAAGCATTCTGCACGTTGGGAAATACTAGATTAAAGAAACAAAGAAAAAGGATCAAATAGCCTCAGTCACTCTCCCATTCATTCATTTCTCTTGTTATGGGCCTGAACCTGGGTATGTAGTGTTAAACAACAAAAACCAAATTCCTGCGCCCTTGGACTTAACCATTGAACACGGATCTTTTCTTCCTTGTAACCTGTTATATCATGCATCTACTCTTACTCTGTCGAATTCTTTTCATCCCAGCTCTTATCTCATTGCTGTCCCAATATAGTGTAACTCATTTGGGGGACTACAAATTCCTTGGGACTCTTGTTCTCCTCTGACATCAGACCAGTCCCTTTGTGTAAGGCCAAGCCTTGGAATGTGCCCGGAAGGCTCTGTCTCTGGTTCACAGGCTAAATCTCCAAGCCTCTAGCAAATTTGGACAATACATGTTTCTTATGTCTTTCCTGAAATTCCTGCATGATCAGAGAAGTTGGGGAGGCAGTGGGGCATATCTAATAATCAGAGGTCCAGGATCATGATTATTCTTTCCTTTGTGCTACTATTTAGTGGCAAGTTAGCTTTTAACCCAAAAATATGCTCTGAGGCCTCAAGTACACAGTCAGGCTTCATCAGTTGTCTTAACATTGCCTGGTAGAATCCCTTAAATACGGAGTGGTTAATGCAAAAGATATTTATTTTATTAATATTATTTGGTATATTAGTAAGTGCTTTTTTAGGTTTCCATATAAAATCTTGCCTCCAATGTTATTACCAAGCCTCAGAACTTCTTCAGAGTTAATGCCTGTGAACTCCTCATTTAATGCCCCATTATTCCCACAGAAATTAATCACAGCGAATGTTGTCTGACTTCATGGGAGTTTAATGACAGAGATTATGACCTCACATTCCATTTGCATAAGGAAAGCAGGTGTGGCCAAGACCGGCTTTACTAAAAGCCTCCCACCACATCTTTATTCGAAGAAATATAGTTATCTGTAGTTAGAACACGGAACTCTTAAATTGTATTTGTTGTTCTGACTGAACTTTCGTCAAATTATATAAGTGCTTCGATAAGGAATTGTATCTCTCCCATTACCCTTCTAAATTTAGAAACGATGAATTTCGACATCCTCTAGGGGAAGAAAACTCTTGAAATCTCTGATAAAAGCAAATCCGTTAACAAATTTAAAAGGTAATGTCAATGTTAAATTCCAGGAAAGAAAGCTATTTACAGTATATGCTAGGAATATTTGAAAACAATACTAGGAAATATGAATGTGCATGATTAATAAGTATTTTTTAAAGTTTTCAAAGAGTATCAGTGATCATACATCTGTAATCTTACTTAGAAGTGAATCTGTCTTGTTGCTTTCTGAAATCTTTACCGTGCATTTTCAGTTGTGGATTCCACTAGTGCTGTATATACACATTTGCTAGAGTGATATACCCTTTGGATAGTCAATAAAAATGCCAAGTGAAAAACATTGAAATCTTTTTATTTAGCAGTTTTCTTCCAGAGGTAGCGTCAGGAGAAATGATACTGGCTGCTCTCTTATACTTTACTAATAATAGTAATTTAGAGATGAAGTATTTGAAAAGATTGGCATGTAAGTCAGGAGGGGACATTTGCATAGTTTAGATTGAAGAGAAAATAAGTATCTGTTTCCTTGTTGCCAGATTATCCATCAGCTTAATGCAACTGCAGTTTCTCACTTTGTATGACAATGCATTTATAACAAGAATTTATAATTTTGCCATTTCACTTCTCGGTTTGTGTGACCTTATGTCTCTTGTACATAGCTACTTCTTAGAGTGTTGTGATATTGGATACCTTTGACATCTGGTGGAATTTCCTCTGAACGCCTAAGGAGAAACTCACACCATTTCTGTAGAGCCATCCCAGCAGGTACCTTTCATGCTTGGGAGCTTGGGAAAAATGCTAGTAGAACACAGTAGTAGAGGAATAAATGCCAAGAGAATATTCTTGCTATGGGTAGCTGTGGAAAATGGACAACCTACAGGATGGAGTAGTTTCTTAGTAATTCTCTGGAAACGTAGGGGATGACTTTTCCAGCTTTAGTTCCTTGGACCAAAGCCCAAGCTTCCTATGTATGTATCATAGCAAGAATTCCTGGCAATGTAACAGTGTCTCCAATTCTGCCAGCACAAGCTTGCTTGCTGAGTTATCTATAAATAGGATGGTCATGACACAAGGGCATTTCCAAAGTCAGGACTGTTTTTAGGTAACATTTAGTATATATTTTTATTCATTGGAAAAGGCAATGCTATTTATTATAGTTCCTCTTAGAGTATCATGAAGAATGGATATAACAAATGCCAAAGATAAAAGAGTTAATTTATGTATAATATGTTTAACAAATATTTCAACATCAAAGAAAGTAAACTTTTAGTTTTTCAAATAAAGAAATGTCTTAATTTCTGTTCACAGATGTTAAGCAAATATTGAATTGTTTCAAAATGTTATCCCTTTAGATAGAATAAAGGTTTTCTCATTTGTATGTTTTTTGTTTTGAATTCTTTAGGTATTAAAGGTGTGTACAGGCTAATGTTAGTCAAAGTGTCTGTGTTTGGAACTCCCTCCCACAAACTAGATATTTTATAAGTTTTGCTTACCTCCCTTAACTAGAGGTTGAGAGGTAGGTGGTTGCTGGCTCAGAGATTTCAGAGTTTAGTCCTTGCAATTTTTTTCCCCCTATTCTTTGTGGCCTTCTTATGGTTACAAGATAGGTTACATTACATTCATATTTCAGGCAGTAAAAAAGGAGAGAAAAAAGCAGAAAGGCTAAAAAGAAAAAAATAGCAAGGCTAAAAGAGAAAAAATAGCAGCACGGCTAACAAAGAAAAAAAAGGAGGAAAAAAAGCTGAGTTTGTTCCCTTTTTGAGTAATTGCTCAATCCACTTTTATGTCATTGGCCAGAATTGTATTGTATGTCCTCTCCTCTCTGCCAGACAGGCTGTTTATTGTTTTTTACATGATAACATGAAGATCTCCCAGCCCCTAAAATGACCTTCTCTCATGAAAGAAGACAGAAAAGGAAGGAAATCAGTCTATCACGAAAATTCATCTTTAATGCTACCTCTTAAATGATTTTCAGATCTATTCCTATTTCTGTATTTTCATTTATATCATATTTTAACAAATGAGAAATAAATCAGTTGATTGAATTGATCAGGGAGGGTCTCAGGGAGGAGATGAGACTTGAAAATGGGTTTTGAGGTTTAGGTATTGTTTGGAGAAGAAGGGAAGGTAGGAATTCCAAGCAAAAGAGAAGGAGGGATAAAAGCTCCAAGATGGACGTGATCATGGTACATATATATGAGTGTGATTATGGTTATGAGCAGAGAGAAAATTAGGAGATAAGACTTCCTTGATCTGAGATGTTTGTGACCATCTTACAGCTATTTCTTTAAAAAGCAGAATGGGAGAGATGTTGAGCAAGATGGCCAAATAGAAGGCTCCACTGATTGTCTCCCCTGCAAGGACACCAATGTAACAACTATTTAAACAACAACAAAAAAAGCACGTTCACGAGAACCAAAAATCAAGTGAGCACTCACAGTTCCTGGTTTTAACTTCATATCACCGAAAGAACCACTGAAAAGGGTAGGAGACAGTCTTGAATTGCTGATGCCACTCCTCCCGCATCTCCTATGCCCCAAATGTGCAGCGTAGAGAGAGAATCTATATGCCTGGGAGAAGGAGAGCACAGCAATTGTGAGACATTGCATTGAATTCAGTGGTGCCCTATCACAACAGAAAGCTAAGCCAACTGAACTCAGTTGCCGCCCCCCCCCACTCATGGAAAGAGTATTTTAACCAGCCCTAGCCAGAAGGGAATCACCCATCCCAGCTGTCAGAACTGAGTTCTGGCAAGCCTTGCCACCACAAGATAAAGTGCTTCTGAAACCCTAAATAAACTTATACTGTAACTCCTAGGCAAGTCCTAGTGCTGCACTGGGCTCAGAGCCAGTGGACTTGGGGGTCATATGACCTGCTGAGACACTAGCCAGGGAGGCTAAGGGAATCCTTGCACCATGCCTCTCCCCAATCCCAGGCTGAGCAGCTCGCAGCTCCAAATGAGACCCCTTCCTTTCGCTTGAGGAGAGAGAAGATTAAAGAGGACTTTGTATTTCATCTAGGATACTGGCACAGCCGCAGTAGGAAAGGACACCAATCAGAGTCAGGAGGCCCCCTTTCCAGGCCCTAGCTCCTGAACAACATTTCTAGACACACCCTGGGCCGGAAGGGAACCCATTCCCTTGAAAGGAAGGGCCCAGTCCTGGCAGACCTCATCCTCTGCAGACTAAAGAACACCTGAGCCCCGAATAACCAGCAGTGATACGAAGGTAGTATGCCACAGGCCTTGGGTGAGACCCTGAGACTTACTGGCTTCAAGTGAGATTCAGCATATTCCCAACTCTGGTGGCTATGGGGGGAGACTCATTCTTCTTGAGAAAAGCAGAGGGAAAAGTAAAAGGGACTTTGGCTTGCACCTTGAGGAGCCCTTGGCCCTTAAGTGAACATCAGTGGGTACCAGTTTGGCCATGAGGGTACAGCACAAGTAGGCTCTTGGGGTTCCCAGTTCTAGGCCGTGGGCCTCGAATGGTGTTTCTGGACCTGCCCTGGGCCAGAGGGAAGTCCACTGCCCTGAAGGTGAGTCCCAGGGCAGCAGCATTCACCACAAGCTGACTGAAGAGCCCTTGGCCCGTCAGTGAACATCAGCGGTAGCCTAGCAGTACTCCCCATGGGTCTGTAATAGTGGCAATGGGGTGAGGCCCCTCTGCCTTTGGAGAAGGGAGGGAAGAATGGGAAGGACTGTGTTTTGTGGTTTGAGTGCCAGCTCAGCCAGAGTACAGTAGAACACTGAGTATACTTCTAAGGTTTTAAACTCCAATCTCTGGCTCCTAGATGGTACCTGTGGACTTGCCTGAAGATTTGGGGAACTTGCCACCCTGAAGGGAAGGACACAAACCTGGCTGACTTTGCTATGTGCTGATTGTAGAGCCCCAGGTCCTTGAGCAAACATAGGCGGTAGCTAGCAGTGACCACTGGCCTTGGGTGAGACCCAGTGCTATGGTGGCTTCAGGTCTGACCTAGCACAGTCCGAGTTGTGGCCACAGGGGTGCTTGTGTCACCCAATCCCTAGCTCTAGGCATCTCAGAACAGAGACAGACTCCATTTGTTTGAGAGAAAGAAAGGAATGAGAACAAGAACATCTGTTGGTAATCCAGAGAATTCTTCTGGATCTTACCCAAGACCATCAAGGTGGTACCTCTTTGAATTTGTAAGAACCATGGTATTACTGGACTTGGGGTGCCCCGTAATGCAGATAAGGCTTAGATCACAACACTCAAGCCCCTTCAAATACTGGAAAGCCTTCCCAAGAAAGATAGCTACAAACAAGCCCAGACTGTGAAGACTAAAATAAATATCTAATTCTTCAATGCCCAGACACTGATGAACATCCACAGCATTGAGACCATCCAGGAAAACATGGCCTCACCAAAGGAACCGAATAAGGCAATAGAGACCAATCCTGGAGAAACAGAGATATGTAACCTTTCAGACAGATAATTCAAAATAGGTGTTTTGAGGAAACTCAGAGAATTTCAAGACAATACAGAGAAGGGATTCAGAATGCTGTTGGATTAACTGAACAAAGAGATTGACATGATTAGAAGGAATCAAGCAGGAATTCCAGAGTTGAAATGCAATTGACATACCAAAGAATGCATCAGAGTCTTTTAATGACAAAATTGATCAAACGGAAGAAAGAATAAGTGAGCTTGCAGACAAGCTATTTGAATATACACAGAGGAGACAAAAGAAAAAATAATAAAAAACAACAAACCATGCCTACAGGATGTATAAAATAGCCTCAGAAGGGCAAATCAAAGAGATATTGGCATTAAAGAGGAGGTAGAGCAAGAGATAGAGGTAGAAAGTTTATTGAAAAGGATAATAACAGAGAAACTTCCCAAGCCTCAAGAAAGATATCAATATCCAAGTTCAAGAAGGTTATAGAACACCAAGCAGATTTAACTCAAAGAAGCCTATGTCAAGGCATTTAATAACCAAATTCCCCAAAGTCAAGGATAAAGAAAGGATCCTAAAAGCGACAAGAGAAAAAAAAAACAAACAAATAACATACAATAGAGCACCAGTCCATCTGGCAGCAGACTTTTCAGTGGAAATCTTACAGGCCAGGAGAGAGTGGCATGACATATTTAAAGCACTGAAAGAAAAAAACCTTTTACCTTAGTAGTAGATCTGAAAAATATCCTTCAAACACAAAGGAGAAATAAAGACTATCCCAGACAAACAAAGGCTGAAGGATTTCATCATCATCAGACCTATCCTACAAGAAATGCTAAATGGAGTACTTCAATTTAAAAAAATAAAGGATGTTAATGAGCAATAAGAAGTCATCTGAAGGTATAAAACTTACTGGTAATAGTAAGTATATAGAAAAACACAGAATATTATAACGCTGTAATGGTGGTGTGTAATCTACTTCCATCCCAAGAAGAAAGACTAAATGAACCAATCAAAAATAACTACAACAGTTTTTCAAGACACAATCAGTACAATAAGATATAAATAGAAACAACAAGTTAAAAAGTGGAGGGATGCAGCACTTTGGGAGGCCAAGATGGGCAGATTACCTGAGGTCAGGAGTTCGGGACCAGCCGGGCCAACATGGTGAAACCCCGTCTCTACTAAAAATACAACATTTAGCCAAGTGTGGTGGCACAAGCCTGTAATTCTGGCTACTTGGGAGGTTGAGGCAGGAGAATTGCTTGAGCCTGGGAGAAGGAGGTTGCGGTGAGTTGACGCCACTGTACTTCAGCCTGGCTATCAGAGTGAGACTCTGTCTCAAATAATTAAATAAATAAATAAAAGTGGAGGGATGAAGTTAAGGTGTAGAATTTTTATCAGTTTTGTTTTTACTTTTTTACGCAAACAGTGTTAGGTTGTTATCAGCTTAAAATGATAAATTATAAGATAGTATTTGCAAGCCTTACGCTAACCTCAAATAAAAAAATACAATAGATGTGCAAAACATAAGAATCAAGAAATTAAACCATATTACCAGAGAAAATCACCTTCACTAAATAGAGGACAGGAAGAAAGGAAAAAAGGAAGAGAAGACCACAAAACAACCAGAAAACAAATAACAAAATGGAAGGAGTAAGTCTTTATTTATCAATAATAACATTAATGCAAATGGACTAAACGCTCCAATCATAAGACACAGAGTGGCTGAATGGATTAAAAAAACCAAGACCCAGTGATCTGTTGCCTGCAATAAATGCACTTTACTTGTAAAGATAAATATAGATTGAAATTAAGGGGATGGAAATAGACATTCCATGCCAATGGAAACTGAAAAAGAGCAGGAGTAGCAATACTTACATCAGAAAAAATAGAATTCAAGACAAAACTTTAAGAAGAGACAAAGAAACTCACTGTATAATGATAAGGAGGTCAATTCAGCAGAAGGATATGATTATTATAAATATATATGCACCCAACACTGGGGCACCCAGATATATAAAGCAAATATTATTAGAGCTAAAGAGAAAGATAGATTCCAATACAATAATAGCTGGAGACTTCAACACTCCACGTTCAGCATTGGACAGATTTTCTAGAGAGAAAGTCAACCAAGAAACATTGGACTTAATCTGCACTATAGATCAAATGGATCTAACAGATATTTACAGAACATTTCATCCAACAGCTACAGAAAACACATTCTTCAGTACATGGATCGTTCTCAAGGGTGAATCTTATGTTAGGTCACAAAACAAGTCTTAAAACATTCAAAAACTTGAAATAATATCAAATATCTTCTCTGACCACAATGGAATAAACTAGAAATCAATAACAAGAAGAATTTTGGAAGCTATACAAACACATGGAAATTAAACAATATGCTCCTAAATGACCAGTGGGCTAATGAAGAAATTAAGAAAGAAATTGAAAAATTTCTTTAAACAAATGATAATAGAAACACAACATGCCAAAACCTATGGGATACAGTAAAAACAATACAAAGAGGGTAGTTGACAGCTCTAAGTCCCTACATCAAAAAAGAAGAAAAACTTCAAATAAATAACCTAATGATGCGTTTTAAGGAATTAGAAAAGCAAGAGCAAATTGAATCCAAAATTTGTGGAAGAAAAGCAATAATAAAAATCAAAGCAGAAATAAATAAATTTGAAATGAAGGAATTAATACAAAAGGTCAATGAAATAAAAGTTGGTTTTTTAAAAAAAGATGAAAACAGTTTGTAAAACTTTAGCCAGACTAGTAAGAAAAAAGAGAGAAGATCCGAACAGATAAAATTAGAGTTGAAAAAGCAGACATTGCAACTGATACTGCAGAAATTGAAAGGATCATTAGTGGCTACTGTGAGCAACTATATGCCAGTAGATTGGAAAATCTAGAAGAAATTAGTAAATTCCTAGGTACATACAGTGTTCCAAGTTTGAAACATGAATAAATCCAAAATGTGAACAGATCAATTGAGGGATAGCAAGTAGTGAGATCAAAGCTGTAATAAAAAGGCTGCCATCATCAATAAGCCCAGGACCTGAAGGCTTCACTGCTGAATCTACCAAATATATATATTTATTTTTTTTTGATTTCCATAGGTTATTGGGGAACAGGTGGTGATTGGTTACATGAGTAAGTTGTTTAGTGGTGATTTGTGAGATTTTGGTGCACCCATCATCCAAGCAGTATTGAAATGGATTAAAGAATTTATATTGCTAAAATGTCCATATTACCTAAAGCAATAGACAAGTTTAATGCAATCTCTATCCAAATGCCAAGTGTGCAAGTCTCATCCAGGTTGCTGTGAATGCCATTAATTCATTCCTTTCTATGGATGAGTAGTATTCCATTATATATATATAATATTTTATATATTATATATAGTATTTTTTATATATAATAGTTTATAT
>NW_012115488.1:13992241-14004025 GCF_000951035.1 Colobus angolensis palliatus | reverse complement strand
AATTCATTCCTTTCTATGGATGAGTAGTATTCCATTATATATATATAATATTTTATATATTATATATAGTATTTTTTATATATAATAGTTTATATGTTATATATAATTTATGTATTTTGTATACATAATATTTTATATGTTATATATAATTTATATATATCATTTTCTTTATCCACTCATTAAATGATGGGCTTTTGTTGGTTCCACATTTTTGCAGTTGAGAATTGTGGTGCCATAAGCATGCATGTGCAAGTATCTTTTTCGTATAATTACTTCTTTTACACTGCACTCAATTTGTAGTCTTTTATCCCTCAATTTCTTCAATTACACTGCACTCAATTTGTAGTCTTTTATCTCTCACCCACTTTCCACCCTTTCCTCCTGAGTCTCCGAAGTCCATTGCATCATTCTTATGCCTTTGCATCCTCATAGCTTAGCTCCCACATATGAGTGAGAACATATGATGTTTGGTTTTCCATTCCTGAGTTACTTCACTTAGAATAATAGTCTCCAGTCTCATCCAGGTCGCTGTGAATGACATCAATTCATTCCTTTCTATGGATGAGTAGTACTCCATATATAAATCCCAGAGGTGTGGAGATGGTTCTACATTCACACATCAGTCAATGTGATACATCAGAACAACAGAATGAAATACAAAAACCACCATATGATCATTTCAATGAATGCTGAAAAAGCATTTGATAAAACTCAACATCGCTTCATGATAAAAACCCCAAAAAGTAACTGGGTATAGAAGGAACATACCTCAACAAAATCAAAGACGTGTATGACAGACCCATAGCTGGCATCATATTGAATGGGGAAAAGCTGAAAGCCTCTCCTCTAAGATCTTGAACATGACAAGGATGCCCTCTTTCACCACTGTTATTCAACATAGTACTGGAAGGCTTAGCTAGATAAATCAGATGAGTAAGAAATAAAGGCCATCCAAACTGGAAAGGAAGAAATCAAATTATCCTTGTTTGCAGATGATGTGATCTTATATTTCAAAAAACCTAAAGACTCTACCAAAAAAACTACTAGAACAGATAAGCAAATTCAGTAAAGCTGTAAGATACAAAATCAACATACAAAAATCAGTAGCATTTCCATGTGCCAACAGTGAACAATCTGAAAAAGAAATCAAGAAAGTAATCTTATTTACAGTAGTTACAAATAAAATAAAATATATTAGGAATTAACCAAAGAAGTGAAAGATCTCTATAATGAAAACTAAAAAATATTGATATAAGAAATTGAAGAGGACACACAAAAAATGGAAAGATATGCCATGTTCATAGATTGAAGAATTAATATTGCTAAAATGTCCATATTACCTAAAGCAACAGACAAGTTTAATGTAATCCCTATCCAAATACCAACGACATTATTCACAAAAATAGAAAAAACAATTCTAAAATTTATATGAAACCACAAAATATACTGAATAGCTAAAGCTATCCTGAGCAAAAAGAACAAAACTGGAGGAATCACATTACCTGACTTTATACTACAAAGTTATGGTAACCAAAATGGCATGGTACTGGCATAAAAACAAACACATAAATCAGTGGAACAGAATAGAGGACCCAGAGATAAATCCATACATATTCAGTGAAATTATTTTTGACAGAGGTGCCAGGAACATACATTGGGGAAAGGACCACCTCTTCAATAAACAGTGCTGGGAAAACTGGATATCCATATGCAAGAGAATGAAATTAGACCCTCTCTCTCACCATACACAAAAATCAAATCAAAATGGATTAAAGACTTAAGTCTAAAACCTCAAATTATCAAACTATTAAGAGAACATTGGGGAAACTTTCTAGGACATTGGACCAGGTAAAGATTTCTTAAGTAATACCTCACAAACACAGGCAACCAAAGCAAAAATGGACAAATGGGATTACATCAAGTTAAAAAGCTTCTGAACAGCAAAGAAAACCATCAACAAAGTGAAGAGACAACCCACAGAATGGGAGAAAATATTTGCAAACTATCCATCTGGCAAGTGATTAATAACCAGAATATATAAGGAGCTCAAACTACTCTATAGGAAAAAAGAATCTTATAACTTGAATTAAAAAATAGACAAAAGATCTCAATAGACATTTCTCAAAAGAAGACATACAGATGGAAAACAGGTGCACAACATCATTGATCATCATAGAAATGCAAATCAAAACTACAGTGAGATACTATCTCATGCCAGTTAGAGTGGCTTTTATCCCAAAGTCAGGCAATCACAAATGTTGGCAAGGATGTAGAGAAAAGGGAATTCTGGTACACTGTTGATGGGAGTGTAAATTAGTAAAACCACTATGGAGAACAGTTTGGCGGTTCCTCATAAAAGTAAAAATAGACCTACCATATGCTCCAGCAATCCCACTGCTGGGTATGTACCCCCGCAAAAAGGAAAGCAGTATATTGAAGAGATGTCTGCACTTCCATGTTAATTGCAACACTATTCAAAATAGCGAAGATTGGGAAGCAATCTAAGTGTCCATCAACAGACGAATGGATAAAGAAAATGTGGTACATACACACAGTGGAGTACTAATCAACCATGAAAAAGAATGAGATCTTATCATTTGCAACAACATGAATGGAACTGGAGATCATTATGTTAAATGAAATAAACTGGGCACAGAAGAACAAACTTCCTATCTTCTCACTTAATTGTGGGAGCTAAAAATGAAAATGATTGAACTCACAGGGAGTAGAAGGCTGGTTACCAGAGGCTGGAAAGGGTAGTTGGCGAGTGGGCAGGGCAGAAGTGGGGATGGTTAATGGGTACAAAAAATAGTTACAAAGAATGAATAAGACCTGGTATTTGCTATCACAACAGGGTGATTATAGTAAAATAATTTGTGTACATTTAAAAATAACTAAAAGAGTGTAATTGGATTGTTTGTAACACAAAGGATAAATGGTTGAGGTGATGGATGTCCTGTTTACCCTGATGTGATTATTATCCATTGCATGCCTATATCAAAATATTTCATGTAACCCATAAATATAGACACCACTTTCTACCCACAAGTATTAACAATAAAATAATAAAATAAAGTAGAGCAGAACTAGCAGACAATGACTGAAGGCACAGATGGCAAAGGAGGAGCAGGGAAATGACTGTCTGCCTTCCTCCTATTTCTACTCCAGCTTCCCTGTTCCAGCTCTTGCCGTCTTGTACCCAAATGACTCGTAGATCCCAGCACTGCATCCTTAGCTAATGGTTTGTTCCATTGTTTTCATATACACCAAAGCTCTGCTATATGTGACCTTCTTGTATTCTCAGGAGTCCAAAATGTTAGTGTCTTATTTAAAATTTAGAATAAATATCAGACTCAGTAGCTGTCCAAAAATTCTAGAAGCAAATGAAAAAGATCTATACAAAAAAGAATTTTTTTTAAAAAAAGTAGGGTGAATGGAGATAGCTATGTCAGATACTCAGATTTGCTTGTCATTATAGCACCACGGAGACACCTGAAACAATCTAAATCTGAGGAAAATTCTAATCCTCAAGGTCTGAAAAAAAGTAAAAATATCCCTTGTTCGAGGCCATCCTAGAATTTTCTAAGTTTTTAGGTGATTCATTGCCTTCCTGGAATAGGGGAAGTATTCATGTATTTGCAGAGTCAAATTCAATTGAATTTTCCCCACTTAGCAACACTATTGGGAATGGCGCCACCCCTTAGTGTTAGCTGAAAGGTCAGGCCTAAGCTGACACGTTGGTTTCTCCAGACATGTCTTTTTTCCCAAAGGAAAGCACATTCATAGCTGATGATCTGAGTCAAATATACGTTATGTTGAGAATTTAAGCTGATAGTTTCTGAGGGTCTTATTAATTTAGTTGTCAGGAACAAAAGGATCAGGTCAGGTGAAAATGGAGTCTCTGACAGCTAAAGCTATAGGCGGACCAAAGTGGAGAGGGGCAAGGGAGGCCATAATCCTGGAACAGTCAGAGGAAGCTGTATTGCATGGAGAAAAGGTGCAGGGAGGGGCAAATGGGAAGGCATCACTCTGGAGACACCAAAGTTTCCTGTTCTCGGAGGTTTGGCTTGACATCATCCTTCTTCCCGTGAAAATCTGCATTGTCCTTTCAGCAAATTTTCTTTCCTTAAACTGGTTTGTATGGATTTCTGTTTCTTGCTATCAGACCTAATGAAAAGAGAAATGTATTTGAATAATATACCTATAATTCTTATCGGGAGAAATAAGATTACATTAAATGAGGGAGACACTATTGACATGTTATGGCTCTTTAAACGGCAATATAAAATCAGTGCAACCACATCCCAACTGTCTTATTCTTGCATTATTACTCATGTTTCAAAATAGAAAATTTGTAGGACTTACAGTAAAATATTTTTTAAAAAATAAAAGTCTGTATTATCTCTGAAGTTAGTACAAAGTATCTTAAACTACTTTTATAATACTTGCTAGTCCCATTACTCATCACAATTTTTCCAATCATGAAACCTCTAATAACATAATTAGGATAGGAAGGATATAAGTGGATTTTCTATATTTTTATGAGGAAAATCTGAATGTTCTATAGGGGTCCATCAGAAATGTGTTTGGTGAAAAGGCCCCAAAACTCTGATTATGTGACAGCTTCCTTGTTCTTATGAGCCTTTCAGGTTTACCACAGATACCATAATCACCTCCTTGATTTATTTGATGAAAATTACCTCATAAGCCAAACTCGACCTTAGATAGTTCATCAGAGTGGATCCAGGGATGCTGCAAAGTAAGAACCGATTACAAGAGAAGGTGTTGACACCACAGCTCAGGGTAAGCACTTGCCTGAGATGAAGAAGGAAGGAGAGACCTCAATCAATGTGAAAAGAAATGCCATCATTAGGGTCATATAATTTTGTTTTGTTTGGTTTTGTATCATTAAAAAGTCCTCTCTACAATAGCAATAAGGATATTTAGAAGGAAAGGACTTGTATGGAATTCTGTGAGTTGACAGTGTCTTCCTTCCATGGATTTGAGTATTCCCTGTGCTGACCCACACCTCTCTGAATCAGCGATCCTTGGAAAGGTGAGGTGGATAAGGTATAGGGTGAGTGGTACAAACCTCCAGTATCTTACCCTTTAAAATATTAGTGGAGCTTTATTTTGGGGAGAAGAGGGATTGAGACTGGATGATAGAAGTATCTAGGGCTACCCTTAGATTAGGAAAAGAATGTTTGGAGGTCACAGTTCACCAAGATGGGAATGTGTAGGGGCATGAGATGTATTGAGGAGATGGGAGTTGAAGGGACAAGAGAAATCCTCCTTTCTCATATAACCCCTTCATTCTCCCCACCTCCTGCTCTCTTCTGCTTGTTTCACTAAATAACAATGAAGAATCATTGTTATCTCAGGCTCTGCTTTAGGCAATCATACCCAACTCCTGAGCAATTCACTCAACAGTCCTGAGAAGATTAGATGAGTCTGCCTGGAAAAATGGTCTAATTAGTGGGAACTTCCAGCATGTCAGTGAAAACCAGCCATGGTGATTGTGGGTTCAGAAAAAGAATATCCACTAGAAGGACTTAGAAATAACATATGGAGAAGTTGTCATTTACCATGGCTGGGCACATATATTTTTTATAATTTGTATTGAATTGATCATTTATTTTCCAAGTACTTTTTCGAAAGACAGGCAGAGATAGAATGAGTTTCTAAAAATCTGATTACTTGAAGAATTATTTCACTAATCCATACTAGCAAACATCAAATTTGGGAGCATTACAAGAATCATCAATTATGTATTACAAGTGGTTCTCAGGGGCTGTAGTTCCAGCATGTTCTACATGAATCCAATTTGTTTTCTGCATTCTAGAGTGCTGGACTGTTGATAATTACTTTTATGTTAACTTTTCACCAAAAGATATATGTGGTATTCCTTTGCATATAGTACAAATACATTATTTGACTATAGGAGTTAGTTATCAATTCAGTCTATTTGCTTTGAGAAGAGGAGATTGTTATCTTTTCTTAAGAGGGATCAACTTTTGCCTCTATAGTATTACAAATTGTTTCTCTTGGATACATCTGGTATATTGAATTACTCAATTTGTTTTAAGATGTGCTTTTAGAGCTTGAAAGAATTTTATTGGAGAGTTCTAGGTTTTTTATTAAAATTAAAATGTATTGTAACTTATTAGACATAAATTACTGTGTGATAATTATTTCCTCTGTAAGTAATATACAAAATGAAATATTCCCAATGTTAGCTCATTATTTACACTCTGGTTTGTGGTTTTTATTTTCTTTAGTTTTATTTATTGTTCTGAAATAATCCTAGAGAAATTAATGTGCTTTGTTGAGAGAATTACACACCCAATAAAATTTACTTTTATGTTAGAGAACAGATATTCTAGTTGTTTATTTAGTGTTGAGATAAATTGATGAATGATAAGGTTAAATATGCTTGGATTTTTTTGAATAAGGAAATAAGATTAGTATTCCACACAAAGCCTTAAAATTTATTACACATAGAGAAAATTATTGTATAACAATGTGATTTGCTATTTTATGGATTATATGTTATTTGGAAAGTGGACAGATTAACATTATGAACAATAAATTTTTTATTTTTATTAACAACAAAAATTTATTTATTTATTAACAATAAATAACATTATTTCTGTGTCAAAAATACTAAAACTAAAGATATTCACAAACGAATTAACTCTATGTAATTCAAAGTGAATTGCTGTGAAATTTACAATAGATATCCTAACTTGAATTGCTTCTTTGGGGAACAAATTTCCCCTCCCTCTGGTTGTGAGTTATGAGTAAATATAATTCAAATGATCACTGACTCAAAAAAATTTATAAAATTTATAAACAACCCTAGCACACAAGTCAGAAACTGTAGGTCATTTAGGGAAACGGCATTGAGGAAGTCAGGCTTCAAGGTCATTATACTGGTTGTATCTGAGAGTCAAAGCTAGAGAGCATCATAGCTGATCTTCTTTTATACCCCTTCAAACCTCTGTATTTATAACAAACTCATTCTGATTATATGAGGATCTACAAGTAGAATACAAATAGTTACAACTTTTTTGTACTGTAATTAAAACTGAAAGCAATTAAACAATTTTGTTTGCTTTATTAACTACAAATTAGTGTTCAGAATTTTTATTAAGATACGCGTACTTCCTTATAACTTCTACCACACTAGACATTTTATCTAGAAATAAAGGTAAAAAGTACACTTTTCTTTTTTTTGCCAGAAGTCAATCTGATGTTGTAAAATGTCATGTTACCTGTCAGTATAGTGATTTTTATGTTTTAATTCAAATGCTTTTCAGCTGATGATGCCAAAGTTCAGTAAGAATTTGTGCAGCATTTATATGCCAAGGACTGTGTGGAATTAAAAAATGAGAGATTGTAATCTGGTGAGGAGATACCCATATATGTTGACTGTAGGATAAGTATGGGCGAAACAAGTAAGAGAGGTAAAACAAATTAGAACAATTAAGAAACGTAGCATTCGTTTTGACTGAGTCTTTGGAGTAGAGGCAGTATTCAAAAGAGCTTCTTAGAGTAATGTTCAAACAAGACCTTGAAAGATAATTGCGACCAGTGTGGGAACATTCCAGGAACAGGTATGTGATGGAGTGGCCTAACATGAATTAAAGTTTAGCCACTGGTGAGCCCCAGATATATTCAGAAACATCAAATAATCCAGTTTTAGGGGAAATGGACTTTTAGGGGAAATTACTCTTTACTAAAAGAGTAAATTGAGACCAGATCGTGGATGGCATTGAAGGTTGTGCTATGGAATCTGGACTTCATTCTGTGGATTATGGGATTCTCTGCAAGTTTTTGAGTACAGGAATTATCATTTTAAGAACAATAACTCTGCTAACAGTAGAAAAACTGTAGGTGTGACAGAAGGAGGGAGGGAGGAAAAGAGGGACCAGGCAAATGTAAATATTTCTTAGGAAAATACAAGTAGTTCAGAGACCATGGACTAAGTTGAGGCTATTGATAAGAAAGAATTTCTGAGTGATGTAACTGATATCTCATGGCTGATTGTCCAGGGAAGGGGAAAAGAGGAAAAGAGGAGGCGGCAAAACTTTCTCCCCTCAATGTTTTGACTTAGTTACTGGAAGGATAGTGATGCTATTAGCCAAAGTCAAGAATGTTGGAAGGCAATTGGGGATGATACAATTCCCTTTTGATCGTGTTATACGAGGATTAGTGGGATGTTCTTGTGGGGAAATCAAGCTCAAGAGTTGTGGTGGAGCCGGGCGCGGTGGCTCAGGCCTGTAATCCCAGCACTTTGGGAGGCCGAGACGGGCGGATCACGAGGTCAGGAGATCAAGACCATCCTGGCTAACACGGTGAAACCCCGTCTCTACTAAAAATACAAAAAACTAGCCGGGTCCGGTGGTGGGCGCCTGTAGTCCCAGCTACATGGGAGGCTGAGGCAGGAGAATGGCGTGAACCCGGGAGGTGGAGCTTGCAGTGAGCCGAGATTGCGCCACTGCACTCCAGCCTGGGCGACAGAGCGAGACTCCGTCTCAAAAAAAAAAAAAAAAGAAAAAAGAAAAAAAAGAGTTGTGGTGGAAGTAAGAGTGATAAAGGTCTATATATGTTGTGTCTTCATACATTTGAAGGAAACACATATGTGGAGCAATTGCAGGAGAAGAAAGGCAAAGAGATGACAGAACAGGGTCATGAGAAGAAACAGATTAAAGAAGGAAGGAACGGTAAACAGTGTTGGATGATATAGATTAGAGAAGTGGATTGAAAATTGAGAATTCTTTGGCTTTGCTGATTAGTGGATCATTGGTGACTTTCAAGAAAGTGTTTTCTAGATAAGCAAGAATAGTCCATTGAAATAGCATCAAAACTAAGGATAATACATATGTTCTAGAACCCCCTTTTTCTTCCTGAAAGGGTTGAAGATGAATAGGTTTGTCTTTTTTGGCCTACACTGTGGTTCTTGATTCCTAACACCCATTGTAGAGGCATGGGTTCAGGGCTGGCTGAAGTTCCAGCTCCTCTACTTGTATGTTCCTGCTCATGTTATTTAAACCCTCAAAACCAAATTTTCTTCATCTGATAAATAAAAATAATATATTTACCTCTTAGACTGTCAGGAATTAGCTAAAACATGGGAAAGTATTTCACAAATATAAAGTACTTCTGTACAGTGTTGCTGTTACAATATATGTATTGACATTTGATGAAGTGATAAATATAGAATTATAAAAAATGGCAATTGGCTGGGTATGGTGGCTCCCGCCTGTAATCCCAGCTCTTTGGGAGGCTGAGGTGGATGGATTGCCTGAGGTCAGGAGTTCAAGACCAGCCTTGCCAACATAGTGAAACCCTGCCTCTACTAAAAATACAAAAAATTAGCTGGACATGGTGGCAGGCACCTGTAATCCCAGCTACTAGGGAGGCTGAGGCAGGAGAATCGCTTGAACCCGGGAGGTGGAGGTTGAATTGAGCTGAGATCGCACCATTGCACTCCAGCCTGGGCAACAGGAGCAAAACTCCGTCTCAAACAAACAAACAAACAAACAAAAAACTGGTAATCTGTTTCTTGTTATTGCTTCACTGAGTGACTCTCTCTCTCTCGCTTTCTCTCTCTCTCTCTCTCTCTCACTTGCTCTCGCTCGCCCGCTCATTCTTTTTGTCATTTTGGATTTGTTACAAAGTGACACCTGGTGGTGTGCTTCTTGTCCCTTCTTTCTCCCTAGGTCTCCTCATTTTTAATTTCTGTCCTTCATCTTTTAAACTTTCATTCCTATTTTCTCCTTCAGCTTCTGTCTCTTTCTCAATCACATTTTTATTCATATTCAGTAAATACTGAGAACCTACTATGTGCTAGGAACTCTTGGGATGTGGGGATATGCTAGTCTGTAGCCTTTGTATTTATGTGTGTTTACCAAGACAATTTTATGAGAATTTGCACTTACCTCTCTGGATTAATGTATCTCACTCTGATAACACTCATTATTCATATTCTGGACCTCAATGTAATTCAGTTTTACTCTCCTCTGACCCACTTCATTTTGTCCAAACTCTGATCAATTTAATTAGAATTAGCAGAGATATTTAAAAAGCATTTTGAAGAGTATGCAGAAACTTTTAAATAGTTTTCATAGTGATTTTCACTAGATTGGGGTAAACACAGCTCCCTGTATGTGTTTTTCAGCATTTGAGGGGAGAAAATTTTTCCAAAATACATATATATTTCAATTTGCAGGTTATCAAACACTCATGTTCCTCTGCTGTCCCAGAGATATGCCCCCTACTCACCACCCCTGCTGCTCTATATTGAAAGATGTAATATATTTAAGATCATATCTCGACAGGAACTTGCCAGATTCTTCTATTAACATGTCATCTTCATTTCACCAGACTAGATAACTCATAGTCTCTTCTTTATTGCCAGGATACTCAATATTTATCATTTAATTCTGGTCATGTTCACAAAACATTTTTTCCTGTCACACCCTTAAGTGTGTTGGGATTAGTAAAAACAACAACAATAACAAAATCCCTAAAAATCATTGATCTATTGGATGAATATAAAAGGACAATGTATGTCTGTGGGTATAAATATATAATTTGACTTCTATAATGAACAAATTCCTGAAATCGTATATATCAACATTTAATAAATGTTAAATTATAAGTGTAGTCTTCAAATTTTGTGACCTAATGCACCCATTAATATTTTTAAAAGTACCTTTAAAAAATATGTATAAAAAGCCAAGGCATGGTGGTGCTCACGCCTGTAATCCCAGCACTTTGGAAGGCTGAGGTGGGTGGATCACGAGGTCAAGAGATGGAGAACATCCTGGCCAACATGGTGAAACCCTGTCTGTACTGAAAATACAAAAATTAGCTGGGTGTGGTGGCACGTGACTGTAGTCCCAGCTACTCGGGAGGCTGAGGCAGGAGAATTGCTTGAACCTGGGAGGCGGAGGTTGCAGTGAGCCGAGATCACACCACTGCACTCCAGCCTGGCGACAGAGTGAGTCTCTGTTTCAAAAAACCAAACAAAATCTATAAAATGAGAGATAGAAATGTCCTTTCTCTAAAATTTCATGATTCTCAGTCTCCAGAGATTATTAATTTTTTTTCTTGTAACAGCTTCATTGAGATATAATTCACATACTATACATTCACTCATAACCCCCAAAAAAACCCTGTACCCATTACCACTCAGTCTCTATTATCTCTAGTCCCCTGAACCCTAGGCAACCACTAATCTATGTTCTGTCACTATTGTTTTTCTTTTATTCTGAATATTTAATATAAATGGAATTATACAGTATGTAATCTTATGTGTCTGACTTTGTTAACTTAGCATAATGTTTTCAGGGTTCATCTATGTTATAACAAGTATTAGTACCTCATTAATTTTTATTGCCAAATATTCCTTATATGAATATACTGTTTTATTCACTCATTGATTTATGAGCATTTGAATTGTTTCACTTTTATGAATTATAGTATTGCTATGAACATTTGTGTTCATTTGTACATATATTTTTATTTCTCTTGAACATATAACCAGGAGTGGAATTGCTGGATCATATGGAAACTCTATGTTTAGCTTTTTAAATAACTTCCAGCCTATTTTCCAAAGTGGATATACTGTTTTATATTACCACCAGCAGTGTATGAGTATCTGGTTTTCCACATCCTTGTTAACACTTGTTATTTTCTGTTTTCTTGATTGTAGTCATGTTAGTGAGTGTGAAATATTATTTCATTGTGGTCTTGATTTGCATTTCCCCAGTGGAT
>NW_012115488.1:13958967-13987523 GCF_000951035.1 Colobus angolensis palliatus | reverse complement strand
TCAAAGTCATTCTCTGACCAGCTTTGGTCCGTTGCTGGCGATGGGCTGCGCTCCTTTGCAGGGGGAGATGCACTCTTATTGTTTGAATTTCCAGCTTTTCTGCCCTGCTTTTTCCCCATCTTTGTGGTTTTATCTGTCTCTGGTCTTTGATGATGGTGAAGAAACCAGAGCATGATGGTGAAGAAACCAGAGCATTGATCTTCTTTTCATGTGCTTATTGGCCATGTGTTTATCTTCTTTGGAGAAATGTCTGTTCATATCCTTTGCCCATTTTTAAATTGGCTCATTAGTTTTTACATTATTTAGCTTTTATTATTGAATTGTAAAAGTTCCTTATATATTGTAGATACAAGTCCCTTGTCAAACGTGATTTGCAAATAGCTTTTCCCATTCTGTGGGGTGCCTTTTCACTTTCTTGTTGGTATCCTTTGAAATGCAAATTATTTCACATAAATTTTGATGAAGTACCATTATTTTTTCTTTTCTTGGTGTGCTTTCTGTGTCAGAAACCATTGTCTAATTCAAGTTACTGGAGAATTACACCTGTGTTTTCTTCTAAGAGTTTTATAGCTTTAGCTTTTACCTTTAGTTCTTTGATGTATTTTGAGTTAATTTTTTATATAATGTGTGGTAGGAATCCAACTTTATTCTTATTTATGAAGATATACAATTTTCCCAGGTGTCCCAACCATATGTTGAAAGACTATTTTTTTCCCCATTTTATTTTCTTGGCACCTTTATCAAAAATAAATTGACCATAAGTGTTAGGGTTTACTTATGGACTCTCAGTTCTATTCCATTTATCTGTTTTTCTATTCTCATGACAATACTACATTATCTTGTTTACTTTGCATTGTAGCAAGTTTTGATTAATAAATTATGAAGTGTGAGTACTTCAACATTGTTCTTTCTCAAAATTGTTTTTGGCTATTCTGGTTCCTTTGAATTTCCATGTGAATTTTAGGAATAGCTTGTCCATTTTTACAAAGAAGCTAACTGGGATTCTGATAGTGTTAAATCTGGGGAGCACTGTCATCTTAATGATACTAAATCTTCTGATCCATGAATATGGGATGTTTTTCTATTTATTTACATCTTAATAATTTCTTTCAAAATGTTATATGGTTTTCAGAGTGTAAATTTTGCTTATTTTTAAAAATTTATTTACGAGCAATTTATTGTTTTTCAAGCTATTGTAAATGAATTGTTTTTTTTTTATTTGTTTTAAATTTCCTTATTCGTTCTAAATAGAAATTAATTTATATATTAATCTTGTCCTGCAGTCTTGTAGAACTTGTTTATTAGTTTTAGTAGTTTTGTAGTGGATTCCTTAGGATTTTCTATATTCAAGACCATGTCATTAGCAAATAGAGATAACTTTATTTCTTCCTTTCCAATCTAGATGACTTTTATATTATTCTCTTGGTAATTGTCCTGGCAAGAATCTCTAGTGCAGTGTTGAATAGATGTGAAGAGAGCAAACATCCTTGTTTGTTCCTGATCTTACGGTCAGGGGGAAGTATTCATCCTTCACCATTAAGTATGATGCTGAGTTTTTATGAATGCCCTTTACCATGAAGAGGATGATCCCTTTTAATCTTAATTTGTTGGATGCGTCTTTGCTTCCTCTACCTAGAATGCCCTTTGTCCTTTCTTCTACCTGGTGGATTCCCTCTTATTCCCTAAGACCAGCTTAAATGTCTCCACTTAATAAAGCTGATCCTCTCCTCTTTTCTGCTATGACTTGTAGGGTTAAAAGTTGTACAGGAATGAAATAAATTGACTTTGAGTCACTTTTTAAAAGCCTTTCTCAATTTGGAAAATGTCCAGTTTTGAAATTAAGACATTAAGATTATAGAGCCCCCACAGATTTTTCCATTCAACTTGTTCTAGTATTGATTTTCAAGCACAAAAACTCAGTGAATTTATACAAGCAGAAATGCATTTGCCAAGTACAAATTGATACACATCTCTTTGCACAGTTAGTAATCTACACATTTGCAAAAATCTAATAGAAATGTTTCCTGAAGATGACTAGATCTAAAATGATAAATATTGAATATCCTGGCAATAAGGAAGAGAATGTGAGTTATCTGATCCAGTGAAATGAAATTTTGCATTAAGAGGCATGTTAATTAAAAGCTGAAGATTAATGATTTTTTCTCACATACATATTAAGTTACAATTCACTTCTGCCACTTTTCAAACAGCAAAAGTATTAGGTTTTTCCTTCACTTTGGCAGTTTAGCTTTTAACTTTGTTTTACTGACTTGCTTTCACTCACTCATGTAGTTACTAACTTGTGAATTCATTCATCTGATTAATTTTTATATGTGCATTTATGCTAATTTCTATAGGAGACATAAGTGAAGAAAGAAATCCCTATTCTGGAGGAATTTATAATTTATTAGAGAAGTTAAAATAATTTAATATGAAACAGTAGATACAGACTTCTAGTTCAAGATGGCAGTCTGAGTAACCATGTTAGCTTCCCTTTGCCCAGCATAGACACACTCATACGGATGTGCACAAGTCAAGCTGGGAAGAGAGACGTATATAAACTTACAAGAAATTTAAGTCTGTTGGCCTGGTGTGGTGGCTCACGCCTGTATTCCCAGCACTTTGGGAGGCCGAGAGGGGCAGATCACGAGGTCAGGAGATCGAGACCATCCTGGCTAATACGGTGAAACCCCGTCTCTACTAAAAATACAAAAAAATTAGCCGGGCACAGTGGTGGGTGCCTGTAGTCCCAGCTACTCAGGAGGCATGGATAATGGCATGAACCCACGAGACAGAGTTTGCAGTGAGCCAAGATCATGCCACTGCACTCCAGCCTGGGCAACTGAGCGAGACTCTGTCTCAGAAAAAAAAAAAAGAAATTTAAGCCTGTTATAGTAACTAATATAGTCTATGATTCATAAACATAAATGGGCACAAAATAGAACCATATACTTGAGAAAAACTGGCAACATGAAAGACGAATCAGTAGACATAATTCCAGACCAAAAAGATAATTGTAGAAGCAACATATAAATTTAAAATTTTTAATTAATATTTTCAGAAAGATTCTAAAGTTTATTGTAACCATATAATAAGATAAACATGATATGATCAAATATACCATCAAGAAAATAACCTGGGAAGTTAAATATACAGTTGCTGCAATAAAATTTTGAATGGGTCGAATTGCAAGATGTTTATATTTGGAATTAAGGTAAGAATCTAAAAGACAAAGCCAAGGAAAGTGTATTAATTTCCTAGGGCTACCATAACAAATTACTACAAAGTTGGTGGCTTAAAACAACATAATATTATTCTCTTACAGTTCTGGAGGCCAAAAGTATGAGTTCAAGGTGTCATTACAGCTGGTTCCTCTTGGAGGCTGAAGGGAGGATCTATTCCTTGCCCCTGTCTTAGCTTCAGGGGTCTGCTGGCAATCCTTTGTGTTCCTTGACTTGTAGACGTGTCACTACAACCTCTGTTTCAACCTTCACGTGGCCTTCCTCTATGTGTCTGGATACCTGTGTCTCTTCTTTTAAAAGGACTTTTCATTTAATATATGGCTCAACCTAATTCATGAGGGTCTCATCTCAAGATGCTTACCTTAATTATATTTTCAAAGGCCTATTCCAAATAAGGTCACTCTGAGGTTCTGGATAGACATTATCTTTTGGGGTCAACAATTCAATCCATTATAAAAACATAGCACAGAAATGGAAAACATGAGAGCAAAAGTGTTTAAGGACCGAAAGCATAAATCCAGTTGGAAGTAACATTCAAAGTATTTAACTTCTTGTATGACATAGGCACAGACCGATTAAAATGGAAGCCATCCAGTAAGAATTATTGTTCAATCAGGTGAACGTTAGTTTAATATTCTAAAGCAGAGAATAGAAGTGGTGCAGCAGAGGAAATAATCAAAGAAAGAGTAGAAGAAAATTTTTACAGGCTTAAGAAAGATTAATTCTTGGCCAGGAGTGGTGGCTCACGCCTGTAATCCCAGCACTTTGGGAGCCTGAGGTGGGTGGATCACCCGAGGTCAGGAGTTCAAGACCAGCCTGGCCAACATGGTGAAACCCTGTCTGTACTAAAAATACAAAAAATTTGCCAGGCCTGGTGGCACTCACCTGTAGTCCCAGCTACTCAGGAGGCTGAGGCAGGAGAATCTCTTGAGCCCAGGAGGCGGAGGTGGCAGTGAGCTGAGATCACACTCCTGCACTCCAGCCTGGGCAACAGAGCAAGGCTCTGTCTCAAAAAAAAAAAAAGAAAGAAAGAAAGATTAATTCTTGATTTTTAAAGAATTCAGTAAGTGCCAAGCAAGATAAATGAAAAAGACAAAACTTAGGATAAATTAATTTGGATACTTTGTAGGGGAAATTTCATCACTCCAAGAATAAGAGAAAATCTGAAAAGCTTACAGTAAAAACAAAATTGTTTACTTACAAGAAATTGTACTAGTCAGCATTCTCCAAAGAGACAGAACCAATAGGAGACAGAACAATGAATCAATCAATGATAGATAAGGAGGATTTGTTAGGGAAATTGGTTCACATGATTTTGGAGGCTGGGAAGTCCCATGACAGACCACCTGCAAACTAGAGAACCAGGGAAGCCAGTAGTGTGGCACAGTTTAAGTCCAAAGGCCTTAGAACCAAGGAAGCTGATGGTGTGTAACTCTCAGCCCAAGGCCAAAGCCTGAGAACTTAAGGGGCAGCTTGTTTAAGTCTTACAGTTCAAAGGTCAGACAGCCTGGAGTTCTGATGTCCAAGAATAGGGAAGAAGAGTGTTCCAGTGTTCAAGCTCTAGGAAAGAGAAGAAATGGCCTCTTCTGCCTTTTTTGTTCTACCTGAGCCCCCAGCCTGTTGGATGGTGCTACCCACATCGAGAGTGGTCTTCCCCACTCAGGCCACTGACCCACATACCAGTCTCCTCTGGAACCACCTTCACAGACAAACCTATAAATAATGCTTTACCAGTTCTCCAGCTATTGTTAAATTCAGTCAAGTAGACACCTGAAGTTAATCATCACAGAAATGTTTGAAATGTGAATCAGATTTCTCATCCCCATACCAGATGTTAGAACACAGAGTATCAATATCTTTAACTATCAAGAAAATTAAAGAAAAATAAATAAGAAGAAACTTCCTATTTATGGTTTCTGAAGAGTGAAACTGAGATAGGTGGTGGAGAAAAAAATTTTTGGCCAGGTGCAGTGGCTCACACCTGTAATCCCAGCACTTTGGGAGGCCGAGGCAGGTGGATCCCTTGAGGTCAGGAGTTTGGGACCAGCCTGGCCAACATGGTGAAACCCCATCTCTACTAAAAATACAAAAATTAGCCAGGCATGATGGTGGGTGCCTATAATCCCAGCTACTCAGGAGGCTGAGGCAGAATTGCCTGAACCCGAGAGGCAGAAGCTGCAGTGAGCCAAGATAGCACCAATGCACTCCAGCCTGGGCAACAAAGCGAGACTGTCTCAAAAAAAAAAGAAAAAGAAAAAAAAATTTCCTTTACATTTTATCCCTTTTGTACTTAAAAAATGCACTCATTATTCCTATAATTTTAAAATTTAAATAACAAGAGTAGTATATTGTATTATCATAGTGCTTTTCAAACTTCAATATGCCTCTGAATCAGTGAAGGCTGTTGTTAAAATACATATTCTGATTCAGTGTTGAGTGTTATCTGAGACTGCATTTCTTTTTTTTTGAGACAGGAGTCTTGCTCTGTCACCCAGGCTGGAGTGCAGTGATGCGATCTCGGCTCACTGCAAGCTCCGCCTCCCAGGTTTACGCCATTCTGCTGTCTCAGCCTCCCCAGCAGCTGGAACTACAGGCGCCGGCCACCACCCCCGGTTAATTTTTTTTTGTATTTTTTATAGAGACGAGGTTTCACCATGTTAGCCAGGATGGTCTGGATCTCCTGACCTTGTGATCTGCCCACCTCGGCATCCCAAAGGGCTGGGATTACGGGTGTGAGCCACCGCGCCCGGACCTGAGTCTGCATTTCTAACAAGCTCCTATGATATGCGGATGTTGCTTGTCCTAGAACCACAGTTTGAGTAGCAAAGGTGTACAAGTTCAAGGAAGGGTGCAGCATTCTGTCTCAGCAGTCCTAAAGTTTGGTGTGTAAAAGATTCACCAGTGGAGTGTGTTAAAATACAATTTCCTCAGTCCCAGTGCAGGAGATTCCAATTCAGTAGACTTGGAATAAAGTTATAGCATCCACATTTTCAATGAACTCTACTCTTAATTCTTCTACATGCTTACATTTACATTATGTTATGCTGACAAATTTTTCATAGATAAAATTTTGGAGGATTTTTTTTGTTTATCTCGAATTGACAAAACTTTTATGTGTTTATCATGTACAACATGATGTTTTGAAATATGTATAAATTGTGGAATGGCTAAATTGAGCTAATTAACATATGCATTACCTCACATATCCATCAGTTTTTGTGGTGAGAACACTTAAAATCTATCTTAGCAATTTTCAAAATAGAATACATTGTTATTAACTATAGCCACCATGTTGTATAATAGATCCCTTAAACTTATTACCCTTATCTAACTGAAATTTTATATCCTTTGACCAACATCTCCCTAATCCATGAGTCCAACTTTTTAAGATTCCACATGTAAGTGAGATCAGGTGGTATTTGTCTTTCTGTGTCTGACTTATTTCACTTAATACAGTATTCTCCAGCTTCATCCATGTTGTTGCAACTAACACAAGTGTCCTTCATTTTTAAAGCTGAATAGTATTCCATTGTGTATTTATACCACATTTTCTTTATCCATTCACCTGTTGAAGGACACTTAGCTTGATTTCATGTCTTGTGTATTTTGAACACTGTTGCAAAGGACATGAGAGTGTAGATATCTCTGCCATACACTGATTTTATTCCCTTTGAATATATACCCAGTATTGGGATTGCTGGATCATATGGCAGTTCTATTTTTAATGTTTTGAGGAATTCCCATACTGGTTTTCAAAATGGCTGCACTAATTTGCATTCCTACCAAGAGTGCACAAGTGTTCCCTTTTCTTCACATCCTTGTCAATATTTGTTATTTTTTGTCTTTTTTTCTTTTCTTTTCTTTTTTTTGAAGATAGAGTCTCACTCTGTTTCCCAGGCTGGAGTGCACTGGCATGATCTTGGCTCACCACAATTTCCGCCTCCCGGGTTCAAGCGATTCTCCTGCCTCAGCCTCCCAAATAGCTGGGATTGCGGGCACGTGCCACCACCCTTGGATAATTTTTGTATTTTCAGTAGAGATGTGGTTTCACCATGTTGGCCAGGCTGATTTTGAAATCCCAGCCTCAGGTGATCCACCTGCCTCAGCCTCCCGAAGAGCTGGTGCTGGGGTTAGAGTCATGAGACACTGCACCTGGCTTTTTTTTTTTTTTTTTTTAAGACAGAGTCCCGTGCTCTGTCGCCCAGACTGGAGTGCAGTGGCACTATCTTGGCTCACTGCAACCTCCACCTCCTGGGTTCATGCAATTCTCTTGTCCCAGCCTTCTGAGCTGGGATTACAGATGTGTGCCACTATGCCCGGCTAAGTTTTTGTATTTTTAGTAGAGATGGGATTTCACCATGTTGGCCAGGCTGGTCTCGACCTCCTGATCTCAAGTGATCCACCCACCTCAGCCTCCCAAAGTGCTGGGATCACAGGTGTGAGCCACTGTACCCAACAATCTTTCATTTTTTTGATAATAACCATTCTAACAGGTATGCAGTGAAATCTCATTGTGGTATTAATTTGCTTTTTTCTGCTGATTGGTGATGTTGAGCACTTTTTGTATACCCGTTGGCCATTTGTATATATTCTTATTAGAAATGTCTATTCAGACCCTCTGCCTATTTTTTAATTGGGTTGTTTTCTTGCTATTGAGTTCGTTTATATATTTTGGATGTTAAGCCTTTATCAAATGTATTCTGGGGATGTTGTTTAATCTATACTCCCCTGTTAATTAATTAACTTTTATTAAGAAATGTTGTAGAGTTTTTGGATTGCATTAAAATTAGGTAGATACCAAATCGAAATGCAGTTTGTGACTTTTAGCAAAATACTAAAATAAAGCATTTAATAATTGAAAGAATTAAAATGAAATGGCAGTTACATTTTAAAATTTGTATTTATGTTTAATGGCTAACGAAAGCTTAGGAAGCTGCCCCTAAAATGCCGCATTATGTTAATTATGTATTACTTATGTTCAAAAACTATAACAGAAAAATTAACAAATTAATGTCCTGGGCTAGAGAAGAAAATCTTAATATATACATCTTAATTTGCTGTTAGAAATTCATTCCTTAGCACCACTGACAAATCAATACAGCAATGTTGCCCAGAATAAAAGACAGTGATTTTAGTTTTCACTTTGAATATCCTCTAATGTCTCCCTACAAATTGCCAGGCTTCAAACCTCAACCCATGCTGAGAAAGTAAGTATAATGTTTACTGAGACTGTCATTTATTCATTGGTTGGTTCATTCCTTTTTTAATAGTTATTAAACACCTGTTTTGTGGTACTCTGTAAAGTGTGTGTCCTGCTCCCACTGAGTTCTCAGCCATGTTTGGAGACCCATGAAATTAATTTGCATCAAAATGCAAAACATTGGTCTTTCTTTTAAAAGTGGGAAAAAAACGCTAAAAACTATAGGCTAATAAACATTAATTATTGGTTAAAAATGGAATGTAGTAGATTAGTTTCTAAGTTGAAGGTGTTTTTTAAAATTTAAATTTAGGAAACTGTTTTATTTTTAGTTATACAGATTCTCCTTGACATACAATGGGATTCTGACCTGATAAATCCTGATAAGCTGAAAATGCATTTAATCCACCTAACCTACTAAATGCCATAGCTTAACCTAGTCTACCTTAAACATGCTTAGAACACTTACATTAGTCTACAATTGGTCAAAATATTCTAACACAAAGCCTACTTTATAATAAAGTATGGAACATCTCATGTAATTTATTTAATTCTGTACTAAAAGTGAAAAACAGGATGGTTGTGTGGATACTTGCAGTATGGTTTCTACTGAATGTGTATCACTTTTACATCATTTTAAAGTCAAAAAATTGTAAATTAAAGCATTGTAAATTGGAGACCATCTGTATAAGTAATATAGAAATTCATTATTTTTACAGCAATAAAGTAATGAGAACAAAGAAAGTTTCCTTAAATGCTATCCTCAATCCCAATCTCTATGCATTTAGATATGCATTTACATATATATTTATATGTGTGTGCATATATGTATAGATACACACACACATATATATGTATATAGGTATGTAAGTCAGCCCTCTGTATCCAAGGATTCCGCATCTGTGAATTCAGAGTCATGGATCAAAAATACTCTTAAAAAACCTTGTGTCTATACTAAACACGTACAGACATATTTTTCTTGTCATTATTCCTGAAACAATAGAGTATAACAACTATTTACATGTGTTTACATTATATTAGGTATTATATGTAATCTCGAGATGATTTCAAGTACGTAGGAGGATATGCACAGATTATATGCAAATACTACACTGTTTTATATCAGGCACTTGAGCATCTGTAGATTTTGGTATCTGTGGGAGGTACTGGAACCAATCCCACATGGATACCAAGGGACAACTCTATATGCATGCATATATGGATAAGGAGAGCTATGTACATAAATATAATGTAGAGAGATATCTACAAAAACTTGTGTATATATGTATGTATCTCTCTTTTATATGTATGTGTGTATATATATGTGATTTGATGTGAGTGATGTTTCTACACGGTTGATGTTTTATCATACATTTTTAGCAATTTGATTTTTTTCATTAGTATGTCTTAGAGATCTTGCTGTGTTAGTTCATACAGATTGACCTCATTGTCAATTTGTAGGCTAAACAGGATACCTATTTAACTGTTGCTTAATTGAGGATCATCTATGTTGCTTCCAGCTTTTGCTCTTACAACAATACTGCATTGAACATCCTTGTATGTGCTTCATTGTGCCCACCTAAGTGGAGATTTCTATAGAATAAACACTGAATTGTCAGATTATTATGGGTTATACATATTTAGGTTTTCTTAGATACTTCTAAACTGCTAAATTAATTTGTTTAGGTAGATAAAATCTTATCAGTATTACAGAGTATTAAATCTTAACAAGTGGGCTTTGTGAAAAATAACTTGTTTTTACTCAGTTTAATTTCCTCAGTGACAAACTGTAGCCCTGTAGAGAAGGAAGAAGAAAGAAGGGCAATATATTTGAAATGAAGCTTTGGATTTGAATTATAGAAGTTTCTTGCTAATGAACCTGGGAAAACTGCTTTGAAATATACGATGATCAGATACCCAATTAGCTAGAGTGCTAAAAACAAAAGCCAGTAATCAATAGCTTGACATCAATCTGAGGGTCTTTATTGAAGCTCTTCTGGTTTAATACTCTTAATTTTTTTTAAAAAAAATCAATCCTTTGAATGTATTAAACAGCTGGCTTAATAAAATCTGAAGATAGCCTAAGAGTAATGAGAAACTTGGGCTTATTTTGAAAAGTGACCATTAAAACTAGAGTCTTCCTTATCGGTGATTCTATTCAGTGATTCAGTCCACTGATGTTTAGAATAGATTCAATCAGCTGGTAAAAGGCACTCCTTTGGGATGGACACTTTCCCCCTGCAGCTATCCTCAGCCCTCATGCCAACCAAACTGCTCCTTTTAAGGCCCCGTGCAAATACTGACCCTCAGTGTTTATACTTAGGCTGTTAGTTGCTAGTCTGCATGTACTTACAGGATTTCTTCATGCTCTTATGGATTATATCCACTCTTTCTCCTCTCTCTCTTTATTCCCATGTGGACTCCTGGAAGACTGAACCATGACTTATTCGTTATTGTATTCCCAGCTGACAGCGCTGTGCTTAGGAGTCTAGTGGTTAAGATATTAGCTTCAAACAGATCTGCATTTAACCTCATGTCTGCCACTTTCCAGCTTCATGTATTCTTGAGCAAGTTGTTCCAATATGTAGGCCTCAGTTTCCTTTTCTGTAAATTGGGACCACCTACCTTAAAGGATCATTTGGAGAGGATTAATTTTAATATCTGCATGCTTAGTATAGTATAAACAGTGAAATGATAGCTGCTTGTTAATGTTACCAATATAAGGAATGTATATGTATCTTTACTTTGTTTTCTCCAGTATAAGCCATATCTCTGCATTTATTCAGCACAGACTTGGGGAGCTCAGCATAAAATACAGTCAGATTTTCAAGATATTTGTCTGCCTAGACACTTAAAAATTTGATGGAAGACACAGCATTTGCTCCTAGTAGCAATGAACATATCCAGGAATGAGCTGGCATACTAAGCTCAGTGGTCTCCTATTTGGCCCAGTGTAGAGATTTTAGAAAGGTGAGGGTCCACATATAAAGAAAATAATTGAGCATCTTCAGAATGCAATCTAAAAGCTAGCTTTATCACCTACCCAGGAATGTGTGCTTAATAAAATAAGTCTTGGAGAACATTTACACACTGCTACTATATTAGAGGAAGGTCTTTAATCCCTTCTTTGGGAATTAACACACATATCATTTTTACTTGTATACACATAAAATATTTATTCTTCCCACCAAGAGCTATACTGCTGCTGTTGAAATCCGGGTCTAGGAATTATTGCTTACATCTCAGCTCATTCACTTTATACCCCTCTCTGCTGTGTTTATGTTGAAGATTCTAAGCTGCCTCAGTGCTCTATCAACTGGGCATTTGGATCCAAACCCATATCTTTTATAGTGTCTGGCTGTCAGATTGGTACTCAGTGTACTCTCTGCTCCTGAAAGCTTTTCAGCCTCCCCACTTTCTTCCCTGATTTTATGTGTCCTTTAATTTCCTCTTCTGGAAAAATACAGGCCACCAATGGCAGTTCTTTCTGTGATCATGCTGCTTAGGGAGCTCCATTTCCTGTGCTACCCACCATTGCTGAGCATCTCCTTGTCTGTCACAGTACCCGTGGTCTCCTCAGAAACAGACAGGAAACACTATCTCACTCTTTTTGAACAGTGAGCTTTTACTTTCCCATCCCCTCTGAGCTTCTCTGGGTGGTATAAAATAGAAAGCAGATATGGCATATCAAAATTGTCTCCTTCAGTCAAGTTGCCATGGGGGAAAAACTCAAGATTCTGTGAGGCCACTTTGTCCCAGGTCTTTCCTGGAAACATCATAAGCAAGAGCCCATTCTCCATCATCCATCATTCTGAATCTCTGGAGCATATTCTAGGATGTGCTGTGTATGAGGACTCTCCTGGTGCCACCTTCTGCATTTGGTTTCCTGCAATCTCCTGTCTCAGGATTCAAGGCCTCATAGACCTGGCTAGACTCCACACCATATTCCTCCTGGTGGTGCCAGATTAACCAACCTGCCTTTCTATTTCAAACCTTCTCTGAAAGCTTTCCAGCAGTTTCTTATTGCCAAGGTCTCTGCTCCCAATTTTAAAGCCTTGAAGGCTCGCCTTTTCTCTGTCATCCCTCTAACCTTGTGTGATCAATGACCACACTGGTGTCCAGGGCTCTGCTTTATTCTGTGGGTGCTGTTCTGTGTGTTTGGAAGGTTCCATTGTATGTCATCCACTTCCTACCTGGTCCTCAGCCCACATTTGAAGCCAGCTATTTTGGTTTCCTTATTCTGTCAGTAAGGTTCAGGTCTGGGCACTGCCCTGGACGTGGGGTTTTCTTTTCTTTCACGTGGGTGTCATGAGCGTCATTGTAATCCCCGTGATATTAGTTGAAAACAAAGGTGTTGGATAGTGACTGTACATATACCTGAATACTGCATCACATAGGGAATTTTGGTAAATAGATCCTATAAAGGAAACTCCTCATGGTGGAGAGTCAATGAGGTGAATATTTTTAAGTTATTTTACTTGTTTTTCCCTCAAATCATTTCTCGCAGGTACCACCTGATCATAATATAAGCTCTGCTCACCTCTTTCAGACGGTTTCAATTTCCTGTTCGCCATGGCAGGTAACTTTTCCACGCAGTAGAGTGAGGGCAGAGTTAAGTTGTAGGGAGCCGAACTGCCTGGGTTTGAATCCCACTTTGGGCACTTATTAGGTGTGTGATCTTGAGTGATGTTTTCCCTTCCCTCCCCTTCCCTCTTTATTTTCTTGTCAGACAGTGTCTCACTCTTACTCTGTTGCCCAGGCACAATCAGCTCACTGCAGCCTCAAACTCCTGGGCTCAAGCTATCCTCCCACCTCAATCTCCGGAGGAGTTAGGACTGCAGGTGCAACTACCATGCTTGGCTAATTTTTTATGTTATTTTTTGTGGAGACAGGGTCTTGCTTTGTTGCCCAGGCTGGTCTTAAGCTCCTGATCTCAAGTGATCTACCCACCTCAGCCTCTTAAAGTGTTGAGGTTACAAGTGTGAAACACCATGCCTGGCTTTCAGTAATATTTCTTAATCTTTGTTCCTCAGTTTCCTCAGGCATAAAATAGTTCTTACCTCACAGGGGGTTCTTGTAGGAATTACATAAGTTAAAATATTATTATCTTGAAATAAAAAAGTGATAAATTTTATCTACCTATCACCATTCCTATGATATCCATATGCATATTATTCTTATGCATCTGGACTTTGATAAAAGACTTTTTTTTGCTACTATTATGTACATTAATCTTGCTTTTATTCTCTACTTGTATGCACCTTGTATGTTTGTCCATGTTAATGGTTTGTAGTTTATCCCAGAGAACAGCGCTGTATACAAATGTTACCTAATGAAAGCTTTTCAGTGAGCTTGATGACAAATGACATTATCCTAGCTTTGCACAGCCTTCAAAATATTTAAATTCTGTATCTTAGTCAGGCTGTTTTAACTCTATTTGTTTATTTAGTTCATTTGTTAACCTCATCCCATGCTTTTTAATGTGATTATAATCTGTTTTCTCAGAATGATGAAGCTTGAATGAGATAATCTATAAATTAAAGTGTGTTATAAATAGAAAAGTGCCATGCAAATATAAAATATATTAGTAATAAATAATCTTACAGAGTCACAAAACAGTGTGTTATCTTTGGATGAAAATAAGGCAGCTGTGATTCGATTCGTGCAGTAGAAAAAGCCTTGAAGTGGATGTAAAGTATATGAGAGGTTTGCTTCTAATTTGATGACTACAATTACTTATTTGCTTTCAGTCTCTTTAGATGTTTATTAAACTTTTATCGTGCTTCAAAATTATTTTTTAAAAATTATTCAGTTTATTAAAGCATAATTTTGTTGCATACCAAAATGTGTCCTTATTAGGACACAACTTTATGTGATTTTGAGGAAAAGCAATGACCATTTGAGGTAAACCAACTATATGGCAGGTGCAATGTTACAAGCTTTACATTTTATAAGATTTTACTCTCTAGTTCCTCACCTGGCATCCTGCTTAGCCCACCTGTACTGTCAGAGATCTGATCAGCAAGTAGCAATCTATTCCCTCAAGAAATGTTCCTGCTGATATGGAAAAATAGGAAGGAAATGTCACTGGAACCATAATAGGCCTTTATAAATCTTGGCGTAATATTGACACAAACAGTCATCCTGCTGTTAAATCCTCTGATACTTTTTAACTAAAGCCTTTTCAGAGCCCTGAAAATTACCAATAGGTAAGATAAATAAAATCTATTTTATTTGATGAAATGTGGCTTAAAGTACTTTTTCAAGACATATAAAAGTATTTGTCAATTTCTGTTAATTTTTACTAAAATAAAAACACCTCCTTGATCTTAAATAAATGTGTCTGCACTTTTATTGTATTCTACCTGTTATCTAAAAGAGACTTGAAAAAGGTTATGATGTGTAACATATGTACATAAAACTAATGAATTACTACTAGACAGTACTCTAGAAGTTGGCACAGAAAATAAAACAAATTTGTTCAAAAAGAGACTAATATAGTTATATAATGAGCAGCTGGTTTGTTTGACTCTCAGCTTTCTGGCAGCCAGGGGAAAAATGGAAATAGGCTAAATTATATATTCTCAGTATCATAAAGGAAAAAACATGTCAAATTCTTAATGTACTGTATTATGTACAGTATAACCATATTCATAAATACAGTTATACATACATGCCTCACCACATGTTGGAAAAAACTTACTCAAAAACATGTCTGTTTTACTAAATTTATATTTTTAATTACTTTGCTTAAGTTAAGTGAAAAACTTTTTTTATCCCTTGGGAATACTCTTTCTGTGCACACAATTTTAGGTAGCAGCAGAGTATGGATGATAAAGAAAATTTTGCGATAGAGAAAAAAGTAAAAATTGTGAATGTATCTAATTTAAAAAATATTGGCTGTATAGTTAGGGTTCTGACAAATTCCATAATGACTAGCTTTGTCAACAATGGTGAAGTAAGGAAGAACAAAAATAAATTGCTTTCAAAATGTAGAATTTGTCAAAAGAATGAAGACCTCTATCTTCAGCGTACCTACTTCGAGTTTGATTTCCAAAGCTCAAGTTTCTTTAAAAACTTAGCCTAGAAAAATATTTGTGTGCAATAGAAGAGGAAGGCAGATTGGTTACTGAACTACAATAATTCACTTGTAACAGGAGTGGGAGTCAGCTCAGGAAACGTATATTCTTCATAGTTGAAATTCATTTGTTAGTAACATACTATTGACCACTTGAGAAAGAATAGTAGAGGAAATATTTTCAAGCAAACCGATGTACTTAGTTTCACCTTTCTAGAAATTTTTGGAGAAATGAAACAAAGGAAAGTGACTCACTGGGACTTACAACTGAAAGTCATGAGAGGGATAAGAAGTTATAGTGATAGAAAATAAAAACAAATTGCTTCTTTGGGTGAAACTGTGAGGTCTGTGGCAGATGGTTTCTAAACCAATAACCTTTTCTTCAGACTCACATGTGGTAGAAGATAGTGTAACTATAGATTGTAATATACTGTTGTACTTTATTAGCATTACTAAACCTTTCTGTTTGAAACCTAGGGGCACTTCGAAGAAGTTTCTTTTTAAAAAATTTATTCTGCTTAAATTAAATTGTCTAAATACAAATGGGTACAAATATATAGTTAGATCAAAGGAATAGGATTTGATAGCACAGCAGGATGACTATAGTAAACATATATTTTTCATGTAAGCCCTTTTTACAGATACTTGAATAGAGTTCCCTGGCCTATTTTTATATATGATGGTGGGTAGATTTTATGTTTTCATTATTAAATTGGACAAAATAGAGAATAGTTAACAATTTATATTTGTTTTTATATATTATGTGCTTTGATCTTCAGTATCAAATAACTTGTAATAAGGTTGTAAGAATTCATAAACTAGCTTAAAATTATTCCATTGTACAAGTCTTTGTGTTTGACTGACTGGTTTCACATTATTATCATATTGCTTAAAACCAGATATATAGGTTAATTTTCAACTCTATTAGAATTTTGCAGATTTAAGATTTTAGTTCTATAGAATAGTTTTATTTTGGGTTGTTCATGTTGTTAAAAGTTAGTTTTTAAGCTGTATCAAATATCTGTATTGTAAATCTCTTCTATCAAGTGTCTTCTCAAATGTACATAAAATAGCTCTTATATAATGCATGAAATATATTTTATGTTTTAGGTGAATTCTTTAATTTATTTGCAAATAGCCTTGTCAGGAAGATACAAAAGGAATTATTTTTATTCCTGTTTTATTTTCTTAAGGAAACTTGGAAGCAGGTAGCTACTAAACAACATGGAATCCTGGTTTCAAAAACTCAACTCTTTCCTGGGTTCAGACTAGTAGTTGACAATGAATTTGCTCCCAAGTTTGCACGGGAGGAACCTCAAAAATCAATAGCTCTAGAATATAAATATCTAAAAAGAAGAGAGGTTTAGCAGAAAAAAATTTCATAAAGATATTGGTGCATTGTTTTTGATAGTGAAGAATTTATTCTTTAGATAACTGACTCAGAATAATTAAATGCTGTCTTTATATTCAGCATCTCAGGCATCTTTTCCTCATGTTTTAATTTCTTTTTATTTCAAAATTAAAATGATGGTGCAATTTCCAAGAATTGGCTTCTCTGCAAGCTAGTTGGATATTCCCAGTGTCAGGACATCAGAATTCAATGGCAGTTCCCCAAGGCATAGATAGTAGAGAGCTGTTTGTATCCTTACCAGATTTCCGTTTCAGGCTGTAATATGCTGCTGGAGTATTTGTGTTAGAAACACATTATTTTGCTTTAAAAACACGGCAAGCTTGAGGCAACTGAAGGCCATTAATAAAGAAGTTGGTAGCTTCATCTGCTAAGCTTTTCCCTGGAGCATGCTTCAATCTCTTTGCATATATATGTGTCTCTTGCACCAAGTATGGATATTAAGCCCACTAATTAATATTTTCCATATTATTTAATCTCCTGCTGTATTTGTTAATTCTCTGGAAATGTTCAGTAATCAAAAGTGCATAGTCAAGGGAGGATATGATAAGTCAAGTGTGTTCTTGAACCAACAGACCCCTTTTGTTTACCTAGAAAATCTTGAAGATAACACTAATTAAGCACATCAAAAATATGCAAATTATACCTGTACAAATTATAAGTCATCATTAACAGTATCTCACTGAAATATAGACCTAAGGATTCTCATTCCCCACACCCTCTGTGGTGTAAAGAGGTGTTGTAATAGAGAAAAGAGGCTTTACTGCTCCCAGATTTCCTGGATTCCTATTTAACGTGCCCTATTTCCTTGACTGGTATACCCTTCCCTTGAAGACCATCTGACCGGGATCAAAGATGCCTGCACTAGAAACTCCCCAGACACTTCCTTGCCTCCGTCCTCAATATCCTAGACTCCTGTCTGTCTTACAACCACGCCGACACTCAAAAATAACTTGTTTTCATTGCTCTGGCATAAATGCCGAAGAGCACAATTACTGAGTCATATGGTGATAGTATGTTTAGTTTTATATAAAACTGTTGAGCTGTTTTCCAGAATAACAGTACCATTTTACATTTCCAGCATCATTGCTCCAGTGAGCCAGCTTCTCCGCATCATCAGCATTTGATGTTGTCCCTGTGTTTTATCTGAGCTATTCTTACAGGTGTGCAGTGATCTCTCATTGTAGTTTTAATTTGTTTCTTTAATGGTTAATGGTGTTGAACATCTTTTCGTGTACTCATTTGCCATCTATATATCTGTCTTGGTAAAATATCTCTTCCATGTCTTTTGTCCATTTTCTGTTTGAATTGTCTTTCTTTACTGTTATGAGAATTCTTTTTAGAAATTTTTAATAATTTTTAATTTTGTGGGTACATAGTAGGTGTATATGTTTATGGGGTACATGAGATGTTTTGATACAGGCAGGCAATGTGAAATAATCATATCATGGAGAATGGGCTATCTGTCCTCTCAAGCATTTATCCTTTATATTAGAAGCAATCCAATTATACTCTTTCAGTTATTTTTAAATGTACTATTAAGTTAGTATTGACTATAGTCACCCTGTTGTGCTATCAAATAGTAGGTCTTATTCATTGTTTCTTTTTGTACCCATTAACTATCCTCACCTGCTTCTTACCCTGACCCCCACTCCCCACCCCTTACCAACTAACCTTCCCAGCCTCTGATAACCATCCTTTATGAGTTCAATTAGTTTGATTTGATTGCCAGGCATAGTGGCTCACGCCTGTAATCCCAGCACTTTGGGAGACCGAGGTGGGTGGATCACGAGGTCAGGAGATCACGACCATCCTGACTAACACGGTGAAACCCCGTCTCTGCTAAATATACAAAAAAAAAAAAAAAAAAAAAATAGCTGGGCATGGTGGCGGGCGCCTATAGTCCCAGCTACTTGGGAGGTTGAGGCAGGAGAATCGCTCGAACCCAGGAGGCGGAGGTTGCAGTGAGCTGAGATCGCACCACTGCACTCCAGTCTGGGTGACAGAGCAAGAATCGATCTCAAAAAAAAAAAAAAAATTTTTTTTTTAATTTGAGCCCACAGATAAGTGAGAACGTGTGAGGTTTGTCTTTCTGTGTCTGGCTTATTTCACTTAACATAATGATTTCCTTTTCCAAGCATGTTGTTGCAAATGACAGGATCTCATTCTTTTTATGGCTGAATAGTATTCCGTTTTGTATATGTACCACATTTCCTTTATCCATTCACCTGTTGATAGACACTTATGTTGCTTCCAAATCTTAGCTATTGTGAACAGTGCAGCAATAAAGATGGGAGTGCAGATATATCTTTGATTTACTGCTTTCCTTTCTTTTGGGTGTATACCCAGCAGTGGGATTGCTGGATCATATGCTAGCTTTATTTTTAGTTTTTCAAGCAACCTCCAAACTGTAATCCATGTGGTTGTACTCATTTGCATCCCCACCAACCGTGTACCAGGGTTCCCTTTTCTCCACATTCTTGCCAGCACTTATTGTTGCCTGTCTTTTGGATATAAGCCATTTTACCTTTCATTGGCATCTTGTTAAAAGCCACTGGGTATATTTTGTGGGTCTATTTCTGGGTTCTGGGTTCTCTTCTGTGGATCTCTCTGGATGGATCTAGGAATAGATCTAGAGTCTGTTCCTAAAACACTACCATACTGTCTTGTAACAAACCTGCATGTTCTGCACATGTATCCCAGATCTTAAAGTATAATAATAATAAAATAATAATAATAATAATGGAGTTTGGCACTTTTAAAATGAAGTTTAACATCTGCTGACCCAAAGGTACAGAATCTCCAACTTCTAGATCTTTGTCCAAAAGGAAATATGTGTCCACGAAAAGGATTACACATTCAAATAAGAGTAAAGAAATTGAATTCATAATCAAAAAGTTCTCCAAAGAAAAATATTCAGGTCCAGATAGTTTCACTGGAGAACTCTACCAAACATTTAAAAGATTAACACTAATTTTGAAGCCACCTTTACAAATTATAACTGAGGAAACTATGACAGTGAAATAAATCAGACCTAACCAACTCCATCTTGCTTCTAACATTTAAGCTGTCCTTGTTCATTCCTGGGTGTAGGCCAAACTAACTTTGGGAAGGATGCAGTTCACAGTTTGACTCTGAAACAAAACTGATAACAGCCCTTTCCTGAAAAGAGTCCCTTCTTGCCTGGGGACCAGTCTGCCTTTGCAGGACTAAAAAATTAGCTACATGTGCAGAACGTGCAGATTTGTTACATAGGTATACACGTGCTATGGTGGTTTGCTGCACCCAGCAGCCCATCACCCACATTAGATATTTCTTCTAATGCTATCCCTCCCCTAACCCCCCACCCCCTAACAGGCCTCGGTGTGTGATGTTCCCCTCCCTGAGTCCACGTGTTCTCATTGTTTAACTCCCAATTATGAGTGAGAACATGTGGTGTTTGCCAAACTCTTTTTCGAAGTGGTTGTACCATATTATACTCCAAAGAACACTGTAAGCAAGTTTCAGTTGCTCCTCACCCTTCTTTGGTATTGTCAGTCTGATTAATTTTAGCTCTTCCAATAGGTCTGAAATAGTATCTAATTGTGATTTTTATTTTTATTTCCTTCATTAATGAAGGTGGACATCCTTTTATGTACTTATTTACAATTCTCATACTTTTTTTGGTGAATATCTGTTCAGTCTTTGCCCAATTATTTTGCTTGTTTGCATGTTTATTTTTAATCAGTAGTTTGTCTTTTCCTTGAGTTGTAAGATCTCATTATATATTTTAGATACACGATTTGTCAGATATATGTATTTCAAATGTATGCTCCAAATTTCTGACTTTCCTTTGCATTTTCTTGATATCCTTTGAAAAGTAAAAGTTTTAATTTTGATCAATTGCAGTGTGTTGCTTTTCCTTCTATGTTTGTGCTTTCATGTTCTCATTAATAAATTTTTAATTTTAATACATATAAATTATATTTATTTTAAATTAATAAATGAACCTACTCCATGGCTGTAAAATTTTTCTCCTATGTTTTATTCTAGAAGGTTTAAGGTTTATGCTTAGATTTATGTTTTAGGCTATGATTCATTCTTTGTATGGTGCGAGGTTGAGAAATAAATTCTTTGTATGGTGTGAGGTTGAGGTTTATTATTTTTCATAAAGATGGCCAGTTGATTCAGCATAATTTTTTGAGACCACTGTCCATTTCTCTTTGAATTACCTTGGCCCATTTGACAAATATCAATTTACTACATATGTATGGATCTATTTCTGGACTCTATTCTGGTCCACTGATATATTCATCTATCCTTTTACTGATGCTACCCTGATTTAATTATTGTAGCTTTATAATAATATTATTATTATTATTATTTTGAGATGGAATCTCGCTCTGTCACCCAGGCTGGAGTGCAACGGTGCAATCTCAGCCCACTGCAACCTCTGTCTCCCAGGTTCAAGCAATTCTTCTGCCTCAGCCTCCCGAGTAGCTGGGATTACAGGCACCCGCCACCATGCCTGGCTAATTTTGTGTGTGTGTGTGTATGTGTGTGTGTTTTCAGTAGAGATGGGGTTTTACCATGTTAGCCAGGATGGTCTTGATCTCCTGACTTTGTGATCCACCCACCTCAACCTTGCAGCTTTATAATATGCTTTAAATCAGTTAACATGAGTCCCCTCAATTTTTCATTCTTTTTAAAAATGATTCTGGTTATTGTAGTTATTTTTATTTCTTTATACAATGTTTGCTTTCCACAGTAGTGTGGGACTGTAATAATGGCCATGCAAGCTGAAATGCAAAATGATTGTAAAAATCAATGAAAATGCTACTCTTGTTCCATAACCTATAAAATATTTTGATATTTAAAAATCTCTGACTGCTTAAAGTTATGAATGTATAGGAAATTGAAAAAATAGTACAACTAATAGTAATTTAACATACTATAGTTTCAAACATTAGAAACATTCAAAATTGAAGTATTTTATATCCTGGGAAAAAAGTATCAGGAGTAGTTTGAACAGTGCTTGCCTTCTTGTCGTATAACCTACCATACAGAGTGAGTGTCTTTTCAGTATCTGGTCAAATCACCATACTCTTTTCTGAGTTTGAAGCACCTTCCAATGTTTTCTCCTTTGTGCCTTCAACATCATGATGTATCTTTGAGAATTCCTTTAAGGGGAAGTTTTTTTGGCAAACATGACTTCTGGCGCATCTTCATCCTTTTCATCACACCCACTTTTCCTCATGTGTGTTGATAGCTGTGCCTCACTGAGTTCCTTTGGTTATATATCTATAGTTTCTCAAATGATGCCAGTATTAATATTCCCATGGTCAGATATTTCTTTTGTAACTCTATTTACATTTTATTTCTGTTTTATTTTGTGTTATCATTTGTTGTTTCTTTGCTGCTTTTTCATCTTTGTTGTCTAATTCTCTCTTTCAGTGACTCATTTTCATAAAACATCACATGGGTTTATCAGTGGGAGACCAGGAAGCATCCAAAGTCCGTGCTTTGCTGTCTGTGATGAACTGAATAACAGAAACACAGTGAGCAATCACTAACGGATGTTGAAAGGAGTGATGCAGTTAGTTACTGATCATTATGCACATCTCTTTTTTTACATAGTGATTTGTGGACTGAAGGGTTGGTGGCAAATTTTGTACCTTATGGAATTCCTTACTGTTAATCTACCATGAGAACTGAAATTTGAACCATATTGTTGAGGGACTAGTGTTTTTGTTTAAAATGTTGTAACTGAACCCCATGCATATCAAAAGTGTGCTGAGGATTGCCTCTCTTTCTCTCTCTCTCACTCTCGCTCTCGCCTTTGCCCTGTGTATGTATGTGTGTGTGTATTTATAATGGAATGTCAAGAGGTATGATAATTTTTATGAAGTAAAATGAAGATGGAACAGGCATGTGAACAGGAAGTGCTCCTTCATATAAAGTCATCATGGAAGACATCCTGCTGAGCTGACCTTTAAGTAAATAAATAAATAAATAAATAAAGCACTGCTAAGATTGAAGGAGGTAGGGAATATTATGTGGAAAGAATAGCAAATGCAAATCCTCCAAAACAGGAATGAGCTTGTAGTATAAAAAGAGCAGAATGTAGACAGTGTAGCTAGAGTGAGCCAGAGGTAGACAATTAGAAGACGAGTTTGAAGAAGCATGGAGAGGACAGATCACAGAAGCCCTTGTAGATTGTGGTAAAGAGTTTGGATTTTATACTTTGTGTGATGAGAAGCCACCAGAAGGTTTTAATCAGAGAAGTGATGTGATTCCATTTGCATTTTTAGAGGATCATTCTGGAAACTGAGCTAAAAGTTGACTATGGAATAGCTGTAGTAGAAACAAGAAAACCAGTTGGGAGGTTTTTGCAGCAGTTCAGGTGAGGAATAATGATGGTTTGGACCAGGGTTTTAGCAATGGAGTTTAAGAAGAGGTCAGCCTCAGGATATATCCTGAAGACCAAACTGAGCAAACTGACTGATAGATTAGGTATGGGCTGTGAGGGAAAGAAAAGAATTAAAGATCATTCCTAAGATTTTGGCTAGGGCAAGTAAGGGCATAATGGTATCATATATAAAGATGGAGAAGATGTGAAGCAACAGCTGGGAAGCGAAAATTAAAAGTTTTCCTTTAGATATGATAAGTTGAAAGGAATATTATCACCTATTCTAAAGCTCAGGGAAGAGATGGTGGCTAGTGATACAAATTTAGGAGTCATTGATATATAGATGCTATTTAAAACCTCAAACTGGTTGACAATCATAGAGGAAGTTACTAGATATAGAACAGTAAGAGGTTAAGGACTATACCTGGTAGTGCCCCAAACTGTAGACGTGAGATAGACAGGGAAAGTTCAGCAAAAGAGAAGGGGCAGCCAGAGAGGTGGTGGAAAAGCCAAGAAAGCACAGTGCCCAGAAACCAAAGTTTAGTAGCATGTGAAGAAGGAGGAAGCTCTCAGATGTGGTCAAAATGTTCCTAAGAGGTCAAGTAGTGTGGACTAATTAACCGTTGAAACTGGAATATTAAGATCAATCTGGACCTAGACAGGGTTGTTTTAGTGGAGTAACAGGGCCTAATGCCCAGCTGGAATGTTTGGAGGCAGACAGGGAGGTGGGAATGGAAAGGGAAAATAGTGACTGCCCCCTACATTGTTTCTTTGTTGACTTTCTGTCTTGATGACCTGTCTAGTGCTGACAGTGGAGTGTTAAAGTCCCCCACTATTATTGTGTTGCCGTCTATCTCATTTCTTAGGTCTAGTAGTAATTGTTTTACACATTTGGGAGCTCCAGTGTTAGGTGCATAGATATATTTAGGATTGTGATATTTTCCTGTTGGACTCGTCCTTTTATCGCTGTATAATGTCCCTCTTTGTCTTTCTTAACTGCTGTTGCTTTCAAGTTTGTTTTTTCTGATAGAGGAATAGCTACTCCTGCTTGCTTTTGGTTTTTATTTGAATGGAATATCTTTTTCCACCCCTTTACCTTAAGTTTATATGAATTCTTATGTGTTAGGTGAGTCTCCTGAAGACAGCAGAAACTTGGTTGGTGAATTCTTATCCATTTGCCATTCTGTGTTTGTATTGAGATATGAGGTACTATTCCATTTATTGTGCTATTTGTTGACTGAATACCTTGATTACTTTTTATTGTGTTATTGTTATATAGGTCCTGTGAGATTTTTGCTTTAAGGAGGTTCTATTTTGGTGTGTTTTGAGGATTTGTTTCAAGATTTAGAGCTCCTTTTAGCAGTTCTTGTAGTGCCAGATTGGCAGTGTTGAATTCTCTCAGCATTTGTTATGTCTGGGAAAAACTATATCTTTCCTAGTTTCTCTGGATAAAAAATTCTCGGTTGATAATTGTTTTGTTTAAGGAGGCTAAAATAGGACCCCAATTCCTCTAGCTTGTAGGGTTTCTGCTAAGAAATCTGTTAATCTGATAGGCTTTCCTTTATAGGTTACCTGATGCTTTTGCCTCACAGATTTTAGATTCTTTCCTTCATCTTGACTTTAAATAACATGAAGACTATGTGCCTAGATGATGATCTTCTTGTGATGAATTTCCCACATCTTCTTTGAGCTACTCGTATTTGGATATCTAGATCTCTTGCAAGGCCAGGGGAGATTTCCTTGATTATTCCCTCAAATGTGTTTTCCAGACATTTAGATTTCTCTTCTTCCTCAGGAACACCAGTTAGTCTCAGGTTTGGATGCCTAACAGTCCCAAACTTCTTGGAGACTTTGTTCATTTTTAAAGTTTTTTTTCTTGTCTTTGTCATATTGGGTTAATTCAAAAGCTTTGTCTTTGAGCTCTGAAGTTCTTTCTTTGGATCGTTTTATTCTACTGCTGAGACTTCGCAATGCATTTTGCATTTCTCTAAGTGTATCCTTGACTTCCAGAAGTTCTGATTGTTTTTTATTTATTCTATGTCACTGAAGATTTTTCCTCTCATATCGCGTATCATGTTTTTGATTTCTTTAAGTTGGAGTTCACCTTTCTCTAGTGCCTCCTTGATTAACTTAATAATCGACCTTCTGAATTCTTTTTCTGGTAATTCAGAGATTTTATCTTGGTTTGGATCCATTACTGGTGAGCTGGTGTGGTCTTCTGGGGGTATTAAAGAAACTTGTTTTGTTGTAATACCAGAATTATTTTTCTGGTTCCTTCTCATTTGGATAGACTATGTCTGAGGGAAAATCTGGAACTCAAGTGCTGCTGTTCAGATTCTTTTGCGCCATGGGGTGTTCCCTTGATGTGGTGTTCTCCCCCTTCCCCTAGGGATGGGGCTTCCTGAGAGGCAAACTGCAGTGATTGTTTTTGCTCTTTTGCGTCTAGTCACCCAGCGGAGCCTACCAGGCTCTGAACTGGTACAGGGGTGTGTCTGCAAAGTGAAGTAGACTCTGTGTGTGACCTTGCTTGTATTTTTCTTTAGTGTGCTGGTTTTGTGTTGATTGGCCTCCAGCCAGGAAGTGGCATTTTCCAGAGTGTATCAGCTGCAGCTGTATAAGTAGGATCAGGCAGTGGGTGAGGCCATAGACCTCCCAAGAGATTATGTCATTTGTCTTCAGCAGCTGGGGCAGGTAGAGAAAGACTACTAGGTGGAGATAAGGATAGGCCTGTCTGATCTCAGAGTCTCCTTGGGTGGGCCTTGGTGCAGCTGCTGTGGGGGATGGGGGTGTGGTTCTCAGCCCAATGGAGGTATGTTCACAGGGGGATTATGGCTGCCTCTGCTGAGTCACACAGGTCACCAGGGAAGTGGGGCAAAGACGGCGGTCGCAGGCCTCACCAGCTCCCACACAGCCTGCAGTCCACTTAGGAGCATTCTGACCAAAGTCGAGAGTTTACCCATTCTCAAAACACTACAGAAATTTGATTTCTAGGCACTACATTTTCTTGCTTTCCCACCACCTCACTGGCTGCTTTATCATAATCTCTTTTACTAAATTTTTCCTATTTTACCTCTACAATTTGGGATCCCACCTGGTATAGTCCTTAACTTCCTCTTGTTTTCTATCTAGTAATTCCTTATATGATCTCAACCAGTTTGGATTTTAAATAGACACAAGCAAAATTTCAATTTTGGTTACCAGTCAGTGTACATTAGCTGTGGTAATTGCAATAAAGCACACTTGCTACCTCTTCAGTCCACAAATCACTATGCAAATAACAAATATGCAACTTGATCAGTGACCAATCAGGTTACTCCTTTCACTGCATGTCTGTTATTCAGCTCATGCACAGATGGTAAAGCATGTAGTTATGTTTCTTGTCTCTCAGTGATAAAACTGGATAATAGAGCTTTTAAGATACTACTCTATTGTTTTAATACTCCAGATCACCCTGATTCTCTTGGAGACTTAAATGAAAATGTGAACATTTGCTTTCCACATAAACATAGCTTCCATAGTTATGTTTCCACATAAACATAGCTTCATTAATCCAGCCAATGGATCATAGAATTATTTCAACTTCTAAGTCTTAGATGGACTTTCAGACAGAGTATTGAACCGGAGATCATACAATTTATCTGAGTTTTATAAAAGCACATTGCCTTGGGAATCTTCCTTGCAGCTCTGCCTAGGGCCCAACTCATCAGATTTTAGACTCATAAAATCTCCACAATCACATAAGCCAATTCCTTAAAATAAATCTCTTTCTCTTTGTGTGTATGTGTGTACATATAAATATAAATATAGATATAAAAATAAATACATATTTCTGTGTATACATATCCTAATTCTGTTTTTCTGGATAACCCTATTATATACTATGTGTATGTATTATGTATATGTATTTCATCTCTCTCTCTCTCTCTGTATGTGTGTGTGTATATATGTATTTTTTTATTATTTTTTTTAATGTTTGAGACAGAGTCTCACTCTGTTGCCCAATCTTGGCTTACTGCAGCCTCGACCTCCCAGGCTCAGGTGATTCTGCCCACCTCAGCCTCCTGAGTAGCTGGGACTACAGGCATGTACCACCATTCCCGGCTAATTTTTTGTATTTTTAGTAGAGACAGGGTTTTGACATGTTGGCCAGGCAGTCTCAAACTCCTAGACTCACACAATCTGCCCTCTTTGGCCTCCCAAAGTATGTATATGTATTTTTAAATGAAAGCTGCTTGGAGAAAAAGACTTTATATTAATACTGCTGGTTTTTGTCGTTGTTATTGTTGTTGTTTAAAACAGAGTCTCACTCTGTTTCCCAGGCTGGAGTGCAGTAGCACAATCTCGGCTCACTCCAACCTCCACCTCCTGGGTTCAAATGATTGTCTCGCCTCAGCCTCCTCAGTAGCTAGGATTAGAGGTGTGCACCACCACACTTGGCTAATTTTTGTATTCTTTGTAGAGATGGGGCTTCACCATGGTGGCCAGGCTGGTCTCAAACTCCTGGGCTCAGGTGATCTGCCCATCTTGGCCTCCCAAAGTTCTGGGATTACAGGCGTGAGCCACCACTTCCAGCCTACTACTGCTCATTCTTATGTGCACCAGACCTAGAATAGTGCTGGGCATACTAAAATATTTGTTAAAAAAAAATAAATTTTATCAATTAAAATAACAAAGATAGTTTTTAAGTCCTTTCACATCAAGTAGCTCATCTGATTTTCTCAAGAAGGCAAGAAGGCCTATAAATAGGAATTGCCACTATTTTATAGGGAAGAAATGCGGACTCAGAACACTGGCATGAAGTTTTGGTGTTAGAGCCAGATTTCTTGCCTTTCAGCCTGCTTTTTGTCCATCTTATCCTGAGGTTCTGCTAGCACTCCTGGAAAACAAAAGGGTAATAGAAATGTCAGTTTTTTCTGTTTTTGTTTTGTTTGGTTTTGAGGAAACTTTATTTAATTTTTCTTTCTTTTGGAGTGAACTAAATGTGCTGGGGGAAGCGTGTGCTGGAGGCCAGCAACATCCTGGCAGGTATGAGTGGGTGGGCCTCTGAGGGCCTTGCTGAGGACACCTTGTTTACATAGAGGAAACAGGGCTGCAGAAAGGCACTTCCCCTTACACTTAAAATCCAATTGTACTGAAAATCTGGACCTACCCGGAAGGTATTTCAAGCAGTCTTTACCAAAGCTATCCTTTAGAATGCTTTAGAATTTGATTTGAAAGTGGATTTTTCCCGGAAGGTATTTCAA